>NC_140989.1:261687265-262125891 GCF_052327205.1 Somniosus microcephalus
TGTGGGGACTTTAAGGTGACTGTAAACCCGGTCCTTCACACGGTACAGTATCCTCTTCCGAGGATAGAAGATATTTTCGCCTCACTATCCGGAGGAAAACGTTTCACAAAAATTGACTTGGCACAGGCATATCTGCAGATGGAGGCTGAGGAGACCTCTAAAAAGTATCTCTCAATAAACACACACAAAGGCCTGTACCAGTACAATCGACTGGTTTTTGGAATAGCATCAGCTCCAGCTATCTGGCAAAGAGCTATGGAGCAAGTCCTGCAAGGGATTCCGGGGACTCAATGCTACCTAGACGACATCCTTATAACAGGAGAAAACGACAACGAGCACCTTGCCAATTTGGAGCAGGTGCTCACTAGGCTGAAAGAACGGGGCCTACGAGCAAATCGCCCCAAGTGCGAATTTTTCCAAAATCAGATATCATATTGTGGCCACATAATTAATAAGGAAGGGTTGCATAAGTCACCTGAAAAAATTGAAGCAGTTATAAAAGCCCCAGCACCTGACAATGTTTCACAATTGAGGTCATTCCTGGGATTAATAAATTACTATCATAAATTTTTACCGAACTTATCAACTATTCTACACCCTCTTAATGATCTTCTACAGACAGGAGTGATTTGGAAATGGAACGAAGACTGTAAACGTGCCTTCCATAAATGTAAAGACTTAATCACATCCGAGAAAGTTTTGGCTCATTACAACCCATCACTACCAATCAGACTGGCGTGCGATGCATCCCCTTACGGCATAGAAGCGGTATTGTCCCATAGATTCCCTGATGGCTCGGAACGGCCGATAGCTTTAGCGTCACGCTCATTGAACTCGGCTGAGCGTAACTATGCCCAGATAGACAGGGAAGCACTCAGCCTGGTATGGGGAGTGAAGAAATTCAACCATTACCTACACGGACAAAAATTTACCTTGCTGACTGACCATCAACCCCTCATCTCCATATTCAACCCTAAGAAAGGTGTCCCCATTATGACGGCACAAAGACTACAGAGGTGGTCCCTTTTTCTAGGGGCACACCAATACAACATTGAATACAAAGGGTCAAAACAGCATGGGAATGCTGACGGTTTATCGCGCCTGCCGTTGCCAACGATAGAAGAGGCACCTACAGTAGACCCAGAAGAGATATTCCACTCTACTATAGTGGAATGTCTACCGGTGACAAATTCTGCCATTGAAAGGGAGACCAGAAATGACCCTACTCTCTCACGGGTCTGCGATTTTAACAATGAAGGGATGGCCAGCACATGGCGAACCACTGTTGCCAGCATTCTCGCAAAGAAGAGAACAGCTGTCAGTGTGCTGAGGAACCTTGATGTGTGGATCCAGAGTGGTGATTCCACCCAAACTCCAGGATAAAGTGCTAAAGGAGCTTCACGAGGGGCATCTGGGTGGAGTGAAAATGAAGAACCTAGCTAGGGCGTTTGTATGGTGGCCAGGTATCGATGGAGACATCGAAGACATGACCAAGAGCTGCCTAGGATGCCAGAAGGTCCAAAATGCTCCGCCACAGGCCCCTCTACATCCATGGGAGTGGCCCTCATCTCCCTGGCAAAGGGTGCACATCGACTTTGCTGGTCCATTTATGGACTCAATGTTCTTAATCGCAGTTGGTGCATACTCCAAGTGGCCGGAGGTAATAAAGATGTCCTCCACCACCACGGAAAAAACCATCACAGTATTAAGGACCATATTTGCCAGGAATGGGCTGCTGGAACAGATATGTTCTGATAATGGACCGCAATTTGTGTCCGAAGAATTCAGAAAGTTCTTAAAGAACAATGGGGTAAAGCACTACACGTCCGCCCCATACCATCCCGCCACCAATGGATTGGCTGAAAGGTTTGTCCAGACCTTCAAGAAGGCCATAAGTAATGAAGACATAAAACTTCAGCACAAGGTGGATAACTTCTTATTTGCATATAGGAATGCAACACATATGGTTACAAACCAAACTCCCGCCATGATGTTCTACAATAGAAACCTAAGATGCCGGCTGGATTTGATCAAGCCCAACATCCGAAGGGACGTGGAGAACCGGCAGTTTCCGGGCATGAATGAAAGGCCAACTAGGGCCTTCCAGATAGGCCAACCGGTTTTGGCCCGGGACTACCGTACCGAGAAATGGCAGCCTGGAACTATCTGCACACGACTAGGACCACTGATGTATACCGTGGACATCGGAGAAAGCATAATAAGGCGCCATGCTGACCAAATCATCAAGTCATCCGAAAAGGGACAACCTACACCACCACGCTATACATCTAACGATGAAGTAGAGATACCCATATCTACCTCCGATCCGGTGATACTGGAACCCGACACTGGCCTTCAAGCCGAATCAGCCTTGCCAGAAGAACCTACTGCACCACCAGAAACTACTACACCCCCGAGGCGTTATCCGGACCGAGTCAGGAAGCCTCCTGAGAGACTAACTTATAATTAATTAATACAGCAATGTATATTATTTTGCATATAACATGTAATTAATAATTACTTAAAATATGATGTACTAGTTAGCTAGAAGGGGAGGAATTGTGGTGTATGTGCCTTTAAGAGCCCCAGGTGTGCGTAATGCCGGTAATTGCCACTTGGGCTATATAAGCCTGTGTATTGTGTATATCCTTTAGAACCCCCCCCAGACTTGCTTAGTAAATACCTGTGGTAAACCACTGTTTGTATTCCACTGTGTACATGCCTGGACATGCCTCGGCTGACTCCTCCCACAAGTCCTAGTATAAAGGTGACTGCTCCCCAGCCCTTTGTATTTCTGGACCGGTCGACCACTCGAGGCAGACCTTCATTCTTTTGTTAATAAAAGCCTTTAGTTACTCTCTTAACTCTCAGTCTTTTATGAGTAATTGATAGCGCATCAATACCTATGAACCAACTCCTGTCTTCAGTGTCTTTATCTGCACACGGACACTACACAACCCCTCAGCATCTACTCTGTCAATTCCCTTCAGGTAATTTGTGTCATGATGTTGCTATTAAGATGAATTCACCTTATAAGTGGTGAAATACATACAAGATTTCGGGAATGTGGAGTAAATCCAGTTGAAGTGGTGCTTTCCGCATACCACATCAGCTTGAGACAATGTAAGTTCATTTGGACATTCCAGTAAACATTCATAATATGCTGAAATAGCTTCATTTGTGTACAGAGGAGTGCCTGCCAGGAATCTACACCTAACAGGGCAGTCACAAGTTCAATTGGCAGCTCAACTGGTTTAATTCCCAGACAGAGCTGCGGGTGGATCAGAGGCAATGGGCACGATTTTGCCATTGTTGGCAGGTTGGGTGCGGGCCCCAATCCCAAGTCCGCTGTCGGGCGGGATAAAATTGCGATTTTGCCCTGATTGGGCAATTGATTTCCTGCGTGTGCACTTCCCTGGCCCAATTAGTCTTTTGCGTCTCAAACTCGCCTCTGCTGACATCATTTCTCCAGCTGCATTTAAGGCTGATGTGCCTTCAACAGATTTCATTACAAAGGCATTGCTTCATTTTGTGCCTATGTTCTTCCAGAGTGACAACTGCTTAAAGTGTGTGTTACTACTGAAATGTCAAGCTCAAGGGCCAAGGCCTCACCACGTTTCGATGATGACTCCCTCCATGCTCTGGTGGAGGGAGCCAGAGTTCAAAAGAAGGTGCTCTTTCCTTCCTCTGGGAGGAAAAAACCTCCCCAGCAAACCAAAGCTGCGTGGCTGCAACGGGCTCAGGATCTCAGCTCCAGGTCAATGTACAGCAGAACCTGGCTGCAGTGCTCAAAGAGGTTCAATGACCTTGTCCGTACATGAAAAGTGATGAGACCATCGCCTTGACCCTCATTCTGCTCCCCATCTCCTCTCAGCACTAGCACCCTTAACTATCCCTCTCTCTCTCTCTGTACACAACCACTTCACTATTCGACTATGCTGCCCTCACACTCCCATCACTGTTATGTAATGACAACAACTAACAACACACGGCGGGCCCTTGGTATTAGGACCTCACTCTATCTTTGTCTCCTTCTAAGTATCTATGCTATGATTCTCTACGCTCTATCATTATCACTCAAACTCCACTTGTGCCCACAATAAAAGGGAAAGGGCGAAGACAGGAGGAGGGCCACCCCTCAATAGCCCATCTCACCAGCGCTGAGAAGGCGGCCCTAGAGATCGTTGGTGCTGAGGAGGAACTGGAAGTGGGGGACAGACAGACGGGCACATCAGAGCAAGCTGGTGACGGAATAGTTTTGCATCTCTCTCACTGACATTGCATGAATGACTGATATGGCTTCTGATGCTCATACAGATTGGCTTATGATCATCTGCACAAATCCATGTGCATGCTATGTAAATATCACATGTCTAACTCATGCCTTTACTCCCCCACAGGACCATCGACAGCCTCCCTCCCCACTGTCCAGGAGGAAGAACCTGAGCTGGAAGACTCCTCAAAGGAACCTGCAACCTCTTGAGGGCACAGCATCAGCAGAATTAAGCGCACCCAGCATCAGCACAGATACGCACACCACGGTGGGACCTTCGGGAGATAGAGTAGTGTTGTCACCCGGTGTATCACAGCTCACAAATGAGCATCAGCAGATGGTGGAGACATGGACAGCAGTGGAAGAGTCCTCGTCGGAGACCGCAGGGTGCTCCCAGCTCTGCTCAGCTGCATGTGGACCCTGTGCCTCCGGGTCTATCCAGAGAGAGTGCGGTGCTGGAACTCCAGGAACAAATGCAGGAGTCTCTGGCAGGTTTTGTCTCCAGGGTTACTGCGAGTTTGGAGAGGATGGCAGAGTCCAACTCTAACATGAGCACTGCCTTTGTGGAGGCAATGACGCATGAATGCACCACCATGGAAAGGATGGCAACCTCCGTGGAAATGATGGCTACCTTCATGGTAAGGATGGCTACCTCTCTGGAAAGGTTGGCAATGGTAGAGGAGACGATGGCTACGGCCATGGAGGAAATAAGTCGCCAGAGTCTAGAAAACATGGTGAATGTTCAGAATGGACGGACATCTTTGGAGGAGTGATGGGCAGCTATTGAGCAGAGAAACCAGCGCTTTATTGAAGTCCTTTTGAGAAGGACTGCCAGTGCAGATACAGGTCCTCATGGCCCCCCTGATGTGCAGCAGGGTGCTGTCAAGCCACTTGCTAGCACTGAAGTGAGGCTGACCGATGAGAGGGATGATGGTGGCAGGCAACAAGGAAGTGGGGGCTCCTCTCCAAGCACTCACACTCCCATGTCACTGCGTAGCCCTCGGTCAGAGCCCCACCAGAGTCCTCACCCAACTGAGATGGGCGTCTCAGCCGCTGCACAGACGCAGGAGGAGCAGACTGTTGTCTAGCCCTCGCAGGCTTGCAAACCCAGAGGATGCCCACCAAAGGTGTTGAAGAGCAGCGTGAAAGTGAGCAAGGTGCCTCCACATCTGCTGAAGCCACAGGGGAAGCACCACATAGAAGCATGCGTAAGAGGAAGATAAAGCATAATTAGTCACAAGTGTAGTCACTTGGGTGTTATGTTATGTTGTATTTATTTTTTGTCATAGCTATCCTTTTGTGCATTGAATAAACAGAAGTGATGGCAAACAGTTGAAGTTCTGGCCTGTGTGATCTGGGAAATGGAACTTGCACATTGAGGGCTCAGGGCGACTTGCATTTGTAATGATGGTGGTGAGATTGATAGGAACCCACAGGTTCTTGTCCATTGTCTATGGTCTGATAACAAGGCGCCAGCCACATGTGTTTGATTCGTCTACCTAAGCGAATCTGGCAAAGATTAGGGCATCCCTTGCAGCAATGTGCTCATGTGCTGCCGCAGCTGGCTCACCCACCTCCACAAGGTCGTCTTCCTCCTCCTCCTCATCTGAGGAGTCTATGCGCTGAGCCACTTGTCCCTCAGGCAGCTGCAAGCCACGATGTTGTGCGATGTTGTGCAGTGCACAGCAGACCATGACGATTCTGGAGACCCTGGCTGCTGAATACTGTACGGCTCCACCTGATCTGCCAAGGCATCTGAATCGCATCTTCAGCAAGCCGATGGTTTGCTCGATGATGGATCTGGTTGAAATGTGGCTGACATTGTCACGCTCCTCAGCTTCGTTTGATGGCCTCAACAGCGTCATCAGCCACGTCTTCAGGGGATAGCCCTTGTCTCCAAGTACCCACCCAGAAAATTGGTTTGGTGGATTGAACAGCGGGGGCACACTAGACTGCCGAAGGATGAACGAGTCATGGCAACTGCCAGAGTACTTTGCGCAAACATGCAAAATGTCCTTCCTGTGGTTGCACACCAGCTGCACGTTAAGGGAGTGGAAGCCCTTGCGGTTGACAAAAACAGCTGGGTTGTGATGGGGTGCAGTCTACGACGCCCTGCACCCTTGGCAAGCCTGCATATTTGCAAACCCAACCGCACGGGCAGTTACACTTGCTTGATCCGTCGAGATGTGTATGTAATTGTGCGCCTTGGCAAAGAGGGCATCGGTAACCTGCGTGATGAAAGTGTGTGCGGCCGACTGGGAAATGCCGCTGATGTCTGCTGATAATTTATTTGCTTCAGGGTCCTTCCAGGGATCGAGTGCGGTGGTGACTTTGACAGCCACTGGTAAGGGGTGTCCGCCCACTCCTCTGGGCTCCAGGTGTTGGTGCAGCAGTGCGCAGATGTCAGCGACTACCTCTCACGAAAGTCTCAGCCTCCTTTGGCACGGCTGCTCACTCATGTTTAGGAAGCTGCTCCTCTGCCTGTAAACCCTGTGTTGGGGGTATCTCCTGCAGCGACGTGTTTCCCTGCGCTGACACCTTCTGCCCTGTGCAGCTTCAGGTGGGTGAGCAGCAGGTTGGTGCTTCTGTTGTTGCTGCTGCTACTGCTTCTGGATCTGCTGCTGCCGCGGCTGCTCGTCCTCCGAATCTGAGGACCAGGATGAAAGGAAATAAATGGTTCCCATGCTGCTGGTAGATATCTCAATTGAGGAAGCGCTCAGTTAATGTGGGGAAGAGGGTTTTCCCAGGAGGCCACAGTGGAGATGGATCTCAGCTTCACTACTTCCAAAATCAGTGGACCTGCAAAAAGTTTGCCAAGACCTGAAAAAACAAAGTTCTGCCACCGACAACTGATCCTTGTTGAAAGCTCTGTTTTTATGCTGGATCTGCAGCCATCAGGAAGCCAGCAACTTGTGAACCCGCCACACTTAGCTGGCATGGTTTGGTAACGGCGTGGAACACATTGAAAATGTGGTAAAATTTAAAAGGCCAAGCAAAATAGGATTACACAGGCAGTTAACAACCAGTTAACTGCCTTAAGGGCCCGACCAGGAGTCTGCGAGACCGCCTTTGGAAAAGTTGGACGGAGGCGGGTTGACAGTGGGATCGGAACCCGCCAGCATTTTTTTCAAATTTACCACCTGACCCGCCTCCAACCCCGCACTGGCAAAATCAGGCCCCATGTCTTTGGCTTCCTGTCTAGTTGGAAGTCATCGAATCTGCAGCAAAAGTCATAGTGGGCGAGAACCCTCTCCATCATGTTCGCATTGAAGGGTTTGAGATTTTTTTGAGTCAGTAAGTAAATTTAGCCCTCCAACAGGAATGATGTGGCATGCTGTTACTTTATGAAATGGATTGAAAATAATTTTCAATGTTATTTTTTATGTATTACATGTAAAAAAAATAAACCAGCTTGTTGGTTTATAATTGGCTTCAGCTCACTATAGTGTCCATCAATCTGCTTTCCACAGATAGCAAATGCACAAACGGGGGTATGCATGAGATTGATGAATACAGCACACATAACAAGAGGCTCTGTTTTTAATGATCCCAGGTCACGCAATTGTATCACTAGATACTGGTCAGTACAGGTCAACTCTGGATTGTAGGGGACGTGGGACTGCTTATGGGAGAGAATCAGCGTCAACTCATGGAACTGATAGAAAATTATTGACCTGGTCAGGAAATTGACTGAGCAGCAGGAGTCAGAGGGTAAGGATAATGGGCAGGTACTCTAATTGTCAGGATGCGACTAGTGGTGTCTGTTTGGGGGGTCTCAACTATTCACAGTATTTATTAACCACGTAGATGATGGGCTAGAAAGCCATATACAGGCAACTTTGTGTTATCCGGAAGCTAACTGTCCGGAATGCTCGAGCCACCGGCAAAAATCAGGTGCCGTTTTCGTTAGGTGTTTTTTTTTCTCGTAGCTTTTTTCCTCAACAGTCAAGCTCTGCTGAAGCTGTTGCTAAGCTACAGAGACGCTTGGACTGTTTAGAAGCTGTTGCTAAGCAACAGGATTTGTTGACAGATACGGAGCTCAGAAGCTTCCGTATCTTTCAACATTAGCGCTGGAGTGTCCGGCAGTTTTGAGGGAACGGCAACAGTTCGGTCCCGTCGGTGCCGGATAGCACAAAGTTTCCTGTATCCAAGTTTGCCGATGACACAAAGATAGGTGGCATTGCAAGCAGTCTAGATGGAAGCATAAAATTACAAAGAGATAGTAATAGAGTAAGTGAATGGGCGCAAACTGTGGCAAATGGATTTGCAGCGAGTGGCGGACCTGCGGGAGAATCGGCGGAGCGGCGGGTTTAAAAGTGGCAGCGAGGACCAGGTAGGCCTCAGAGCGTACCAATCTCCAAACTCAGAGGGAGGGAGAGAAGTAAAAAGTAATCGAGGTGTGACGTCACCAGAAAGCAGGTAAGTGATTGGTTGGTGAGTATTTCTCTCTTTTTAAACTTTAACTCTGTAGTTTATAGATTCTAATAAAGTCTCTGTGGTGTAGCGGGGACTGTTGGCAAATCAGGGCCCTTAAATATACCATTTAACTGTAGTGTAATTGGTGGGATTGATTTGATTTAATGTAACTTCAATTAATTAAAGGGTAAGTCATGACAGGAGAGCCCGGCCCCGTGGCATGCTCCTCCTGCGCTATGTGGGAACTCAGGGACACTTCCTGTGTCCCTGACAACTGTGTGTGCAGGAAGTGTGTCCAGCTGCAGCTACTGGCAGACCGCATTGCGGTGCTGGAGCTGCGACTAGATACATACTGGACCATTCGCGATGCTGAGAACGTCGTGGATAACACGTTTAAGCAGTTGGTCACACCGCAGGCAAAGGTTGGACAGGCAGAAAGGGAAGGGGTGACCAACAGACAGTACTAGGCGCAGGCAGGTAGTGCAGGGGTCCCCCGTGGACATCCCCCTCTCAAACAGATACACCACTTTGAGTACTGTTAGGGGGGATGGATTATCAGAGGAAGGCAGCAGCAGCCAACTTCCTGGCACCAGGACGGGAGGAAAAAGAGGGGTAGAGCTATCGTAATAGGGGATTCTATTGTAAGGGGAATAGATAGGCGTTTCTACGGCCGCAAACCAGACTCCAGGATGGTGTGTTGCCTCCCTGGTGCAAGGGTCAAGGATGTCTCAGAGCGGCTGCAGAACATTTTGGAAGGGGAGGGTGAACAGCCAGTTGTCGTGGTGTATATAGGTACCAACGATATAGGTAAAAAACAGGATGAGGTCCTAAAAGCTGAATATAGGGAGTTGGGAGGTAAATTAAAAAATAGGGCCTCAAAAGGTAGTAATCTCAGGATTGCTACCAGTGCCACGTGCTAGTCAGAGGAGAAATAGAAGGATATTTCAGATGAATATGTGGCTAGAGGAATGGTGCGAGGGGGAGGGATTCAAATTCCTGGGACATTGGAACCGGTTCTGGGGGAGGTGAGACCAGTTCAAACCGGACGGTTTGCACCTGGGCAGGGCCGGGACCGATGTCCTAGGGGGAGTGTTTGCTAGTGCTCTGGGGGAGGGTTTAAACTAAAACGGCAGGGGGTTGGGAACCTGAGCAGGGAGACAGAGGAAAGGGAGACAAGGACAAAAGCAAAAGATTGGAAGGAGAAAAACAAAAGTGGCAGTCAGAGAAATCAACAGTATATATCAAACATGGCCACAGTAAATAATAATTCTAATAGGGCTGAGAGCGTTAAAAAAACAAGCCTGAAGGCTTTGTGTCTTAATGCGAGGAGCATTCGCAAATAAGGTGATGAATTAGCTGCGCAAATAGAGGTAAACAAATATGATTTGATTGGGATTACGAAAACATGGCTCCAGGGTGGCCAATGCTGGGAAGTCAACATCCAGGGGTATTCAATATTCAGGAAAGATAGGCAAAAAGGAAAGGGAGGTGGGGTAGCATTGCTGGTTAAAGAAGGGATTAACACAATTGTAAGGAAGGATATTAGCTCTGATGAAGTGGAATCTGTATGGGTAGAACAGAGAAATACCAAGGGGCAGAAAACGTTAGTGGGCGTGGTATATAGACTTCCAAACGGAGGTTGCGGATAGCATTAAAAGGGAAATTAGAGAAGCATGCAATAAGGGCACAGCAGTCATCATGGGTGACTTTAATCTACATATAGATTGGGCTAACCAAATTAGTAACAATACTGTGGAGGAGGAATTCCTGGAGTGTTTATGGGATGGTTTCCTGGACCAATATGTCGAGGAACCAACCAGAGACCAGGCCATCTTAGACTGGGTATTATGTAACGAGAAAGGATTAATTAGCAATCTTGTTGTACGAGGCCCCTTGGGTCGGAGCGATCATAATGAGATAGAATTCTTCATAAAGATGGAGAATGAAGTAGTTGACTCAGAGACTAGGGTCCTGAATTTAAATAAAGGAAACTACGATGGTCTGAGGCGCGAGTTGGGTAGCATTGATTGGGGAATGTCACTCAAAGGGTTGACGGTGAATAGGCAATGGCAAACATTCAAAGACCGCATGGATGAACTACAGAATTTGTTCATCCCAGTTTGGCATAAAAATAAAACAAAAAAGGTGACTCAACCGTGCCTAACAAGGGAAATTAGGGATAGCATAAGATCCAAGGAGAGGACATATAAATTGGCCAGAAAAAGCAGTAAACCTGAGGATTGGGAGCAGTTTAGGATTCAACAAAGGAGGACAAAGGGGTTAATTAAGAAGGGGGAAATAGAATATGAGAGTAAGCTTGCAGGGAACATAAAAACTGACTGTAAAAGCTTTTATAGATACGTGAAGAGAAAAAGATTGGTGAAGTCAAGCGTAGGTCCCTTGCAGTCAGAATCAGGGGAATTTATAATGGGGAACAAAGCAATGGCAGACCAATTAAATACATATTTTGGTTATGTCTTCACAAAGGAGGACACAAATAACCTCCCAGAGATGTCAGGGAACATAGGGTCTGATGAAAGGGAGGAACTGAAAGAAATCAGTATTTGTAGGGAAATTGATGGGATTGAAGGCCGATAAATCCCCATCTACATCCTAGGGTACTTAAGGAAGTGGCCCTAGAAATAGTAGATGCTTTGCTGATCATCTTCTAACATTTGATGGAATCTGGAACAGTACCCATGGATTGGAGGGTAGCTAATGTTACCCCACTATTCAAAAAAGGTGGCAAAGAGAAAATGGGGAATTACAGACATGACATCGGTAGTGGGGAAAATGCTAGAGTCCATTATAAAAGATGTAATAGCAGAGCACTTGGAAAACAGTGACAGGATCGGACAAAGTCAACATGGATTTACAAAAGGTAAATCGTGCTTGACTAATCTACTGGAATTTTTTGAGGATGCAACTGGTAAAATAGATAAGGGAGAAGCAGTGGATGTGGTGTATTTGGACTTTCAGAAAGCTTTTGATAAGGTCCCGCATAAGAGATTAGCATGTAAAGTTAAGGCACATGGGATTGGGGGCAAGGAATTGACTTGGATAGAGAACTGGTTGGCAGACAGAAAGCAAAGAGTTGGAATAAACGGGTCTTTTTCCGAGTGGCAGGCAGTGACTAGTGGGGTACCGCAGGGATCGGTCCTTGGACCCCAGCTATTCACAATATATATTAATGATCTAGACAAGGGAACTAGATGTAATATCTCCAAATTTGCAGACGACACAAAGCTGGGTGGGCGTGTGTGCTGTGAGGAGGATGCCGAGAAACTCCAGGATGATTTGGACAGGTTGGGTGATTGGGCAAAAGCATGGCAGATGCAATATAATGTGGATAAATCTAAGGTTATCCACTTTGGTGGCAAAAACAGGAAGGCAGATTATCTGAATGGCAATAGATTGGGAGAAGGGGAAGTGCAACGGGAACTGGGTGTCCTTGTGCACCAGTCGCTAAAGGTAAGCATGCAGGTGCAGCAGGCGGTTAAGGCGGCAAATGGTATGTTGGCATTCGTAGCGAGAGGATTCGAGTACAGGAACAAGGATGTCTTGCTGCAGTTGTACAGGGCTTTGGTGAGACCACATCTTGAGTATTGTGTGCAGTTTTGGTCACCTTATCTGAGGAAGCATGTTCTTGCCATGGAAGAAGTTCAGCGAAGATTCACCAGGCTGATACCTGGGATGGCAGGAATGATGTATGAGGAGAGATTGGGACGATTGGGCTTGTACTCGCTGGAGTTTAGAAGAATGAGAGGCGATCTCATTGAAATTTATAAAATTCTGACAGGACTGGACAGACTAGATGCAGGAAGGGTGTTCGTGATGGTCAGGGAGTCCAGAACCAGGGGTCACAGTCTAAGGATAAGGGGTAAGCCATTTAGGACAGAAATGAGGAGGAATTTCTTCACCCAGAGAGTGGTGAACCTGTGGAATTCTCTACCACAGAAGGCAGTAGAGGCCAATTCATTAAATATATTCAAGAAGGAGTTGGATATATTTCTTAAGGCTAAAGGGATCAAGGGATATGGAGAGAAGGCAGGAACAGGGTACTGAATTTGGATGATTAGCCATGATCTCATTGAATGGCAGAGCAGGCTCGAGGGACCGAATGGCCTACTCCTGCCTTCTATGTTTCTAAAGCGTAGAATTTGGAACTCTCTTCTGCAAACAGCAATTGATGCTAGGTCAATTGTTAATTTTAAATCTGAGATTGATAAATTTTTTGTTAACCAAAGGTAGTAAGGGATACGGGGCAAAGGTGGGTAGATAGAGTTAGGTCACAGATCAACCATGATCTCATTGAATGGTGAAACAGGCTCGAGGGGCGAAATGGCCTACTCCTGTTCTTGTGCGCCTGTGAAACACCTTGGGACGTTTTACTACATTAAAGGCACTAGATAAATGCAGCTGCTATTGTAATGCAGAACAGATAGCATTTCTAGTGTAGATCCAAAATGTTTAACTTTCTGACAAAGGGTGATAAGACCTGAAACACTAACTTTTTCCTCTCTCCACAGATGTTGCCTGACTCAGTGTTTCCAGCATTTTGTTTGTATTTCAGGTTTCCAGCATCTGTGGTATTTTGCTATTTCTAACCACTCATCTGCTCTCTTATCCGACTTCTTTGCACTTCAAATTGTCTCTGCAACACTTGCAGAGTAAGTGTTGTTGCATTGGTGCCAAGTGGGTTGGGGAGCGGCGATCTGTTGATGTAATGGTGCAGGACAGCGGGAAGGGCCACTGACGCACCACAGACAGTGGACAGGAGGAGCCCAGTGAAACAGGGGCAGCACAAAAAACAAGGTGGAGCAGGCTGGGTCTTCAGGAGCACAAAGAGCAGAAGAAAGAAGGATGGTGAGGCTCAGGTGGTCAGTGAATGGGAAGGAGCAAACTATCTTCAGAGGCACGAAAAGCTATTATATGAAGAAAGAACGGTGCACCGTTGATGTGTTGGAGCCCCATTGCATGGTGGCTCCTGGGAATTGTAATCTTTTAGATCTGTTCATGTACATTTTGTTTCTTCCATCAGGCCTCTGAAGCTGGGGAGAAAGCTGGCTGAGTGGAACTGTGTACTATGGGGTGAAAGGGGATGTACTCAAGAGTCCAGTATGTGCAAAGGCCCAGTGAGGTATGCAATGCTGTTTACAGGAAGGGAGGTGATGGCTGAAGCTAAGTTTATGGGTAAGTAAGTAGTTATTTCTGATTTTGTTGAATCCTGTATGTGTCTATAATGTTCTAAATTTTAGGAAACAATTCATTCAAATCACAAAAATGGCCACACAGAAATGACACTAGAAAGATAACTGTGGGATCTGATTAGTTCAGCATCAGACTGTGGTCTCTGGTTCTACAAGATGGGCCAAAGGGATTCTACATCATTAAATCACCGAGTTAATAGATTAAAAAAAAGACTTGTATTTATACAGTGCCTTTCACGACCACAGAACGTCCCAAGCGCTTTACAGCCAATTAAATACTTTTGAAGTGTAGTCACTGTTGTAATGTAGGAAACTCAGCAGCCAATTTGCACACAGCAAGCTCCCACAAACAGCAATGTGATAATGACCAGATAATCTGTTTTTTTGTGATGTCAATTGAGGGATAAATATTGGCCAGGACACTGGGGAGAACTCCCCTGCTTTCTTCAAAATAGTGCCATGGGATCGTTTACAGCCAGCTGAGAGAGCAGACAAAGCCTCGGTTTAACATCACATCCGAAAGACGGCACCTCTGACAGTGCAGCACTCCCTCAGTACTGCACTGGAGTGTCAGCGTGGATTTTGTGCTCAAATCACTGGAGTGGGACTTGAACCAACAACCTTCAGACTCAGAGGCGACAGTGGTACCAACTGAGCCACTACTGACCGGATAGGCTAGTTTGACGGAAGAAAGCCCCCAAATGACCCAGTCCCATTTTAAGATCGCACCAAATACTCATCACTGACAAACTTCTGACCCTTGTTAAACTGTCGTTTTCTTTGTGACTCTCAGTGGCTGACTCGGCAAATTCCAATACCTATTGTTCCACCTTATTTTTTAGGAATACACTTCAGTGAGATCGGACACAGTTGTAATAAAATGATTTTGATTCTGAATAGGGCTAGCCACGTGATTCACTCATGCCTGACCTTTCTTCTTTTTGTTTGTGATCAATAAATAAAATCTGACACATGTACATTGCGGCAAAACATTCATTTAACCATGGTTCCTGACAAGCAATGCCCTATTTCAAATGATGTACTGTACCATTATGTCCTAATTTAAATAAAACATGCAAACAAGCATTTAAACTTTCCATTTACAGCAAGCAATTCATGACATAAAAGATGTCCCCAGGCATATTTCAACATGTTGTAACAAGTAAAATTAGCAAGCCTGCTTCTCATAGTGCTAAAGTCTTAGATGATCAAATCAGTGATGTGAACCTACAAAAGACAGCAAATGATAATTAAAACACACCGTGTGTAACTAATGCCTAAATCAGTGATTGTGGCCAGGACTCTGGTTGGGGTTTCCCAGTTCATTGCTGTAGTGTATGTACCTTGAAGGAACTATATTCTGCAGCCCCTGTATACTGCAGTACCAGTAGTGACCACCCCTGTATATAAGCCTGTGCAGTAACTTTGTATAGTAGTTCCAGTTTTGTCTCCATTCAGTAAACACCTGTTATAACCAACTTCTGCAGTCCGTGTCTCAATTACACACGGACGTTACAATTGCCATCCAGGGTCCTTTTCCACTGATGGAGGGATGTCCTGATCCTGGGATCTGCTACATTGGCACCCCTGCACAGGACAAAGTGGCTGCTGTAGGGCCCGAGTGCCTGGGTGATCCCCGCCAAATTGTTTTTTTGGGGGGCGGGGAGGGGAGATTAATGTCCTGCAGACCCCTGTCTGGGACCCCCTCCCTCCATGTGCTTCAGCTGCTAATGATTGAAGTGCTGGTGGGTGGCTAGGGGGCTGTTAGCAGCTCACCAGTACCAGACATACTGGTGGAGTAGGGCTGCCAACTCTAGTTGGAAACATTCCCAGAGGTTTAATCACATGATGTTCTGACCACAACATCCGACCATATGACATGTAATCATGTGACATCTGATCACGAGCCTCCTCCAACCTCCCCGCCATCTCTCACCAAGCCCCCATTCCCCAGTCTCTCCATCTCTCCCCCGAGCCCATCTCCCTCTTTTCCCCCCACAGCCCCCAGTCTCCGTTGCTTTCTGAATCCTGTGGCCACCCCGTTTGCCGACTCCTGAGCTTCCCCCACCTGTCAATTCCCGATTCCCGAGCTCCCCTCGACTCCAAACACTCGATTTTTCCCCGATATCTCAGCTCATGCAGCCCAGAGTCCTGAACAGCTGGTTCCGGTTCTCTGCAGCCACCAGTGACGTTACTGGGCTGGAGGCGGAAAATTATACAGTGGAGCCCAGTGCAACAGGATGTAAATTGAAGACGAGGTAGAATGGGGAGTTCTTTATGCAGGAGCCACAGCAGCAGAGAAATCCCTCTACCCATGGGATAGAAACATGCAACATTCAATCCCAGAGGTGGAGCGGTTTCTCTGCCACTATGGCTGCTGGGTAAAGAGATCTCCATGCCACAAAGGCAGTTTCTTTCACCCGTTGCCGCCTCGCTCTTACCTGCCTGTCCCATGTTTTAAGTTGTAAACAGACTTGGTGCATTGCAGGCTGTCCGTAGTTCATAATTTGCGAGTGCCCGTGATTTCAAGGTACAGCTTGTATCGATCACAGTGCAAGTTGTTTGGGAGTATCAATAAGTGTCTGTTTTTTGTATATGCCCATTTATACAGGATTCACTGTAATCTTCATTTCTGCTCAGTTAAGTGTCAAACCATTTTTATAACGTAACTTTATGAAGGTACGACATTACTTTAGCAGAGGAATAGAGTATAAATGAGGAAGTTGTATTGTTGCTATACAAGGTGTTAGTCAGACGGTGCATAGAGTATTGTATGTCGATCTGATAACTTAATCACTGGAGAGACATTATTATCCCCGAGAAGGTTATAAAGCAACAATGATGATTTTGGATATCAGGAATTACACTTATGAGGAAATATTAAGGAGCTTGGGCATTTCTTTGGAAAACACAAGACCACAAGGTGACCTAATTGAAGTTCTCAAGATCATGAAGTAAATTGGCAACGTTAATTCAGGTAAATTGTTCAACTATGATTCCAATACCAAGAGATGCCAGTTATTTTTTCCTACTCGAGAACCAAAAGTGAAAGGTGAAGACCCAGAGGACAGGATACCACCAGGTTGCAAAGAATAAAGGATGAGGTAAATTAAAAGTAAAACTTGGGTTTTAGAAGTCTGAAGCTTGTAAGGGGAAAGAATAAATGAGGGTGGTAGGAGTTGAGGTTCTGGAAAATAATTAAGTAGAGTAGGAGACATACAAGGCAGCTGCAGGAAGGAGAACCAACATGTGTGTTAACATATTTAAAGCCTGGAAGGAACAAGGAAAGCAGGTCCAGAGGAGCACTGCCATAGTAGTGTCAATAAAATGGAAAGGTTGCGATAGAGCAAGATCAGAAATGAGAGATTTGACTGTCCAGATAATAAGCTCTTTCCTGTATCCTGTCCATGGGTACAAGAAGCGAAGAGCCTCACCAGATTTGAAAGATAAAAATTAGGAAACTGTAAGTAAAAGCAGAAGTCAGACAGAGTCTTTCCAACCAATGGTTCATATACTTGCAAAGTGTTAAGTTTCCTTATGTGGACTTGGTTCTCTACTAGCGGCAAGCTGTACTTTCTATCTAAATTACCCTTGCTTGCATTGTTCCTTCTACTTAATGAATTTTTAAAAATGTGGTTTTGGGATGTGGGCGTCGCCAGCATTTACTGCTCATCCCTACTTGCTCCGAAAAGGTGGTGCTGGGCTTTCTGCTTGAATCTTTGTGGTGATTTGATACAACTGAGTGGCATGCTAGGTCATTTCAGAGGGCGAGTAAGAGTCAACCACATTGGTGTGGGACTGGAGTCACATATAGGCCAGACCAGGTAGGTTGGCAGGTTTCCTTTCCTAAAGAACATCAGTGAATCAGTTTTTTTTTTTTATAAACGACAAGCTGACACGTGTCACTGATTTCCAGGTTTTTAATTTCAGAACTGTTTTTAAAAAAAACTGAATTCAAGTTCTCATGATTATTAGTCCAGGGCTCTGGATTACTGCTGAAGTAACATAACCTCTAAACATCCGTACTTCCAGCCATATACTAAGAATGGTCAACATCAAGCACAGAATAGATTTTACTTGTGAAAACTACTAATATTTATCAATGGGAAGAAAGAAACCAGTACAGAAGTTTGGCGAATGCTAATATTACATTGTGAACAAACATAAATGAATCAAGAAAGGTCTATAATGGGTCAGTTACTCCTAATAGAGTCCTCCACTTAAGTAATAGAATAGCCTTATCCATTTTGAAAAACAAATTTCTGGTGACTGATAAGTTTTTTTTTATTCGTTCATGGGATGTGGTTGTCGCTGCATTTATTGCCCCTTCCCAATTGCTCTCAAGAAGGTGGTGAGCTGCCTTCTTGAACCGCTGCAGTCCGTGTGGTGAAGGTACACCCATAGTGTTGTTAGGGAGAGAGTTCCAGGATTTTGACCGAGCGACAATGAAGGAACGGTGATATACTTCCAAGTCAGGATGGTGTGTGACTTGGAGGGGAACTTGGAGCTGGTGGTGTTCCCATGCGCCTGCTGCCCTTGTCCTTCTAGGTGGCAGAGGTCGCGGGTATGGGAATTGCTGCCAAAGAAGCCTTGGTGAGTTGCTGCAGTGCATCTTGTAGATGGTACACCGTGGAGGGAGTGAATGGGGTACCAATCAAGTCGGCTGCTTTGTCCTGGATGGTGTCGAGCTTTGAGTGTTTTTGGAACTGCGCCATGACAGGAGCTGACGACTGCTGGACAGACCACCGCCTAATCCGCTCTGTCATCTCCATCAATGTCGCCCCAAAACAGCGGCGGCAACAGAAACAATGCTGCAGGAAAATCAATGCTGGAGCACTCAAAGACCCTGCTAAGAAAGCCCTATTCAGCCTGCGCATCAGAAACAACCTGACTCCTCCCAGTGATGCAGAGACACAGAGTGTCCACAGCGCCTGGTCTGCACTCAAGGCCTCCATAATCAGCACCTGTGAAGAGACGCTCAGTCACTCAACCAGGAAACACCAAGACTGGTTCAACGAGAATGACCAGGAGATCTAGGAGCCAATAAACCGCAAGCGCAAGGCATTCCTGATCTGGAAACAGCAACAGAACTCGAGAACAAGAAAGCAGCTCTACAGACGCCTGAAGGCCGAGGTCCAACAAAAAACTCGCGAGCTAAAGAACAGATGGTGGGTGGAGAAAGTGCAGGAGATCCAGCAGCTAACCGACAACCAAGACGTGCGTGGAAACTTTCACGCAGTCAAGACCACCTACAGCCCAAGCATCCAAGGTCCTACCCCACTGTGGGCCAAGAACAGAGAGGTACTCATCAATGACAGGGAGGCAGTCAGTGCCCACTGGAAGGAGCACTTTGAAGATCTCTTTAACCAAGACTCTGTCTTTGACGTGAGTGTCCTCAACTCCATCCCGCAGCATGCTACTCGCCACCATCTCAGCACAACCCCAGCCCGTCATGAGGTTGAAAAGGCCATCCAACAACTGAAGAACAACAAGGCCTCAGGAGCAGATCGAATCCCTGCCGAGGCACTAAAGCATGGCGGAGAAGCACTGCTGGTGTGAATTCATGAACTCATTTCTCTTATCTGGAAGGAGGAGGGCATGCCAGGGGATCACAGAGATGCCGTAATTGTGACCATCTTCAAGAAAGGTGACAAGTCTGATTGTGGTAATTACAGAGGAGTTTCCCTGCTGTCTGCAACAGGGAAAGTCATCGCAAGAATCCTCCTCAATCGCCTTCTCCCAGTGGCTGAAGAGCTCCTCCCAGAGTCGCAATGCGGATTCCACCCACTAAGGAGCACAATGGACATGATCTTCACCACACGCCAATTATAAGAGAAATGCAGGGAACAGCACCAACCGCTGTACATGGCCTTCTTTGACCTCACAAATGCCTTTGACACTGTCAACCGTGAGGGATTATGGAGTGTCCTCCTCAAATTCGGCTGCCCTCAAAAGTTTGTCACCATCCCCCACCTGCTCCACGATGACGTGCAAGCCGTGATCCTGGCCAACAGTTCCACCATAATCATAATCATCTTTATTGTCACTGTTGGTGCACAAGTGCAGTACAACAAAATTTAAGCTTGCGGCTCCCGAGAATGTACATTTAGATTAAGACATTTAAACATTCAACATTCATTTGGTTTGTAATACATTAACATAAACATAATAAAGTGCATTGGCAGATGTGCAGGCTTTAGAGTTTATTTGTGGAGTTCAGTAGTACGGACCGGGGTCAAGCAAGGCGGTGTCATCGCACCAACGCTCTTCTCGATCTTGCTTGCTGCAATGTTCCATCTCACCTTCAGTAAGCTCCCCGCTGGAGTGGAGCTAATTTTCAGAACAAACAGGAAACTGTTCAACCTCCATCGCCTCCAGTCCAGATCCAAGGTCGTCCCATCCTCTGTCGTCGAATTACAGTATGCAGACAACGCTTGCATCTGCCCACTCGGAGTTCGAACTCAAAACCATCGTTAACATCTTCACTGAAGCGTATGCGAGCATGGGCCTTACACTAAACATCCGTAAGACAAAAGTCCTCTACCAATCTGCTCCCGCCACGCAGTACTGCTCTCCAATTATCAAAATTCATGATGAGGTCTTGGACAACATGAACCACTTTCCAAGCCTCGGGAACCTACTGTCAACAAGGGCAGATATCGATGACGAAATCCAACACCACCTTCAGTGTGCCAGTGCAGCCTTCGGTCGCCTGAGGAAGTGTGTTTGAAGACCAGGGCCTCAAACCCGGGCCCAAGCTCATGGTCTACAGAGCAGTAGTAATACCTGCTCTCCTGTATGCCTCAGAGACATGAACCATATACAGCAGGCACCTCAAAGCACGGGAGAGGTACCACCAACACTGTCTCCGCAAGATCCTGCAAATCCATTGGCAGGATAGGCGCACCAATGTCAGTGTTCTCGCGCAGGCCAACATCCCCAGCAACGAAGCTTTGACCACACTCAATCAGCTCCGATGGATGGGTCACATCGTCCGCATGCCCGATACGAGACTCCCAAAACAAGCGCTCTACTCAGAGCTCCGACATGGCACAAGTGCCCCAAGTGGGCAGAGAAAACGCTTCAAGGACACCCTCAAAGCCTCCTTAAAAAAGTGCAACATCCCCACCGACACCTGGGAATCCCTGGCCCAAGACCGCACAAAGTGGAGGAGAAGCATCCGGGAAAGCGCCGAATACCTCGAGTCTCTTCGCCGGGATCAAGCGGAAGCCAAGCGCAAGTCAACCAAAGCACCCCACCCACCCGCCCCTTCAACCACCGTCTGCCGCACCTGTGACAGAGACTGCAGATCCCGCATTGGACTCATCAGTCACCGGAGAACTCATTTTAATGTGGAAGCAAGTCATCCTCGGTTCCGAGGGACTGCCGAAGAAGAACAACTCATCCTGGCAAGTGGAGAATATTCCATCACACTCCTGACTTGTGCCTTGAAGATGGTGGAAAGGCTTTGGGGAGCCAGGTGGTGAGACACTTGCCGCAGAAACTTGCTGCTGTTGCTGCAGTATTTATGTGGCTTGTCCAGTTAAGTTTCTCGTCAATGGTGACCGTCAGGCTATTGCTGGTGGGGGATTCGGCGATGGCAATGCCGTTGAATGTCAAGGGGCGGTGGTTAGATGCTCACTTGTTGGAGATAGTCATTGCCTGGCACATCCGTGGCGTGAATGTTACCTGCCACTTATTCGCCCAAGCCTGAATGTCGATCAAGTCTTGCTGCATGCGGGCATGGACTGCTTCATTATCTGAGGAGCAGCGAATGGCACTGAACACTGTGCAGTCATCGGCGAACATCCCCATTTCTGACCTTATGTTGGAGAGAAGGTCATTGATGAAGTAGCTGAAGATGGTTTGGCCTAGCTCATTGTCCTGAGGGACTCCTGCAGCGATGTCCTGGGGCTGTGATGATTGACCTCCAACCACGACAACCATCTTCCTTTGTGCTAGATATGACTCCAGCCAGTGGAGAGTTTTCCCCCCCCCACCGATTCCCATTGACTTCAGTTTTACTAGGGCTCCTTGATGCCACACTTGCTCAAATGCTGCTTTGATGTCAAGGGCAGTCACTCTCACCTCACCTCTGGAATTTAGCTCTTTTGTCCATGTTTGGACCAAGGCTGTAATGAGCTCTGGAGCCGAGTGGTCCTGGCGGAATCCAAACTGGACATCAGTGAGCAGGTTATTGGCGAGTAAGTGCTGCTTGATAGCACCGTTGACGACATCTTCCATCACTTTACTGATGATTGAGAGTAGACTGATGGGCCGGATTGGATATGTCCTGCTTTTTGTGGACAGGATAGAGCTGGGCAGTTTTCCACATTGTCGGATAGATGCCAGTGTTGTAGCTGTACTGGAACAGCTTGGCTAGAGGCATGGCTAGTTCTGGAGCACCAGTCTTCAGCACGACAGCCAAAATGTTGTCGGGGCTCATATCCTTTACTGTATCCAGTGCGCTGAACTGTTTCTTGATATCACGTGGAGTGAATCGAATTGACTGAAAACTGGCTTCAAAGATGGTGGGGACCTCGATATGGATCATCCACATGGCACTTCTGGCTGAAGATGGTTGCACATGCTTCAGCCTTGTCTTTTGCACTCACGTGCTGGGCTCCACCATCATTGAGGATGGGGATATTCATGGAGCCTCCTCCTCCCCCCGTTAGTTGTTTAATGGTCGACCACCATTTATGACTAGATGTGGCAGGACTGCAGAGCTTTGATCTGATCCATTGATTGTGGGATCGCTTAGCTCTGTCGAAATCATGCTGCTTCCGCTGTTTAGCTTGCATGGATACAAAGTTAGAGATCTGCAGACAGTTAAATCGTGAGGACAGCGGGGCAATGACATTGGGTGGTTTTAACTACATCAAGACAGACTGGAATTAAGATAATGCATATGGTCAAACTGCAAACACTTTTGAGAATACATGCAGGACATAGAAACATAGAAGATAGGAGCAGGAGTAGGACATTCAGCCCCTCAAGCCTGCTCCGCCATTCAATGCAATCGTGGCTGATCATCCAAATTCAGTACCCTGTCCCTGCTTTCTCCCCATATCCCTTGATCCCCTTAGCCTTAAAAAAATATATCTAACTCCTTCTTGAATATATTTAATGAATTGGCCTCAACTGTCTTCTGTGGTAGAGAATTCCACAGGTTCACCACTCTCTGGGTGAAGAAATTCCTCATCTCAGTCCTAAATGGCTTACCCCTTATCCTTAGACTGTGACCCCTGGTTCTGGACTCCCTGACCATCACGAACATCCTTCCTGCATCTAGTCTGTCTAGTCCTGTTAGAATTTTATAAGTTTCAATGAGATCCCCTCATTCTTCTAAACTCCAGCGAATATAAGCCTAATCGACCCAATCTCTCTCCATATGCCATTCCTGCCATGCCAGGTATCAGTCTGGTGAATCTTCGCTGCACTCCCTCCATGGCAAGAACATCCTTCCTCAGATAAGGTGACCAAAACTGCACACAATACTCAAGGTGTGGTCTCACCAAGGCCCTGTACAACTGCAGCAAGACATCCTTGCTTCTGTACTCGAATCCTCTAGCTATGAAGGCCAGCATTCCATTTGCCTTCTTAACCGCCTGCTGCACCTGCATGCTTACCTTCAGCGACTGGTGCACAAGGACAGCCAGGTCTCGTTGCACTTCCCCTTTTCTCAATCTATTGCTGTTCAGATAATAATCTGCCTTCCTGTTTTTACCACCAAAGTGTATAACCTCGCATTATACTGCATCTACCCAATCACCCAACCTGTCCAAATCGTACTGCAGTTTCTCTGCAACCTCCTCACAGCACACACGCCCACCCAGCTTTGTGTCGTCTGCAAACTTGGAGATATTACATCTAGTTCCATCGTCTAGATCATTAATATATATTGTGAATAACTGGGGTCCAAGGACCGGTCCCTGTGGTACCCCACAAGTCACTGTCTTCCACTCGGAAAAAGACCCGTTTATTCCAACTCTTTGCTTCCTGTCTGCCAACCAGTTTTCTATCCAAGTCACTACCTTACCCCCAATCCCATGTGCCTTAACTTTGCACGCTAGGCTCTTATGCGGGACCTTATCGAAAGCCTTCTGAAAGTCCAAATACACCACATCCACTGGTTCTCCCTTATCTATTCTACCAGTTACATCCTCAAAAAATTCCAGTAGATTAGTCAAGCACGATTTACCTTTCGTAAATCCATGTTAACTTTGTCCAATCCTGTCACTGTTTTCCAAGTGCTCTGCTATTACATTTTTTATAATGGACTCTAGCATTTTCCCCACTACCGATGTCAGGCTTACCGGTCTATAATTCCCTATTTTCTCTCTACCACCTTTTTTAAATAGTGGGGTTACAGTAGCTACCCTCCAATCCATGGGAACTGTTCCAGAGTCTATAGAATTTTGGAAGATGACGAGCAATGCATCTACTATTTCTAGGGCCACTTCCTTAAGTACCCTAGGATGTAGATTATCAGGCCCTGAGGATTTATCGGCCTTCAATCCCTTCAATTTCCCTAACACCATTTCCCTACAAATACTGATTTCATTCAGTTCCTCCCTCTCATTAGACCCTATGTTCCCCGACATCTCTGGGAGGTTATTTGTGTCCTACTTTGTGAAGACAGAACCAAAATATGTATTTAATTGGTCAGCCATTTCTTTGTTCCCCATTATAAATTCCCCTGATTCTGACTGCAAGGGACCTACGCTTGACTTCACCAATCTTTTTCTCTTCACATATTTATAGAAGCTGTTACAGTCAGTTTTTATGACCCTCGCAAGCTTACTCTCATACTCTATTTTCCCCCTCTTAATTAATCCCCTTTTCCTCCTTTGCTAAATCCTAAACTGCTCCCAGAGTTTGGTAAGAGGGAGAAAAGTCATTTAAGTGTCTTTTGTGAATTTTAGTGTGTTAAAAAGTTAATTATTTGAAGTGTGTTTAATTTTTGAGTGTATATTAAACTGTTGGGGAGTTTAACCCGGAAGTAGAATCCGGGTATAAAAGGGGCGGGACTAGTGCTTGTGCACGGAGTGCTGTGCATTGAGTGCTGCTAGAGTTTGGTAATAGGGAGAGTTCGGGTAAGTGGGAGGCGAGGGTGTGTTTTTTGTTCTGTTTTGTTCCCCACTCCCAGGCTTAGACAGCACTGCGGAAGCGGAGCAGCGAGACGAGTCAACCAAACAGGCCCCACAGACAGTATTCAAGGAGGAGGTTGGTGATCAGCTGGTTGGTTGGTTTTCTTCCTTCTCTTTTATTCCTTTAAGTTGGTAAGTCCTATTGAATAGTGGTGTAATAGTATCATCTACATCGGGGCAGAGGGTCTTCATAACTAATAATAATAAATTTAATTAATTACATAGATATGGGTGAACAGGTGATGTGTCACTGCTGCGAAATGTGGGAGCTGATGGACCCCATTGAGGCTCACTGTGATTACATTTGCGATAAGTGTATGCTGCTAGAGGAACTCAAGCTCCATGTTAAAGAGCTTGAGACCGAGCTTCAGACACTGCGACACATCAGGGAGAGGAAGAAGTTCCTGGACTCTATGTTTCAGGAGATGGTCACACCTATGAAATTAATTACTGCAGATGTAGTCCATGGTCAGGGACAGGACGGTGTGACTACGAGTGAGGAAGATACAGGGATCCAGGATGTAGTGTTGAAGGAGACGCAGCCCTTGCTCTTGTCAAGCAGGATCAAGGTTCTTACTCCCTGTGAGGGCGGGAGCGGGGACTGCAGGGAGGATGAGCAACCTGGCCAAAGCACAGTGGTACAGGGGGCCATTCAAGTGGAGGGAGTAAAAAGAAATGTTGTAGTGGTAGGGGATAGTATCATTAGGGGGATAGATAGGGTTCTCTGCAGTCAAGAGCGGGAGTCCCGAAGGCTGTGTTGCCTGCCCGGTGCCAGGGTTAAGGACATCTCTTCTGGGCTGGAAAGAAACTTGGAGTGGGAGGGGGAGGATCCAGTTGTCGTGGTCCATGTTGGTACAAACAACGCAGATAGGACAAGGAAGACGGTTCTGTTAAAGGAGTATGAGCAGCTAGGGGTCAAATTAAAAAAACAGAACCTCAAGGGTAATAATCTCAGGGTTATTACCTGAGCCACGAGCGAATTTGGCTAGGAAAATAAAATTAAAGAGTTAAATGCGTGGCTCAAAGACTGGTGTGGGAGAAATGGGTTTTGCTTCTTGGGACACTGGCACCAGTACTGGGACAGGAGGGAGCTGTTCCGTTGGGATGGACTCCACTTGGCCAGTGCTGGGACTAGAGCCCTGGCGAATCATATAACTAGGGCTGTAGAGAGGGCTTTAAACTAATTAGTGGGGGGGAGGTTTCTAGAGAGCAAATAATAGAAATGACAACGGAGAAGGTCATAGACTTAGGTAGCAGTGGGGGAATTAAAAAACAGAACATGTCAGGAAGGGACACAAGGTATGGAGTAAAAAGTAAAGTACTAAAAAGGGAAAAAACAGGAACTAAGTGTTACAAAACATATTTGAAAGTTCTTCATCTGAATGCACGTAGCATTCGTAACAAAATGAATGAGTTAACGGCACAAATAACGACATAAGGGTATGATCTTGTGGCCATTACAGAAACATGGCTGCAGGGTGACCATGACTGGGAATTAAACATACCAGGTTATTTAACAATCAGGAAGGACAGGCAGGAAGGGAGAGGAGGTGGGGTGGCTATGTTAATAAAGGAAGGAATCACTATAATACAGAGAAATGATATTGGGTCAAAGGAGCAGGATAGTGAAACAGTTTGGGTGGAGATAAGGAATAATGGGAAAAAAGCACTAGTGGGTGTAGTCTATAGGCCTCCGAACAGTTGCAACTCTGTTGGACGGAGTATTAATCAGGAAATAGTTGAGGCTTGTAATAAGGGAACAGCTATAATTATGAGGGATTTTAATTATCATATTAACTGGACAAATCAAATTGGGCAGAGCAGCCTTGAGGATGAGTTCATTGAGTGTATTAGGGATGGGTTTCTTGAGCAGTATGTAACTGAACCGACCAGGGGGCAAGCAACCTTAGATCTGGTCCTGTGCAACGAGACAGGATTGTGGTAAACCACTTTTATCGTTCACTATCGTTACACTATAGTTATCACTGTTATATTGTTATCACTGTTCTCACTGTTGTATCACTATACGAGGTCGCCTCTTGTCACGCTGTTATACCTGGGCTGACCATCACTGACTCCGCCCATGGCTCCACCTACCTGCCCAGGTATAAAGGTAGTCGACTGGCTGGTATTCCTCCTTGTTGGATCCGATCACCCATGAGGGTGGGCTCTGTTATTTAGTCAATAAAAACCTATAGTTACCTTCCTAACTCGTCGCTTTTCATTGGACGAATTGATAGGTATATCAATTTTATTGACTAAATTTTAAGATGTTTGACCAGCCAGACGCCCAGCCACAACAGCCTTCAGACGCCGAGCCACAACAGTCACAGCAGCCGGCTTGGCTGCGAGCCCTCAGACCACTGTACCTGGATCTAAATCCATGGGCAGCGAACTCAGCCCTCGACTTCGATCACTGGCTGGGCTGCTTTGAAGCCTACCTGGAAGAGTCCAGCGTGCCTCAGAGATCCAAGCTAAGAGTCCTGAACGCCCAACTGAGCCCTAAAGTATTCGCGCTCATCCGGGACCTTAAAACATACGAGGACGCCATCAACCGGCTGAAAAGACAGTACCAAACCCCGGTAAACCCCATGTATACCAGGCACCTCCTAAGGTCCCGCCCGCAACTGCCAGGGGAGCCGGTGGAGGAATTTTTACGGGTGCTACAAGCACTCGGCAGAGACTGTAACTTTAAAGCAGTAACGGCGGCAGAAAATACGGAAGACAACGTCCGCGATGCCTTCGTGAAAGGCCTACGGTCCGACTACTCACGGCAGCGATTACTGGAAGCAAGGGACCTCGACAAAGCTGCAGCCCTCGCTCTCTCCCTGGAGGTGGCCCATCGGGACCAGGAGGCGTTTTCCAGGTGCTGTTCGCAACCCTGGGACTCGGGCTAAAAATGTCCTAGTAAAGGACCCCCTTGGAATGAGTGACCATAACATGGTTGAATTCCATATTCAATTAGAGGATGAGAAGGTTGGATCTCAAACAAGCGTGCTGAGCTTGAATAAAGGAGACTATGAAGGTATGAGAGCGGAATTGATTAGAGTGGACTGGGAAAATAGATTAAAGGGTAAGACGGTACATGATCAGTGGTGTACATTTAAGGAGTTATTTTACAACTTCCAAAAAAAAAAAAATTCCACTGAGGAAAAAAGGGTGTAAAAGAAAAGATAGCCATCCATGGCTCAGTAAAGTAATTAAGGATAGTATCCGACTAAAAACAAGGACATATGAAAGGTAGCCAAATCTAGTGGGAGGATGGAAGATTGGGAAGTCTTTAAAAGACAGCAAAAAATAACTAAAAGATTGATTAAGAAAGGGAAGATAGATTATGAAAGTAAATTAGCAAAAAATATAAAAACAGACAGCAAAAGTTTCTATAGTTATATAAAAAGAAAAAGGGTGGCTAAAGTAAATGTTGGTCCCTTAGAAGATGAGACCGGGAAATTAATGGTGGGAAATATGGAGATGGCAAAAACGCTGAACAATTATTTTGTATCAGTCTTTATGGTAGAGGACACTAAGAATATCCCAACACTGGACAAACAGGGGGCTCTGGGGGGGGGGGGGGGGGGGGGCGGGGGGTGGAGGAGCTAAATACGATTAAAATCACTAAGGAAGTGGTACTTGGTAAAATAATGGGACTCGAGGCGGATAAATCACCTGGACCTGATTGCTTACATCCTAGGGTCTTGAGGGAAATGGCGGTCGGGATTGTGGATGCATTGGTAATAATTTTCCAAAACTCCCTGGACTCAGCAAAGGTCCCGGCAGATTGGAAAACTGCTAATGTAGCACCCTTATTTAAAAAGGGTAGTCGGCAGAAGGCTGGAAACTATAGACCTGTTAGCCTAACATCTGTGGTTGGTAAAATGTTAGAGTCCATTATTAAGGAGACAGTAACGGGACATTTGGACAAACATAATTTAATAGGACAAACTCAGCATGGTTTCATGAAGGGGAAGTCATGTTTGACAAATGTGCTTGAGTTTTTTGAGGAAGTAACATACAGGGTGGATAAAGGGGAACCAGTGGACGTAGTGTATTTAGACTTCCAAAAGGCATTTGACAAGGTGCCACACAAAAGATTATTGCTCAAGATAAAAAATCCCAGGATTTGGGGTAATATTCTGGCGTGGATGGAGGATTGGCTCTCTAACAGAAAGCAGAGAGTTGGGATAAATGGTTCGTTCTCAGATTGGCAACCAGTAACTAGTGGTGTTCCGCAGGGGTCAGTGCTGGGTCCCCAACTCTTTACAATCTATATTAACGATTTGGAGGAGGGGACCGAGTGTAACATATCAAAGTTTGCAGATGATACTAAGATGGGAGGGAAAGCAGTGAGTGAGGAGGACATAAAAAACTTGCAAAGGGACACAGGCAGGCTAAGTAAGTGGGCAGAGATTTGGCAGATGGAATACAATACTGGAAAGTGTGAGGTTATGCACTTTGGCAGGAAAAATCATAGAGCAAGTTATTATCTTAATGGCAAGAAACTAGAAAGTACTGTAGTACAAAGGGATCTGGGGGTCCTGGTGCACGAAACTCAAAGTTAGTATGCAGGTGCAGCAAGTGATCAAGAAGGCCAATGGAATGTTGGCTTTTATTGCTAGGGGGATGGAATATAAAAACAGGGAGGTATTGCTGCAGTTGTACAAGGTATTGGTGAGACCGCACCTGGAATACTGCATACAGTTTTGCTGTCCATACTTAAGAAAAGACATACTTGCTCTCGAGTCAGTACAAAGAAGGTTCACTCGGTTAATCCTGGGGATGAGGGGGTGGTCATATGAGGAGAGGTCGAGTAGATTGGGACTCTACTCATTGGAGTTCAGAAGAATGAGAGGCGATCTTATTGAAACATGATTGTGAAGGGGCTTGATCGGGTGGATGAGGTGAGGATGTTCCCAATGATGGGTGAAACTAGAACTAGGGGGCATAATCTTAGAATAAGGGGCTGCTCTTTCAAAACTGAGATGAGGAGAAACTTCTTCACTCAGAGGGTGATAGGTTTGTGGAATTTGCTGCCCCAGAAAGCTGTGGAAGCTACATCATTAAATAAATTTAAAACAGAAATAGATAGTTTCCTAGAAGTAAAGGGAATTAAGGGTTACGGGGAGCGGGCAGGAAATTGGACATGAGTCATGGCCCTGTGGGTAGTGGAGTGGGCCCAGGGGCCATGTAGCCTTGTTCTGCTCCTACTGTGTTCTAATTCTGTGTTAGATTTCAGGAGATGGTTTTATTCCTATTCCTGGCTGGGGTGGAGATCGCCTTTACAGAAGATAAGTACTGTAGAAAATATAGGGGCAGAGTGATCTCCTGGACGAATTTCAATCGCCTAGATGGGTCGGGGAGGAATTTCCCTGATTTTTTTCTCACAAATTGGCCATTGGGTCTTTTGTCTGGTTTTTCGCCTCTCCCGGGAGATCACATGGGTTCGGGTGGATGGAGAGTGATAGAAGATTTGAGGTTAGGATCAGATCAGCCATGATCTTATTGAATGGTGGGGCAGGCTCGAGGGGCCTATTGGCCTACTCCTGCTCCTATTTCTTATGTTCTTATGTTCAGGTTTGCTGCTTTTTCTGGTCAATTTATATGTCCTCTCCTTGGATCTTAAGCTGTTTGAGCTGGGCAACAAAGTAACATTTTTGAAAAGCCACTACAGGTACGATGGGCCGAATTTCAGTGACATAAATTTCTACTGTTTAAAAAAAAAGCTTACCGAACTTAATCGGCCATTCCTGTCTTAAACTGTTGTATTTTAGCTTTGCTTTTTTTCCCCCTTTCCTTGAGCTTTGACTGTTACACTTGATATAAACTTTCTCCGAGCTTTATTTCAATGAGTTGACTTGAGGATAGCTTTACTTCGAAGCATTATGAGCAATGAGCAATCTACAGATAATGACACTGACAAAACACAGCAACCGTTTTCGAAAGCAATTTCTATGACCATCAACTCAGGGCTGTATCTTAGAAACAAAGTGACAGACTCAAATTGCTCCTTAAAAAGTTACGTTAACTCTTGTTGAACGTGCAAAATTCAACCATCTGTTTCTTTTCAGCTAATGTATTCACAGACCCATCTCCAGTGCCTTTCTGTTTTCCAACTTATTTTAATAAGAAGACAAGTTCAACAGGTAATTATGACCATAATCTGACTTCACATGCATTTCTGAATGTAGATTTATACACAACTGGAATACAAAGTTCCCCAGCTGTAGTGTATGTGCCTTTAAGAGCCCCATGTGTACTGTAATGCCGGTAATGGCCACTCGGGCTATATAAGCCTGTATATTGTGTTGTATCAGTTAGTTCCCCTCCAGACTTTGTTTGGTAAACACCTATGAAACCAACTCCTGTCTTCAGTGTCTCTATCAACACACAGACACAACAGTGGCGACGAATTGGAAACGGGCTTACCTGCAATTCGGCAGCACCTCAAGGACATCGATTCCTCTGGCGTCCAAAGTTGAAGAAAAAGAAAAAGCTGTAGTTTCACCAGCTAGCCAAGCTGGTGGCAGGTACTGCAATAATCCTTCCTGGGCGTCGGGCTGGGGCTCCAGCGGCTGGCTCTACAGCTGGGCCAAGCAGCGAAAGCGGAGGCAAGCAGTAACAGACGGGGAGGGAGCACTCGGGAGATGGCCGGCGTTGCGAGCAGGTCGGCGTTCAGACCTAGAGAGAGAGTCCGGCGGGAACGAGTCTCCAACTGTAAATAAATAAATAAAAAGAACGGAAACCGCAGGAAACAGCGTTGTCATCGGCAGCAGCTGCGGGGAAGCGCCATATCTTTTCTGGAGAAAAGAAAGAAAAGCGCGGGAAGCGCCATTTTTTTTTCTAGGATGCCCAAGTCTGGCAATATTGATGCTTTTGATAACGAGATAGAGGATTGGACCACATATGTGGAAAGAGTGGAGGTATATTGCACCGCAAATGGAATAGAAGATGAAAAAAAAGCTTCAGTACTACTAAATCTAATGGGCGCAAAGACATACGGGCTGTTACGAAATTGAATCACTCCAGCCAAACCAAAGGACAAGAATTTTAAAGAAATTGTTGATACCCTACAGGAGCACTTAAACCCAACACCGCTGCTGATAGCGGAACGATTCAAATTCTTCAAGAGGAATCAACACAAGAATGAAAGTAACGCTGATTACCTCACCGAATTAAGAAAGCTATCAAAACACTGCCAATTCAGGGCAGGACTAGCAGATTATCTTCGAGACAAATTCGTCTGCGGTCTCCTAAGTGAAGGAACACAGAAAAGGCTGCTTTCTGAAAAAGATTTAACACTGGACAAGGCTTTCAGTATGGCTGTATCATACGAAGCAGCCGCAAGAGGAGCTGAAGAAATACAACAAAAGACACAGGACTTCGGCACCCATGAAATGACACAGGGTTTTGAGAGATGTTATTGCTGCGGCAGATCCACCCATGACCAGAGGGACTGCTGGTTCAAGGACAAAGCATGCAGGCAATGCGGAAAGATTGGACACATTGAACGGGTGTGCCGATCTGGACAAAAAAAATCCACAGACAGGAGAAAAAAAAATCAATAAAGAAAAGTACAGAAAGCTACAAATGATGACGGACAGTAGCTCCGAAGACCAGAAGAGCGATAGCGACTCCGAAAACAAGAGACTCAGCTGTCTCAAATTACATAATGTAATTGCCAAAGATGATTACGAGACCATTTGGGTTACCCTCACGATAGCAGGGTCCCCTGTTAAAATGGAGCTAGATACAGGATCAGCTCTGACCGTCATAAATCGACGGGATTACGAGCGGCTATTTCCGCATATACCTTTAAAAGACACATCCATTATCTTGAAAACATATACGGGGCAGAAAGTATACCCCAAAGGAAAAATAAGGGTGCCTGTTGTATACAACGGCAAGGAAATACAAAAGTTGTATTTATACATTCTACAAGATGGTGGTCCACCGCTGTTGGGACGTGAATGGATCAGGAAAATACGTTTAGACTGGCACTCCATTCAGGCACTGACAGTGACCAGTAAGAAAAAAAATGATGATGATGTCATACCTGAACGATTAAAAGACATCTTGGCCAATGCCAAACAAGTGTTTCAAGAGAAACTAGGAACCTTAAAAGGCATCACCGCCTCAATAAAAGTGGAAGATGCAGCAATTCCCAAGTTTTTTAAGGCAAGACCGGTGCCATGCGCAATTCGTCCAGCAGTCGAGGCAGAGCTGGAGAATTTGGAAAAGGCAGGCGTATTATCTAAAATAGATTGGAGCGAGTGGGCAACACCCATCGTTCCAGTCATGAAGAAAGCATTGAATAATGATAAATCTGAAGAACAGAGAAAAATTTGCATCTGTGGAGACTTTAAGGTGACTGTAAACCCGGTCCTTCACACGGTACAGTATCCTCTTCCGAGGATAGAAGATATTTTCGCCTCACTATCCGGAGGGAAACGTTTCACCAAAATTGACTTGGCACAGGCATATCTACAGATGGAGGTTGAAGAGGCCTCTAAAAAATCTCACGATAAATACACACAAAGGCCTGTACCAATACAATCGACTGGTTTTCGGAGTAGCATCCGCTCCAGCTATCTGGCAAAGAGCTATGGAGCAAGTCCTCCAAGGGATTCCGGGGACTCAATGCTACTTAGACGACATCCTTGTAACAGGAGAAAACGACAATGAGCACCTTGCCAATTTGAAGCAGGTGCTCACTAGGCTGAGAGAACGGGGCCTACGAGCAAATCGCCCCAAGTGCGAATTTTTCCAAAATCAAATATCATATTGTGGCCACATAATTAATAAGGAAGGGTTGCCTAAGTCACCTGAAAAAATTGAAGCGGTCATAAAAGCCCCAGCACCTGAAAATGTTTCACAATTAAGCTCGTTCCTGGGATTAATAAATTACTATCATAAATTTTTACCGAACTTATCAACTCTTCTACACCCTCTTAATGAACTGCTACAAACAGGAGTGATTTGGAAATGGAGCGAAGACTGTAAACGTGCCTTCCATAAATGCAAAGACTTAATCACGTCCAAAGAAGTTTTGGCTCATTACAACCCATCACTGCCAATCAGACTGGCGTGCGATGCATCCCCTTACGGCGTAGGAGCAGTGTTATCGCATAAATTCCCTGATGGCTCGGAACGGCCGATAGCTTTTGCGTCACGCTCATTGAACTCAGCTGAGCGTAACTATGCCCAAATCGACATGGAAGCACTCAGCCTGGTATGGGGAGTGAAGAAATTCAACCATTACCTACACGGACAAAAATTTACCTTGTTGACTGACCATCAACCCCTCATCTCCATATTCAACCCTAAAAAGGGTGTTCCCATTATGACAGCGCAAAGGCTACAGAGGTGGTCCCTTTTTCCAGGGGCACACCAATACAACATAGAATACAAAGGATCAAAACAGCATGGGAATGCTGACGGTTTATCGCGCCTACCGTTGCCAACGGTAGAAGAAGCACCTACAGTAGACCCAGTGGAGATTTTCCACTCTACCATAGTCGAATGTCTACCAGTAACAAATTCTGCCATTGAAAGGGAAACTAGAAATGACCCGACTCTCTCACGAGTCTACGATTTAACAGTGAAGGGATGGCCAGCACATGGCGAACCACTATTGCCAGCATTCTCGCAAAGAAGAGAACATCTGTCAGTGTGCCGAGGAACCTTGATGTGTGGATCCAGAGTGGTGATTCCACCCAAACTCCAGGATAAAGTTCTAAAGGAGCTTCACGAGGGGCATCTGGGTGGAGTGAAAATGAAGAACCTAGCCAGGGCGTTTGTATGGTGGCCAGGTATCGATGGAGACATCGAAGAAATGACCAAGAGCTGCCTAGGATGCCAGAAGGTCCAAAACGCTCCACCCCAAGCCCCTCTACATCCATGGGAGTGGCCCTCATCTCCCTGGCAAAGGGTACACATCAAGTTTGCTGGTCCATTTATGGACTCAATGGCCTAGAAATTCAGTGGGCTTTGCGCCTAGTTACCGCCCAAATAGGGTTTCTGCGCCAGTTTAAGAGGGTGCGCTGATATTCAGCGCTGCGGTAATGGCAGCGCCAGCCAGTAGCGCTGCGCCGACACCGATGATGTCATCGGTGTGCGCAGTGCCCCGGTTCCGCCCCGCTTCCGGCCCAAACCCCATATTTAGTTGCGGCCGCCTCTTCTGCAGCGGCCGCAAACAGCGATTGAAAAATGGGGCCGCACTGCTGCGCTACTGGGGCGCTTTAAGGTGGAGGTGCGGCCGGCCGCTTTTTCGGCGTCCGCCTGCCCGCACCTCCTTCCCCGGCCTCCTCCACCACCCCCCCACCCCCCGCGGCATTGCCGGCTGCTTTCCGCGAGCCCGGCACTTCTCCGTGGTGCCGGGCTCATTTGCCGGCACAATCCAGCGGCGATCTCGCTGTTGCAGGCACCTCCCCCTTAAGAGAAGGAGGAGGCCTGCAGTACCGCAGCCTGCCGCTCCGCAGCGCATGGCACAGCAGGGCCTACAGCGCAGAAATTCAGTTTCAGCACCCCAAGCGGGGGCGGGCACACCCTGGAATAGCGCCCGGTTCCGACTTGGGGCGCAAAAGCCGAATATCTGACGGGCGCACCTGGCTCCGCGCGCAGCGCTAACTTTTGGGCGTTAGCCTGCTGGCGGGCCTTAACTGAATTTCTAGGCCAATGTTCTTAATCGCGGTTGATGCACACTCCAAGTGGCCGGAGGTAATAAAGATGTCCTCCACCACCACGGAAAAAACCATCACAGTATTAAGGACCATATTCGCCAGGAATGGGCTGCCGGAACAGATCTGTTCTGATAATGGACCGCAATTTGTGTCCGAAGAATTCAGGAAGTTCTTAAAAAACAATGGGGTTAAGCACTACACGTCCGCCCCATACCATCCCGCCACCAATGGATTGGCTGAAAGGTTTGTCCAGACCTTCAAGAAGGCCACAAAGGCCATGGGTAATGAAGACATAAAACTTCAGCACAAGGTGGATAACTTCTTGTTTGCATACAGGAATGCAACGCATGTGGTTACAAACTAAACTCCCGCCATGATGTTCTTCAATGGAAGCCTAAGATGCCGGCTGGATTTGATCAAGCCCAACATCAGAAGGGACGTGGAGAACCGGCAATTTCAAGGCATGAATGAAAGGCCAACTAGAACCTTCCAGATAGGTCAACAAGTTTTGGCCCGGGACTACCGTACCAAGAAATGGCAGCCTGGAACTATCTGCACACGACTAGGACCGCTGATGTATACCGTGGACATCGGAGAAAGCATAATAAGGCGCCATGCTGACCAAATCATACAGTCATCCGAAAAGGGACAACCTACACCACAACTCTATACGCCTAACGATGAAGTAGAGATACCCATATCTACCTCCGATCCGGTGATACTGGAACCCGATGAACCCGACACTGGCATTCAAGCTGAATCAGCCTTGCCAAAAGAACCTACTACACCACCAGAAACTACTACACCACCGAGGCGTTATCCGGACCGAGTCAGGAAGCCTCCAGAGAGACTGACTTATAATTAATTAAGTGCAGCAATGTGTAATTATTTTTCTTGTAACATGTAATACTTAAAATATTATGTACTGGTTGGCTAAAAGGGGAGGAATTGTAGTGTATGTGCCTTTAAGAGCCCCATGTGTACTGTAATGCCGGTAATGGCCACTCGGGCTATATAAGCCTGTATATTGTGTTGTCTCAGTTAGTTCCCCTCCAGACTTTGTTTAGTAAACACCTATGAAACCAACTCCTGTCTTCAGTGTCTCTATCAACACACAGACACAACACCAGCAATTAACAGTTGGATTCAATTTCATTTTCTGTAAACTACCACTACAGGAAACTTTGGTTTATCCGGAGGTTAACTGTCCGGAATGCTCGAGCCACCGGCAAAAATCAGGAGCCATTTAGTTAGGTTTTTTTTCTTTTTGTTGCTTTTTTTTTCCCCACCTGTCAGGCTCTGCAAGGTCTCGCTGAAGCTGTTGCTAAGCTACAGAGATGCTTGTAAGGTACGTCCGACTGTTTAGAAGCTGTAAGCAACAGGGTTTGTTGCCAGATACGGAGCTCAAAATCTCCGTATGTTTCAACATTAGCGCTGGTTTGTCCGGCAGTTTTGATGGGACGGCAACAGCTCGGTCCAGTCGGTGCCGGATAGCAAAAAGTTCCCTGTACTTACATTACATAAGATTCTTTCTTGCTCATAATGCAATAAAATTTATTGCATTTCAAAAGTAACGTGTGAAATACTTTGCCATAACATAAAAACAAGTAGTATTGCAACTAATATATAGTAGACTGCCAAATTCAAAATGAAACACTCAAGCAGCAAATGAAAGGCTTATTCTTGACTTTATGCAGCAACTTAGAAAACTGACTATTGACTGGCACACTTTTTTTCTAGTCCAGAAAACACTGCACTGGTGTCAGAACATGCTGGAATGCACCATGTCAGATTACACTGTTAAGCAAACAAATCCAAAAAAAACCTACCAGACTGAGATTGACAGGAGTGTTTGGCACTGGTACATCATGCTTGTACAAAGTTTGTAAAACATCATTCAAGTCATTTTCCTGCAAGACAGATAGAAACAATGCTTTCACAAATTGGAGAAATTATACATTAGGAACTTGTCTACACTGGACAGAAGAAATAAAAATTATGCATTAAAACAAATGAAACAGAAACAATTTAAATCTAGTGAGTCATTTATACACCACCACATTTTTGACACCGTTTGCCTTCGTAACAGAGTATAAATTTTAATCTGTAAATGTTTCATTAACCAAAATCAAAAAGCAGTGGAAAAGAAAACCTTTTAAAATCATTAGTTTCTTTTAGGATAAAATTTTGCATATTCAAAATTTGTTATGCATTAGAGCCAGTATAGTAATTGAAGCTAAAAATAGAGGATCCAAGGAAATAAATTTACATTTTAATCCATAAAATTTACTTTGTAATCTGAGCACCTTCTCCTTGTGGCCATGTGTTAAATCTATATTGATGCCTCATCTTTGGCATGGCGCTCTCACATACCACACTTTACACATTGCAAAAGAAAAAGCTGGTCACTGACCTGGAGCCTGAAATTTACATGCAGTTACAAACTTCTTTCATTAACCTCAACCACTTGTAAATAGCAAGTTACCTGGAGTTTCCTATTTGGAGCAGTGGTCTTGAAGACATAAGCCAGGTTAGCATCTAAACAGCACAGACCAGAGGCAAGCCAAAGAGCAATAACGAGATCCACTGGCACCTTGCAATGTGATTGTTTAATTCTTTCAAACCACTACTATACCTGTCCCGGGATTTGTTTCCATGACAATTCACTGCAGTGTATTCTCAACAGCTTTTAAAATTATTGCAGGATAAGTCAGTGATAGCAATGTTCAGTAAATGTTCAGACCATTTGCAGGCTTCTGTCTTGATATATATACACACACACACATGAGCTCCTGGAATCAACATTTATTTCTCATGTGCTGTGTGAACCCTAAACAGTAACTAAAATATTACAGGATAACTTAACATTCAGAATTTATGAACATGAATGGAAACACTACAAATGAGATATTGCCTTTAAAATACATCATGTCCCTTAGTTACTGCAGTTCAGTGAACTGGAGTTTTTTTAAAACTATAATTTCCCATACTGATTAATAACTGGAATCATACATCATTGCATCGATGAAAGGAATCATATAGGAGCTTTATTAGGTCAGATGTGCATTTTAATTTGTCCACCGATATCTCAGGACAAATACTTGTTTATTGGTATTGGCTACAATTATAATTTTGTTTTAAGGTCTGCTAACCTGACTTAGAAATTACACTTGCTGGCTCTTAGACCTTGTCGGTACAATTTTACACCTTAGCTCCTTGGTAAAATTACATTAAATTAATTACAAATTATTAACTGGAAAGAATACAATTGTTTGTTTATTGCTTAATTTATCAAGTTATATCAACCATGAAAATTAAGAGGCACAACCCAAGTAAATATTTTACCTGCTCCTTAACTAAAAGATCTGCCAACGTATTCAGTAGCTTGTAGTAAACTTCAAACCAAGGCAAATAACTGAAAAAGAAATAGATTATAAGACATTCGCTGCGTCACAAACATTGCATAATACAATTACTCCTTTTCTCATTTGGATGATAGAGGATGATGCTAATACCGGCAGTTTCGAATGACTTGGATTTAAAAACTCATGTATACACAAAAATAAACTTTGTAAAAACATATGTCAGGACACCTTTTATCCAAAAAAGAATTCTGTACTAAGACCGCTGATACACACAGATCATTTCAGGGCTTGCACTTTTTCCCCCTCTGTTACCAGCCTTCATCACAGTCTGTGACGTCGAGATGACTCTGCTGATGGTTTTAAGAACCTCTTTCCACACTGAAAATATTTCACTGTTTAAAATTTAGTAATTGTTAGCGTTGTTCAATATTTAAAAGACTCAAAATTCCTTCGTGTATTAAAGGTTTAAAAATAACTGAGCTGCTGGATACAAATGTGTGGTGCAAATAATGTACCAACATATTTACATTAAATCAATGCACTTTATTTGCTAAACTATTTAAAATATTTTATACATGTATTTCCCACTAATTAGAATTCTAAATTTAAAACATTTTATATAATGACTGAAACTGAATATTTTCACTTTCCATCTAAAACGAATCATTTAAGAACTAATCAGAATCACTTCTTCTGTACGCTTATGAAGTGAATTTACATTCCCATAAGTTGGTCTGTGGTGTTCCAATGGTATCAAATTGCAAATCTATATTTTGCTTTTTTCAAACATTTTCAGCACAGTTTATGAATAAAACTCCTATTGCTATATCAAGTTCCAGCTGTCATGATTGATCTCCAGATAGTCTGCACCTTGACAGCTCCTGAATCCACCCCTTCTCCATCGCCTGACTCTGCCCCTGCCTCAGCTCATCTGCTGCTGAAACCTCATCCATGCCTTTGTTACCTCTAACTTGACTATTCCAACGCACTCCAGGCCAGCCTCCTGCATTCTACCCTCCGTAAACTTGCGATCATCCAAAACTCGGCTGCCCGTGTCCTAACTCGCACCAAGTCCCGTTCACCCATCACCCCGGTGCTCGCTGACCTACATTGGCTCCCGGTTAAGCAACGCTTCGGTTTTAAAATTCTCATCCTTGTTTTCAAATCCCTTCATGGCCTCTCCCCTCCCTATCTCTCTAATCTCCTCCAGCCCTACAACCCTCCAAGATCTCTGCGCTCCTCCAATTCTGACCTCTTAAGTATCCCCGATTTTAATCACTCCACCAATGGTGGCCATGCCTTCAGCTGCCAAGGTCCCAAGTTCTGGAATTCTCTCGATAAATCTCTCCGCCTCTCTACCCTCCTTTAAGATGCTCCTTAAAACCTACCTCTTTGACCGAGCATCTGCCCCAATATCTCAACATTATAAATGTGGCTCGGTGTCACATTTTGTTTGGTTAAACTCTTGTAAAGCGCCTTGGGACGTTTTACTACATTAAAGGCGCTATATTGTTGTTATATCTGACTCCGAACCTGGGCACGGTTTTGTGGACACTCCAAGGTGACTCCATGCTTCGTACATGTCTACTTCACCTCATGACAGGGCCTCAGACCTGAACTTTGGATGTTCCATATTGTTTGCTCCCTGTCCTCTGTTTAAAACCGTGACAGGTCTAATCTCTGCCATGTCTATGTAACCCGAATTCCTTTTCCAATTCACTGCTCCAGACTTCTGTTGTCCTCATTTTTTCTCTTGGCCACTTCTCTCCTCCTCTTCCTCATTCAGCCAAACCACCTTCAATTTCTCTCTTCTCGGGTACTTTGCCCCATCAATCCCTAATGCAGCCCCCCACTACTGCTCCGCCTTCCTACTCCCCTGCCACCATGCTAGGCTTGAAATTCCCCTTGAATAAGCTCATGGCATTCTCTAGAGGGCCCACTGGGGCACCTGTCACCACCTCCAAGAGCAACAACCTCCAACTGCTTAATCCTCTTCTTTCACTGACTTTGCCACCCAGCACATCCACTGGAGGCTAACTTCACCAACCTTTTTCAGCGTACCCAACATTGTGCCCTTGGACCCTGCTGGTGAATCAATAAAACCCCTCTACATATATCCCCCAGAATAGCTGCTTGCTTTCAAACAAAGCCCCAGCCATCCACACATACTCATTGTGGATGACTACATTGACATCCTGGTCTCAGCTGTCTCAAGCTGATCCAAGCTGCTCAAAATCTGGGGGGAAAAAATCTCCCCTCCCAAACTTGCTGTTCCGCTGACTCTAGGCTCTTAAGAATACTCCTCACCATTAACCACCAGGCCCAAAGTTCTGCAAATCCCTTCCGAACCCCCCACCCAGCCTCTCCTCCTTTAAAACCCTCCTTAAAACTCACCACCTTTCAGATACAGCACAGATCCCTCGTCAGGCTTAGTGGCAACCAGTGACTCCTGTAAAATGTCTGAGCTTCTTAATTATTTTTATGGGAATTGACTCACACTGCTTTATATCTACTTGTACAATAGCATAACCTGGAGACATAACAAAAGCATCCCCTTATGAATTGGGATGGACATCTGTGCCTTTCACTCCTGTGCTTCTACAGTCTCTCCGAAGGTGGACCAAACTTGGTTTGTTTGTTGTGTTTTATTGTTATTTGTTCTTTGCATGCAGGTGATGCCTTCATGTAATACAAAATAAAGAATATGCAATGCTACCCCACATCACTGGGTTCCTTACTTGACTTAAACAAGATGGCTTCTAGCTATCCTTTGGTATTTCTAGCCTCTTCACTTCACTGCTTTCTCTTCAACAAGCCTGGCTGTATTTTCAGCCTTCCTGTTTCAAGAAGGCCCTCTGCCAGCCTGTCTTACTCTCTTCACAGGCAAAAATAGGCATCAATGGCTTTCCAATACAACAGATGTAAGGTCTTGTCCAACTGCTCAGTCTAATGAATTGCAGGTACTGAAAAGTATGGCTCTGCTGTTGCCACTGTTCAGCTAGAGAAAGTTAATGGTTCATCCAAAATTGGATGTTGATAGCAGGAGCAGCGGAGGGATCAAGAGAGGTGGGGGAGGTAGAGCGATGAGTCACTCTACCTAAGGAAGCTTGCCCGTCAGTGGCGGATGTCACCAAGGGGCAGCATGTAGATGAGGAGGGGCTCCAGGACGGATATTTAATAGGGCCGGGGGGGCGTAGAAAGAGATGCTCTCGAGCTGACGGTGCAGGGGTGAAAGTAAAATCATTGCTTGCGATATTCTCATTTTGATTGGCGAGCTAAGCGTTGAATCATGCAAGGGCAGTTCCACAAATCTACACCCAGGTCACTTACTTTTTTTTTATAAATACGATGCCTGTAGACACGTCAACTCCTGCAGAGTTTCTGCTGGCATAATGAAGCCACAACGCAAAGCATTTTACAAAAATATATACTTCGCTGAATTTGACACTGGGACAATCGTTGTACACTTTGCATACACAGTATTTACAAGAGCATATTTTTGATGACTCCTCCCACAGGTCCTAGTATAAAGGTGACTGCTCCCCAGCCCTTTGTATCCTGGACCGGTCGACCACGCGAGGCAGACCTCCATTCTGTTGTTAATAAAAGCCTTCAGTTACTCTTCTAACTCTCAGTCTTTTATGAGTAATTGATAGCGCATCAATTTTATTAACAACATTTTTATCATGGAGAAGATCCTCACACCAGCATGCCTGGACTTAGATCATCGGGAGGCGGACTCATCCACCAAGTTTACTCACTGGCTTAAGTGTTTCGAAAAATTCCTGACCGCCTCCGAAGCAATCAAATCGGACGAGGACAAACTGGATGTCCTGACCTCCAAAGTGAACCACCGAGTGTACTCGGTCATCCAAGACGCGACCTCGTACGCGGACGCTATCAAGCTCCTCAAGGACCAGTACACGCGCCCAGTGAACGAAGTGTACGCCAGGCACCTCCTGGGGAGTCGTAAACAACAACCTGGGGAATCGACCGTGGAATACCTTCAGGCACTGTCTGTGCTTGGCCGGGCCTGTGGTTGTAAGGATGTAAAGGCCGCCGTGTACACAGAGGAACTTATCCGGGACGCTTTTGTAGCGGGCCACAGATCCAATTACACCCGACAGCGACTGTTGGAGCAGAGTAACCTCGACCTCAACAAGGCCTCTGAACTCGCACTATCATTGGATGCAGCCTACCGGGGCATGGATGCCTACTCCTCTGCACCGTGGACGCCGCGGGGAATGACAGCCTGGGACACGGTAGGACCGCCTCATAGCGCCGTGCCACCCCAGCCACACCCCAACAACGGCCCAACTACCGCAGCAGTGTCCCAAGGCCAGACAGCAGTGCCCCAAGGCCAGAAATGCTACTTCTGTGGCCAGGCAAAACACCCCAGAGCGCGCTGCCCGGCGAAAAACGCGATCTGCTCGGGCTGCGGGAAGAAGGGACACTACGCTAGCGTCTGCAGGGCCAAAGCCACCCCGAATCCCAGCAGCGCCGCGTGTGGGCCATGCGGGCCGCCATCTTGGACCTCCCCGGCCATGTGCGAATCACCGGTACAGCAGCCATTTTGGACGCCTCCAGCCACATGGGGATCATGGACGCCGCCATCTTGGACGACAGCCGGGACGCAGCAGGCCCCCGACACCGCCTCATCTGATACCCGCAGCGACACACCGACCCCTACGCTGGCATCCGTTACACTGGACCAAGCGAGACCGCACCAACTGGCCAGTTCCACAATGGACATTAAGGTAAATGGTCACGATACAATCTGCCTTTTTGACTCTGGGAGCACGGAGAGCTTCATCCACCCCGACACGGTGCGGCGTTGCTCTCTCCCAGTCCTGCCTGCGCAACAGCGGATTTCTATGGCCTCCGAGTCCCAGTCGGCGGACATCGGCGGCTACTGCGTGGTGACACTCGTAGTAGACGGGACCGTGTACGATCATTTTAAACTTCTGGTCCTGCCTGACCTCTGCGCTGCCGTCCTGCTGGGGTTAGATTTTCAGTGCCACCTTAAAAGTGTTATGATGGCGTACGGTGGACCCCTACCCCCACTCACAGTCCGCAGCCAGCAGCTTCCAAATTGCCCGCCGCGCACCAGGTGCAACCTCTCCACACTCAGAGTCACCCCCCCACCACTGTTTGCTAACCTCACCCCCGGCTGTAAGCCCATCGCCACAAAGAGCAGGCGATACAGTGCCGGGGACAGGGTTTTCATTAAAACCGAAGTGGAGCGGCTCCTGAAAGAAGGGATTATTGAGGGCAGCACCAGCCCCTGGCGAGCCCAGGTTGTGGTCGTTAAGACCGGCGAGAAGCAGCGCCTGGTCATCAACTACAGCCAGACAATAAATCGCTACACCCTGCTGGACGCCTACCCACTCCCCCGTATAGCTGATATGGTCAACCAGATCGCGCAGTACCGCGTCTTCTCGACCATTGACCTGAAATCAGCGTACCACCAGCTCCCCATCCGCACTGAGGACCGCCAGTACACTGCCTTTGAGGCAAACGGCCGCCTCTATCACTTCCTTAGGGTTCCCTTTGGCGTCGCCAACGGGGTCTCCGTCTTCCAAAGGGAGATGGACCGGATGGTAGATCAAAATGCGTTGCAGGCCACTTTCCCATATCTGGACAATGTGACCATCTGCGGCTGTGACTTGCAGGACCATGACGCAAACCTCGAAAAATTCCTCCACACCGCCCAACTCCTAAACCTGACATATAACAAGGAGAAGTGCATATTCCGCACAAACCGCCTCGCCATCCTTGGCTGTGTTGTGGAACACGGAGTCATCGGCCCCGACCCCGACCGGATGCGTCCCCTTATGGAACTTCCACTGCCTCACTGCCTCAAGGCCCTGAAGAGGTGCCTAGGGTTTTTCTCCTATTACGCCCAGTGGGTCCCCTACTATGCGGACAAGGCCCGTCCGCTGATCAAGTCCACCTCTTTTCCCTTGACGGCAGAGGCCCGCTTAGCCTTCCACCGTATCAAGGAGGACATTGCCAAAGCCACCATGCACGCAGTGGACGAATCCATCCCCTTCCAGGTGGAAAGCGACGCGTCCGACTTTGCCCTGGCCGCTACCCTCAATCAGGCGGGGAGACCCGTGGCCTTCTTTTCACGAACCCTCCAAGGCCCGGAGACCAGACACTCCGCTGTTGAGAAGGAGGCCCAGGCGATTGTGGAGGCTGTGCGTCATTGGAGGCACTACCTGGCCGGAAAACGATTTACCCTGCTCACTGACCAGCGTTCAGTTGCTTTTATGTTTAACAACAAGCAGAGGGGCAAAATCAAAAATGACAAGATCTTGAGGTGGAGAATCGAACTTTCCACCTACAACTACGAGATCTTGTACCGGCCCGGGAAGCTAAATGAACCCCCGGACGCGCTATCGCGTGGCACCTGCGCCAGCGCGCAGATCGATAGACTGCGGGCCCTCCACAATGACCTCTGCCACCCGGGGGTCACCAGGTTCTTCCACCTCATCAAGGCCCGCAACCTGCCTTACTCTATTGAGGAGGTCAGGACCATGACCAGGAACTGCCAAGTCTGCGCTGAGTGCAAACCGCACTTTTATAGACCAGACAGGGCCCACCTGATAAAAGCCACTCGCCCCTTCGAGCCCCTGAGCGTTGATTTTAAAGGGCCTCTCCCCTCCTCCGACCGCAATGTGTACTTCCTCAATATTATTGATGAGTACTCCCGTTTCCCGTTCGCCTTCCCCTGCCCGGACATGACCAGTGCCACGGTCATTAAATGTCTGAACAACCTCTTCACCCTGTTCGGCTTCCCCAGCTATATCCATAGCGACCGGGGCTCATCGTTTATGAGCGACGAACTCCGTCAGTACCTGCTAACTAGGGGTATTGCCACAAGCAGGACCACCAGTTACAACCCCCGGGGGAACGGACAGGTGGAAAGAGAAAATGCGACAGTTTGGAAGGCCATCCTGCTAGCCTTAAAGTCTAGGGGCCTTCCAACCTCCCGCTGGCAGGATGTGCTCCCCGATGCGCTCCACTCTATTCGGTCACTGCTCTGCACTGCCACTAACGCCACCCCTCATGAGAAAATGTTTGTCTTCCCAAGGAAGTCCACATCGGGGACATCGCTACCGCCATGGCTGACGTCCCCAGGGCCGGTCCTACTGAGAAGACACGTGAGGACCCATAAAACGGACCCCCTGGTCGAGAGGGTCGACCTCCTCCACGCCAACCCCCAGTATGCTTACATCGCATACCCGGACGGGCGGGAGGACACAGTCTCCATAAGAGACCTTGCACCCTCGGGGGCCGCAGTAACCCACTACCCCCCCCCCCCCCCCACGATCCAATATCCAACCCCAGCAGACGGCACGCCTGGGCCCCGCGACCCGCTCGACATCTACGAGGACGACACGCCTGTGCCACAGCCTACGCTGGACTCGACGCCGGAAGCTTCACTACCCCTGCCGTCGCCACGCCGATCACAGCGGCAGACAAGACCTCCGGAGAGACTCCAATACACTAACTTTTAATGCACTTCACCCCGCCGGACTCAATTTTAAACAAGGGGTGAATGTGGTAAACCACTGTTTGTATTCCTGTTTGTCCTGTTTGTATTCCACTGTGTACATGCCTGGACATGCCTCGGCTGACTCCTCCCACAGGTCCTAGTATAAAGGTGACTGCTCCCCAGCCCTTTGTATCCTGGACCGGTCGACCACGCGAGGCAGACCTCCATTCTGTTGTTAATAAAAGCCTTCAGTTACTCTTCTAACTCTCAGTCTTTTATGAGTAATGGATAGCGCATCAATACTCAACAATGATACGTCAATCTTAATTTAACAAATTTTATAGAGGTAAGCATAGTGTATCCTTTTGGGTTCACACCAGTTAACACTTCTCAATCTACTGCAATTACCTTAGAGTGTAAAATGTATTTATCATCATCTTAATATACTGAAGCTATAAATATTATTTATCCAAGACTATAGTCAGTCACTATGTACCACTAGCTTCAAAATAAGGTTACTCCTTTGTTTCTTCCGATTCCTCTTTCGACACTGGATTAACCAATTTGATTTCTGTTTCAAGACTTATAATCTTTCATTTTTCCCCTCCTTCAAAGATGCTGTATAAACAAGGTCTTGCATTTCAATGTCATGTTAAGCTGTCAAAATTTATCTACCACTGTATTTATTCCTCGATTCTCTCCTACTGTAAAAACAAGACCTAATGGTTGTAAAATATTTTAAATTAGATGCAACTGTCAAGTTTATGTACCATAACTTTTTTAAATAACCTTAAAAAGGCCAGTATTTTAGGGAGGGCATTTCTAACTTCAACATTATGTGGATAATAAATTTATTTTCTTCTTATAGAAAAAAAAACTCAAGGTTTTATGAAACCAATTTTAATCCTCCTATACTTTTCAAGCACAATTTCAGTCATTTTCAATTTATGCAACGAGTACTAAGTTTAGACCAAGATTAAAAACATGCAATTCTAATGTCAGTTATCAGTGCAGTCGAGCCTTGTTGCAACAACATGATCCATCTTATTCGAGGTTGGAGGATGATGATATTCAAGCAAGTAGACTGCATATCCTGTGTCTCCACTTTAACTGCAGAGGCTCTTAGCAAATTTGGTTAACATGGTAATGCATTTCTGAAGTCCAATTTCTTCATAAAATGGTTGTGCTTCTCTCCAACAAAATGCAGTGCATCAAGCATGAACACCATTCTACAGTAAATTTTGTATTGTACATTCTTGCACCAGTCCAAAACCTCATCTCTTGCTGTACATTAGTGTTTTATAAACACAGTCCTGGAGTGAGACTGCAAGAATCCTTTGATCTAAGCCATATCGCAAAGCAACAAGGAATACCAATTTTATTCCTAGATGCCACGACTCAAATACAACTGTAAACATTGTTAATACCAGAATTTTGTGTTCTGTTGTTACCGTAGGGGTAATTTTTCTCCTCAAATCCTCAATGCGTCATTGTAATATCAAGGCTTACAGGGTTTCTGAATGTAGTATAGGTGTTCTGAAGTATTTCATGACTGTATGTTTTGACTTTAACTAAGTTAGGCAACTGTCAGGCAACGAGAAAGTCTAAGATAAAATAATCAGAGGTAATGGAAATCTGAAGGAGAACTGTTGGTGAAATCCAGAGAGAGACTTAATTAAATGAGGATTGAATTTTCCACACCCAAATGTCTTCTTTCATTATTAATCACGTGGTTTAACGGTTTTAATCATCCCATCAAATAATTTATTCAGATCATCTACTTTTCGTACATTTCAGCATCTACATATACATTTCCCATTCACTCAATTTCTCTCTCCTGTACATTTAATTATTTTTCCCTTGCACACACAAACATATTGGTGCATGCTGCTTCAATTAACATTCCATTCTGACACTATGCCACTATCATCTATACTTGATATTTAGGCTTACAAATCTGAATATTCTGCTGAACCAAAATCTGCAACCTATTATGCATGGAACCTTTATGCTAGCTTACTTAGATAAATGAAATCAAAGAATCATACAGCATAGGAGGCCGCCATTTGGCCCATCGTGCCTGTGTCAGCTCTTTGAAAGAGCTGTCCAATTAGTCCAACTCCCCTGCTCTTTCTCCATAGTCATGCAAATGTTTCCTTTTCAAGTATATATCCAATTCCCTTTTGAAAGTTACTATTGAATCTGCAACCACAACCCTTTCAGGCAGTGCATTCCAGATTGCGGAGTGAAAAAAATTCTCATCTCCCCTCTGATTCTTTCACCAATTTCCTTAAATCTGTGTTCTTTGGTGACCGACCCTCCTGCCAGTGGAACAGTTTCTCCTTATTTACTTTATCAAAACCCCTCATAATTTTGCACAGCTCTGTTAAATCTCCCCTTAACCTTCCCTGCTCCAAGGAGAACAATCCATCTTCTCTAGTCTCTGCACATAACTGAAGTCCCTCACCCCGGTGCCTTTCTAGTAAATCTCCTCTGCACCATCTTCAAGGACTTGACATAATTCCTAAAGTGTGGTGTCCAGAATTAGACAATACTCCAGCTGAGGCCTAACCAGTGATTTATAAAGGTTTGACACAAGTTCCTTGCTTTTGCACTCTATGCCTCTATTTATGAAGCCCAGGATCCCGTATTTGGCACAATCACTTCCAATACAACAGAACTGAACTGCACCCCGGTTATGACTGTTGTCCATTTAGTAACAACCTGAGCACTAACTTTCCATAGTTTACTTCATAATGAACAGCAAAACACCATAAAGAATCAACAAACACCGGTACATCCAGTCTTAATCTCAGTCCTTCTTTACAAACGGACTGATCACTTTATTGTACTTTTATTATTAATCTGTTCCAATTCAAATATCTTTTTTAAATTATGCAAGTCAGCTTAAGTCAGACAAACAAAAACAAAAGTTTGCAGCAAATCTTTTGCTTTGGAGTTTGAATAAATGTTGAAAAAGCCCAATTTCAAGTTGAGCGACTTACTGCAACTGGACTGGTTGGCATCTCCATTTCATCAAATGCATAGTTGGCAGCTTCAGTTAACTGGTTTTCTAAACAAGAATATTTTGCCAAATGTGTCTTAATTTCTAAAGACTTTCCAGTATTCATACCTGGGATCATAGCAAGGTTTTATGTCATTTCTGTCAGGTACTATATCAACTATCGATGTAAATTAAACAAAAAAATTCAGGACTAAGCAATGTCTATAAAGACAGGCCTTAAGAATGGAAATGTTCACCAAAAATTTAATTTGGGTTAAATGAAACCATGGTGCTTTTGTTGCAAATGTTTTTAAAACCCTGGCATTCCAGACATTCGTCTGCAATGATCATTCTTCCCCCTTTCCTTTGATCTGTGAGCAAAAACCCATTATTTTAATTATATACAGTGAACCACAACTGTATATTTTCAAAATTGTACTGAAAAACACACATCCTGCAACAAAATATGCTTTTAAAACTATAAATTCCCATTATTCTAATAAATCATCCATCAATTAGATTTTACAGTTCCTTTACATTCCCATTATAAGGCAATTAAGAAAATTACTGTTGGCCTGCAAAAAGAGACTGTTCCAAAATGTGGATGATTCAGTGCCAAATTCACAAATCAATACAGGGTGGATTTTTTTTAAACAACCAACCAACTAAATGAACATCTGTGTGACAGGGTATTTTTTGTGAGAACAAGTGTATAAAAAGGGATAAACCTGATGCTTGCGGAATTCAATTAAGTGTTATATTACTATTCACCGATATTGACATTAAAAAGTTTTGTGGACTATTTAATTATTCTACACAGTAATCTGAATTTCGAACACAGAATATATTTTGTGAATATAAGCACTGAAGAAAAATGATGTTAAGCTTCCTGTACTATACACATTACATCCTGCTACACAGGGCACAGACAGCATAATTCAGTATTTCCTTCTTATGTCAGGATTTTAAAACCTTAATCACTTCTTGTTCATTTATCTTGTCTTCTATTGTACTTATTTCAACTTTGATGTCCTGCACTTTGGTCCTGACCCTTGAACTTGGTTTCTCAATTTAAGTAAGTAATATAAGGGCTCTCCTAATTTCTCAGTTACTAAAGGCAGCACATAGCAGAAGATATCAGATCATCCCAGGTCCGAATCATGGTCTGTGCTATGTGAGCTTTGCTGGAAAGTGTATTATGTGAGGACAGGATCAGATTTAGCTGGAATGTCGCGTGGCTCAATCGCTTGCCAACACTCACTGTCTACACTTACACATAAAAACTGCTCACTTGCCCAAGGGTTTAAAAAAATGAACATCTTTAAAGAGGATTTAATCATTTGACAATGTTAATGAAAATTCACAATTGTTTTAATTCTTGGAAGAAGTAAATTTAAAGAGTTGCTTGCGTTGTTGTTTGTTTACATTGATTCGCGCAGTAATTCAAGTTTTATTACCACAGAAAAATTTTAATTTTCATTCGTAATAGCCATAGCAAAATGTCAATAAATTCAATGTGGTTGCTTTCTGGTTCAACAACTAATTTTTTTGTAAGTACTGAAAGATGACAGCACCTGAACAGACCTTGACTATTATTTCTCAAAAAAAACTATTGCATTTTAACTGTCTACACAATTTACAAAATGTATAAATAAACTCCGAATAGAATACTTCACATGAAATGTTTACAAAAGCTGCTACATGACACTAAAATTATTCTTATTTCCAAACAGTCATTTAAAAATAGTCGAGGGTAAAATAACAATTGTACTTTTGAGTACCTTCCCACTAAAGGAGGATACAATTCAAGAGAGAAGTGTTCATTCTTATCATGTGTGTTCCAAATATGCATTTATTCCCACATACAGGACTTGAGCCCAGTTGCTCTCATCCTTCCATCCATACTTCCTTCCCATTACAACTTTAGAGTCCATCTCAACAGACAAGACAGGAATTGCTTAACCTCACTAAAGTAATCCAGATCTGAGAATGCAATCCTCCCTCAGTACTGCATTGACTGTCAACCTAAATTCTGCATTTAAGCTCTTGTGGGAGACTAAAAGCCACACCATATTGACCAAGAGGCAAGAGATCTACCAACCGAGCCAAGCTGATGCTCCATGAATCCAAAAAAAATAAACTCAATTTCAACAGTCAAATAGTGCATTTTTTTCCTTAGAACAGAAATAGCATCATCCTGAAAACAAGGCACAACCAGTGCAAGGAAGTGGATGTATTCTCAGGATAGCCCTGTTAAATACATCACCCAAACATGTCCACTCCAATAACTGGTTGACAAAATGGGCATGAAGGTCTCTGAAAAGTACATCTGCAAATGGGTGCATTTAAATAATAAACACAGACTGGGCTGAAGAAATAACCTTGGACATATATGATGGCAAGAATGTGGCATTTGTTTCACTTGCTCCAATCGTCACTTTACTCTTGCAGAGCAATACATTATCAATTTAATTTATAGATTTTTGTTAGGCAAGTGCATTAAGCGTTATGGAACCAAGGCGGGTAGATGGGGTTAAGCTACAGATCAGACATAATCTAATTGAATGGTCTACTCCTGTACCGATATAACTTGTACCTTTGATAATAAATTCCATTAACAATATTGTTTCATGACTTGTGCAGTTCCTGCCAGATTCAGAGATACAATAGGTCTCATTTTGATGAAACCCAAGAGCCTTCAACATGTATTTATTCATGTAACTTTGGTAACAATTTCCAAGTCAATTGTGATGTTTCTGGAGAGTGAAACTGATCTGGTTCTTACTCCCATCTTAAAAGAACAGCAAAACTGTAGTAAAACTTATTAAGATTTCCACCTGGAAAGAGTCAAAAAGCAGTCTTTCAAAGTTACATTTACAGACCTGGATCAACTTTATTTGCCAGCTGTGGACTTCCACCTTAGTGCTGCTTCTACTTAAGCTTTGATTAACTTTTACTTTCAAAAGTCAAAGGTTAAATAAAGGAAAGGAAATGTTTTCCGTCAAATAACTTACTGACCACTGACATCAACTTCCAGCAGGAACGCAGCTCCTAGTAATCAAATCAAACAGAGGAAGCTGGTTCTCCAAACCTTAACTTGAAATGTCTAGGGGGCTACTTTCTTGTGCAGAAAATTGACACAAAATGTGTAAAATTGAAACATTCTGCTTTTAAGGGGATTTGCCTTTGGCAACTGATGACTTCACTTCGATTGGAGCTACACCACTACAAAGGCTTACCTTTTTTTTTAAAATGTGAGCTTGCTTGTTAGAGCACTTCCTTTTGTAAGTGAAGGTGACAATTTAACAATCGCAATACTTTAAAATCAAAAGCAGACCAAATATTTTAATGATGGTTTCATGTCACTGCTGGATGAAGGATTTATTGCAGTCTTGTCCCCACAGATTACAAAGTCTAATCTGTTTACAGAAGCAGAACAGTCAGATGGTTAAAATGAAAAATTGTCAGACTTAAACAAGAAATGTATCTTCCATAAATATAACCATGACGGTATAGTTTAAACCATTAAATTGCAGAGAGAAAACTTGACTGAACACCATAGAGTAACTTGGGTTTCTGTGTATAAATGTGATGCATATAATGATTTTAATAGGTTTTATTTTCAGCTAATTATTTATTTCGGTGTCTCCAGTACAAAAATAATGTAACAGAATATAAACACTACATTTATCCAATTATTTTTTTTAATTCATTCTCGGGATATGGGCATCAGCGCCATGGCCGGCATTTATTACCCATTCCTCTGCACCGTCTATGTACTGCACAGTTAACTTTACCATTTCCGTCACTGCATTTTTAAAAAACTATTAAAGCAATTTTATTTTCCTTGATTTCCAGGTCCCCCCGCCCCACACCATCTTCACAAAAGAGGGTTGGAAAGGGAACTGCTCACAGACTGTACAAATGCTACTCCCACTCTTTCCATCCAACCAGAAGTGCTTAAATCTACCCTCGGATAGTTTTCCTAATTTCCCCTCCCTCTCAGTGGGGAAATGCTCCCATGCGACACCTTCCCACTACAATACAACTCAAATACGCAACTCAACATGTGGGGATTGGGTGTAAATCTGTGCATCAGCCTTGGTACAACACACTAGTGCTGAACTGCAACTCTTTCACAGAACACACACAAATAATAATTTTGAGACTCAAGGGGACTACTTACTTAGAACAAAATTTATGATATTTGAAGGTCTTTCTAATGGTGCAATGCTTAAAATGTTTTTATATTGGAGAAGAAAAAGCTCAAGCAGACAAAATTTATTACACTAGCTGCTAAAATCAGATGTAATTAAAACTAGGTTTGAGATTTACAAATAGAAAAATTCAAACTAAAAATCCCTGAAGTCCTATCATTGCTGTAGTTTTTAAATCATTTTTGATTACTCCCATTAAAAGGGAACAAAAAACACTTCTTGCACACAAGAACATAATCATGATTTGAAAAAGCTGCTTAATGATTTACAGTGTCTTAAAAAATAGCATTACCTGAAAAGACTTACTCCTACCACAATCAGAGACCTTCATTTAGTTAAGGGAGATCATTTCACTTAAGGCTTCCACGTGACAATGGGAACCGTTTCCCTTTTTGAAATGCCATACATGAAATTAAAATAATTGAGAATTAAAAATCTGGGATTTCATGGATTGATACAAATTTTTACAGATGCACCAATTCCAAACAACAGTGCCTGGTTAAAAACATTTTCAATTATAATTGTTTATTTCCCTATCGGGGAAATGGGTGTAGAGAGGATCGATAAGGATCTTCAGTCAGTTTTCATTGCCAATTTATAAAAATTTGTTTTTCAGTTGTTAGAGCTCAAACACAAGGCTTGATGGCCGGCATGGACACGATGGGCCGAAGGGCCTCTATCCGTGCTGTATTACTCTATGACTCTATGACTCTATAAATTCTGAGAATATCAGCTTTTATTTTGAACATACCTCAAGAAAACAAGCAAGAGACCACTAAGGCACAGTTAGTTACACAGTTCACAGAACCACTTTTGTGGGCCTTAATAGCAATTCCAAAAGTAATGTAGCACAAATTCACTTAATACAGTCAAGCTATTTTAGCAATAAAATACAATTATAGTATTTGTAAATGGACTGTGCACTGCAAATTTGTTGACTACTGAAGTGCATGTTTCAAGTAGCACATTACCACCATATTAAGTATGAAGCACAATTTTTTAAATATAAAATCAGACTGAAATATGAAATAGTTGCTAATATTTAATTGTGCTGTAAATGCTATATTACTATCATTGCATGTAGTGTATGTATTTTGCTAGTAACAGCTATGCTCATTATTGAGGCTCTTCAACACTCATCCTTACATTAAGCATGCAATATGCACACATCTCCAAAAAATAATCCAGGAATTTATTGGTGGAGGTTGACAAAAACTGATTTTAAAAGTCCCTTAGGATTCAGAATTTGTAGAACAGTCCCTCATGTAATGCATATTTTTCCAACTTAAAATGTAAAAATCGGCTACTCAGCTGTTGTAAATACTGTATTTTAGACTCAAACAAAAATGTATACTTCATATTCTGTTAATTATTTTAGATTATGTTGTGTAGATTGGTCTGTCAGCAATATTTACTGGAACAAAATACTTAGCTAATAAACACTGGGACATCATATAATGAAAACAAAATTATAATACTCAGGGACAAGAGATGCTTAAGAAAGCAGAATCCTGAAATATTCAATGCCAGATGCAACTAAATAGATTTTACAGAATACAGATTCTTTTGTCCTGATGCTGCAACTGTTAATTAAGTTTTTTTGTACAAGAAAAATGTGTTTTCTGATGGAATAACTGGCTCACATGAACAAAAAGTAGTGAAGCACAACATCTAAAATAAAATACCAAACATAAGCAGGCGGGTACCCTGCCCTGCTAAAAGAAATCTGTTGACAAGTTGTATGCTTAAATGTAATTCTAAGCTACCACTTACAGACAGCTTTTTAAAAAAAAAGACAAGTTCTGTAGCATTATGCGTAATTTCCTCAGTCTATGCAAAGTGCAAAAATTACCTTGTTGCTGCATCAAGCTCGAAACCAACACTCTATGCAAAAAGTTACAACCTATACACACTAGCCAAAGAGAGCAGTGATTGCGGCGCTCAGATCTGCGACTGCAAATGTGACAATTTTGTTGCTCTGGTTTTGATATGCAAACAACCAGCAGTGGGGTTTAAAATGGTACCCAAAGAACAATGGTGACCACCAGCATGAGTGACTGAAGCCCTCCACTCCCCTGTACAGATAGTGAAGCCTTTTTCAGCATTTCACCTCTACAGAATTTCTCCAGCAATTAAGGAAGTTTATAGAAATTAAAATCTTCCAAAAACACAGTCACAGAGTGGGAAAGCTCTGTGAGGAGCTGTACCACTTCACTACCCCCTCAGGTGGACTTCAGCCAGTCGGGCAGCAGCCATGTTTTTGCCACCTCTCCTGCTCTGTTGTTAAAGCAAATGAAAATCCAAATTTGCATCAACAATTACGATACAAAATTTCTTCAGAAAGCCTCATTGTTATGTTAGCATGAATGACTACTACAACCACAAGCCAAGCCACTTGATGATACGCTGCAATGGAGTTGAAAATGAAGACAATGATACCAAAAGAAAAATGGCACAGAAGTGTAACTTGAACGTATACATTGCTGGATGTGCCTATAAACTGAATTTTCTTACTTTTGTTCGAATCTTTGCAAAACCGCAAGTTGGAAAGCAACACGCTCCCAAATAAAAAGAAAAAATGCTGGAAATACAAAGCTGGTCAGTCCGCACTGAAAGAAGAGGTGGGTTAGCATTTCTGGTGCAGTGCCTGAGGTATGCTCTACAGCCAATACGTTAGTCAATCTTTTCTCCTTCAGCTGCTGATACAGCATTTTCTGTTTTAATTTTAGGTATCCAACAATTGCAGTTTTTTCCTTTTAATCATTAGCAGTTTCTTACCAACAACTTGCATTTACATAGTGTCTTGACTTTAGAAAAACATCCCAAGGTGCTTTAAAAGAGACATAATCAAAAAAAATGAACGCCGAGCCGAAGGAGGAAATATTAAAAGGGCTGACCAAAAGCTTGGTCAAAAGGGTGAGTTTTAAGAAGAATCTGAAAAAGGAGGGGGAGGTGGAGGGGTTTAGGGAAGGAATTCCATAGTATGAGAGCTCGAAGGGTTGCAGGCACAGCCACCAATACTGGGGCGAAGAGAGAGCAGGATGCACAAAAGGCTAAAGTCATGGAAATGCAGAGTTTGTGGGAGGCGTTTCAGGGATGGAGGAGGTTAGAGAGGTAGTAAGGCATGAGGCCAAGGGATTTAAACACGAGAATGAGAATTTTAAATTTCAGGATTTAGGGGGCCAGGGGCTAATGTAGGTCAGCGAGGACAGGAGTGATGGGCGAGCTAGACTTTTTATGGGATAGCATATGGGTAGCAAGTTTTAGATGAGGAACTTTACGGAGGGTAGATGATGGGAGGCCTGCCAGGAGAGTCGAATCTGGAGGTGACAAATGCATGGATGAAGGTTTCAGCAGCAGATGGGCTGAGGTGGGGGCAGAGGCTGGCTATGTTACAAAGGTAAAAGTAGGTAGTCTTTGTAATGGAGAGGATATGGGGTTGGAAGCTCTGCTCAGGGTCAAATAGGATGCTGAGAGTGCTAACAGTTTGGTTCAGCCTGAGCCAGTGGCCAGAGAGCAGGAGAAAATTGGTGGCTAGGGAATATAGTTTGTGGCAGGAGTTGAAGACGATGGCTTCAGTCTTAACAATGTTGAACTACAGGAAACGATGACTCATCCACGACTAGAAGTTGGTCAAGCAGTCTGACAACACAGAAGCAATGAATGGGTGAACAAAACAATTGCAGTATGAATTCAAGACGTCATGAGCAAAACCTTACAGAAATATTCATCAAGACTGGGCACAGCAATTAATAAAACATTTTTAAAAATCATGAAAATCAAGTATGGTGGGTTCAGGAGTGCCAGTGAAGGAGCCTTGCAGCCTCCTGCAAAGTTTGAATGTTTGGAACATCAATTGAATTTCAATACCTTTATGTACATCTTGAACGTGCTACATGCAATTCATTTTAATTCCACATACCTGAGGATACAGATGCAGACTTTACATCCTGATGTTAAGCGACAGAAACCGAACCTCTGTCTGCTTTCGATGTCTGTAAGCACAAAAGTAAAGTGCTGTCCCACTTGACTCTGTGAAACCCTGGAAATGACCATGTAAAAAACATTAATTGGCAATTAAAGGTTTCATGGACAAAGTGCCAACTGCCTTAAAAAAAATAAAACTGCAACACAAAATGTCAAACCGCAATGGCTGAGGAAGGCTAAACTGAAATCTTGTTAAAAGGATAATTAAGAAAAAACAGCAAATGCTGGAGTTCTAAAATAAACAGAAAATGCGAGAAATAACCAGGTTCGTCAGCATCTATAAAGGGGAGATAGGCTGTTGACTTTTCGTTTGTGCACCCTTCATCAGAACTGAATACTGACAGATAAACAAGCATTTTAGTAATGTTTGGGAAGAGAGAAGAGGGAGGAGTGAAACAGTTGTTAAAAGCATAGTTGCATTATTTTTTTTAAATTATTTTGCCTGAGTGAAAGATATGAACCTACAAATAAGTGCATCAATATTATTGGTATTTTGTGTGCAACTTGAACAACCGATGATAGAAATAGGCAGAGAAGTGTTTGGGTGAACCTTCATTTTACACTTTTTCATATCCATGATTCTCTTGCAATGAACATTAGAATTTATCAAGTTAAGCTACGCTTTTGATTTTGAAAAGGAGCATTCTTCAATATTAGCAAAATGTTTGTTTTAAATTCAGCATTATTAGCTAAAGTGCCTTGAAACACATCATATCCTTTGTGATGTAATTATGCTTGTCCATATGCTGGTTTTTAAATATTTTCACAATGAACGCTTAGTTTTAATTCAATGCTTCAATTTCTATATTTTTCAGAACCGCACAATGAACTTAAATCTGTTGTGCACAAAAATAAGCCCATGCAATCAATACACGCTGATCTCTCATTCAGCATTTTGTTGCACAACAATTAATAGGAAATAGGTTTGTCTCTTTTAAAATAGGAACAGAGGGTTGCTGTTCACGGAAGCATATTCAAACACAAGTTGCTGCTTTAAGGACAGTATGTGCAAGAGGACAAAGAAAGAGCGAAATTGGAGGATGAAGGGGAAAAGTACATTGAAGGAACAGCGCCACAAAAAAACTGCAGCTCCTTTAAGAGTTGAAAAATAAAATCGCCACAATTATAGTCAAAGACTGTTAACATTTGACAGTGTTGGTGCACTTGCTCCTTCCAAAACCAAATTGTATCAATAAATACACCACTGGATGGCAGCAATGGTGCCTACTTTTGCATATATTGTAAACCTTCAAGCAGACACATTTAAACCCCACCCCCAACAAATAGAGCAAAAAGCTCATTCTTAAAGGCTTACAAAAATATTCACAATAAGCTGGAAGACTCAAGTGTGAAGACTCAAGAGGATATCGTCAGTTGAAAGGTCAATGCTGGAGCTTAGATTTTCAAATGCTGCTGCTGCTGCAAAAAGGCACCAACACATCATTAACTGCGGAGAAGGTCTCTTAAAATGAAAGATTTATCAATTTTTTTTTTTTTTTTTTTTTAAATAGAAGTGTATGTCCAATTATCAAGCGATCAGCTGGCACATGTACACGTAGTCTGCTGTTTTCTAAAAGACCTCAAAAATTCACTTTTACTCCATGCTGAGGTTTTAGGAAGTTTCCTTTTAAGATTGGACTACACTATTTCAAAGCACAGGGTAAAATGTAAGATGACTGGTTTATCACGCAATACTGTACCTTTCAACATCAAAAGGAAAGCAAAACTTCGGCACAGTCTGCAGCACTTCCTGTGAATGATAATAAAAATTTTAGGCTCATGCAGGACTTGGATCTGAATCACTACTGTATCTACCACAGAAAGTCTGAGATTAACCTTCTGAATCAAAACCATATACACACAGTTGTTCCCTGTATTGAAATAATCAACCACAATGAACATCATTGATTATTAACAAGAATCAAATTTATGCTTCAGCAGACTGTACTGACAATGCTGAAGGAGCACCAGGAGGGAATAGCTTGGCCTAAAGGGCATTAACACCCCCTCTCATCCCCACTGGGATCCCCTTCAACAGGACCATATGGATTTTACAAGCAGCACTGCACCATATGGGTAAGCCACGTCTGCTGATACATGCATCACAGACTAGCCACCAGTTTTTAGTCAACACAAGGGCTTCAGACGCAACATGTGCTGACAATGCAAATTGGGGAAAAAATTAAATGGTGACAGTAAAATAAAATACCAAAATTTAAAATAAATGCACCATGGTCATTATGCTAAAAAGTCACAGTGGATTTATTTGAATTTCAAAGAAAATATATATGCCACATGTTTTAACACCAGCATTTCATCTAGAATGCTATACTTGAGTAAATCTAGTTTTTAGTAAATCTAATAAAAACATGGCACAACAATGAAACACTACATAATCAACAGCAGCAGCTATTCATTTACAAGCTCTTAACTAACACCTCAAAAAGTCATTTTATCTCTTTCTATACAACTCGCAGAAATTTGTAATGACACTCAAGTATATTGATGTAATTTTTACCTTCCACAATTGTGGAAAAAAACTGATTTTTTTTTTGGCAAGTAAAACAGCAGGGAATCTTTGAACTGTTTTAAACAGTGAAGGATGCTGCTAACTCCAATTTCTTGACAACTCGCAATTTATAACAAAATGAACTTCATGACAATAGTGTGAGCTCCACTTGCAAAGATGATGTGATGCTCAAATGAAACACAAATCTTATTCTTTGGTCTTTAACAGAGTGGCTCAGTGAACAGTACATGTGACTGTAGCCAAAGCAGTTCATTAGTGTGATTTGGGCTTTTAAAAATCCTCAGCAATTACATCTACTGTACAACTGTCCTCCTTCACAACTTTATTATTTTGCATTCTGCTTTGACTGTCAATCCCCAAATCTAGTGTCTTATAGGTCCGTGTACATTTTTAATAAGATTCATAAATGTGTGGCCCCACTTTAGTTTAGCCTGTGTAATTACACTTGATCGCGGATTGAAAATACACCTCACATTATCTATTACAGTGCATATACATCAAAAATTACATGTGGATTTCATTGTTTAACACAACAAAGCTAAACTGAAGGCATTTATAAAATACAGTTTTCCAAATAAATCAAACATTTACCACCGCTCGAGAGGAAAATGGACAGATGCAAATCAAATCATTTGTTAATTAGTTCCATTCTATATGGATGGAACAGGGAATAAGCATATTGCTCAACAGAAACAAGTGTTCTGTGAACATCACCCCCTGCAAAACAAACTATTTTAGCAATACAGATCAGTTTAAAAACCTGATCACCACGATTTAGAATTCCTCTCTTTTTCTTCAGAATACAACCCAAGCTTTCTACTCGCTTCCCAACTGGCACAAGCATCCCTCAGGGGGAGGCAGCATGTTTTGGTTTTTTTTTTTAAACTCAATGCTCTTTCAAATTCATGCAGCCAGCAGGTCTATAGACTCAAAAACAGTTCAGACAAAAATTGTTAGCACCACTTATGGGACAGAGCAGCTCAGCCGACGACTTCGACTCCCATGACAGCATAGATGAGGTTACTTACATCAATCAATGAGGCGTTGCATCAACTCCAAAGCTAGATCTCATGCTAATTAAAAAGGCACTAACCAGCACCTTGACTGTTAAATACTGTACATGGAAATCCAAGATACCCTTTAAAAATAAGGCTCTGTGGATCTCAACTACCATGCCAGTAGTAAACACCTACAGCTAATGTCCACAGCAAAACTAACAGTTACACTGTACATCAGGACATGCATCACACAATTACATTCATTTCAGATCTTTTATTGACTAGTTCAGCTGGAGACTTACTATTAGCACAGCAGCATTTACCAGCAATTATTTTAAAATGGTACAGTGAGTTCACAAAATCTATTTCATCAGTGAATGGTCAAATTCTTAAACTTAAGTGTAAGGTTTAAATATTTGCCTAGAAATCAATAAGGAAAACATTATCCAAGCTAGTGTTATGTCCAGCTTGTCAAAGGGATAATAAACAGAGGACACAGTCTCCTTTTTAAATAAATTTTTAATCAAAGTCTCCATGGCACTGGAATGATAGCTGCATGACTCAATTCTTTCACTGGCAATATATAAAGGCAGCTTTCCTGGGTTGACAAGTAAGTTTTTTAAAAAACAAAGGCAGCAACAAAAGTGCAAACTAAACACGGCATACACATTAAAACTACTGACAATAACTCCCTATACAGATTGAAAGAGTTTGTACATGGGAAATATTTCCTTTAGGAGAATGAAGATAATCCTTCAAAGTAGGTAATCTAACATTTTTCTTTGTCACAGCAACCTCTGCATACTGGAGGAGTCTATGCATCAGTAAATTTGAAGGAGAGTGTGACTCCTTTCAGATTAGACAACGCACAAAGTTTGAAAAGGTCAGCTAAATCGTAGATCATCTTCGGCCAACAAATCAAAACTATAATATTTTGTTGAAGTACAAGGATCATTCCAAATTGTGGGCTTACAAATACTGAACAAAGTAACCTTATTTGAAGTTACCCTACATCATAAATAAAGATCTAGTTCAATGACTCTTGACCTCAGCCAAATGTTTCTCATCCACAAGATGACAGGAACTTAGAGCTACATTCTGTGTTCGTTGACTATAAATTGACACTAAATCTAACCCACAGACTGTATTCTGTCCTGCCATTTTGATGAATTTAGTTTTGAGATGGCAGAGCCAGCCGTATATGCAAAAATCAGTATTACGAGAACAGCAGTCATTCATGCAATTAATCAAAGTTCACAAAAACCAAGAGTGTTTAAAGGAAAGCATTCCGGCTTATAAAAGTACAGGTATCTCATTTTGATCCTAAGGAGGGGTTGGAAAAAATAAGTTGAATTGAAAACAGAATCCTTTTAATTAAATGGATACGGGGGTGGGGATTCCCAAGGGAACCTTTGAGAAGGAACATGGAAAATGCTAAGACTTGCAATACGTATCACTCCTCATATAACTTGATATCAGATTCAAGCTCAGGCCATTAACTGATGGAAGCACTCGAAATTTAAGTTGGTTCATGTGATAATACATCCAGTTTTCTGGTTAAACACAATAATGAGACACTTTAAAAAAAATTATTATATGCTCTGTAGTGGGTGACTTTCTGGAAGCTATTAACATATCCTCCAGAGAAGCAAATATCCCCAGACAAATGGCATTCCCTTTCAATAATCAGGCTTTCTGCATCCAGATAGACAATATTGCTCTGCATTTTGGACAACTGATCCTTCCTGTGTAGTGAAAAGATTGGATCACTACTGGTCAACATCAGTTGAAGTCAATCCTCTCAATCTTGAGAAACAGATGGGCCACATGAAGTTCCTACAGGGGAGACTATTGCATTATCGCAATACAAACAGGAGCTAATAGTTGTTCACCATCACAAACAGGGTTGCTTTCAGGAATTGCTATGTCTAAAAATAGTCCTTTACAGCACTACCAATTTAATCATTCCTTCATGTAGGCACACTAAACCTTGACTTAAGAAAATCAATGTTCACATCAGTTAAATGTTAGACCAAGAAGGTTCAGTGGAGTGATCAACACCAACACCACCAACAACCAATCCAAAATGCACACTGGCAAAGAGACAGAAAATGCATCCCTCCTGGTTTCTAGATGAAACAGAAACGGTTGTCCCTGTGGTAAGATATTGACTGGCTGTGCATGAAAGCACTTATGAACATCAGGTCATGCTTTGGCTCAAAATCAGATTTCTCATAGTTGACAAGGAAATGGAGAAAATACTAAACTGCTGTCTTTGCAGTCTGGCAAAGCCACTATGAGAAACCAAATCATATAATAAGGATAGAATGGAGATTGTGGGCTTTCCATGACTTATTGTTGATCGGACATTCCACTAGGTTAGAGTGGTCACTTCAGTTCCCAGATCTACAACTGGAGCTCCCCGATTCATCCAAATGGTCAACTCCATGAATTTTGGGAACTCCAGTTGAAAAGTAATACACAAAGCTACTCTGTGGTCTCTTTAGTCTAGGCATATGCTGTAGTATCCCATTATTGGGAGTCAAACTATCAAAGGCGGCCTGCTTCCACTCCATTTCCTGGTTGGACAGGAATCGCATCACCATTGGGAACTGAAGGACTGACCCACATACAGAGCTTGGTATCTTTAAAAGCTGTGCCTAAAGACCTGCAGTTGACTTATGCCTTGCCATATCATATACTGCAAGGGTTTCATCTGTTGCTTGCAATCTTCCCAAGAAAAGCCGAGTATTTGTTGGCAACTGCAGCCCAAGAACCAATTCCAAATGAACTGCACATCCAAACATGAAGCACAAAGAAAACCTAGCAACAATTCAAAATGTCCGAGGCATCATACATCACATCAAAATCCAGGTTACTCATCCCTATTTACTACTGGAGTAAAATGCCCAGAAAAGGGTCTTCTACCAATCAAGGGAAGGAAAGGTCCCTGATTGGAGCTTGAGCTGCCTATTATAATAGACAATATATATAGTTACAGATTATTCAAAGTTAGAATGTGGCTGGCAAAGAGTCTTGGCAACTCTACAAGTTCAGTTATTTGGCCTTCATGTCAGATGCCTTTCTCAGAAGGCTAGGAATAGCACACATCACAGACTTTTCACTAGGATCGGGTGTGGGCCTTGCTGGGGGGATCCTCATGCTAGCTTTGGCTTAAAACCCAGGAAGAGGCAAATTTCATATACATGACAAATGATTGCAGCTTCCAACTAAACCACCAGTGCCGGAGTGGTACCATCTTCCATGCTACCCCAGGACCCAAATACATTTTCAAACATTAAGGGTAACAAAAGAATAAATAAATTAGTCTTGGTCCATGCAGTTTTGGCAGCAATAGCTGACAGCCTGTAAAGCAGCCATCTGATCCTGATGGGTCTGAACAGAGTGATAGCACTTTGAAAAGCTACCCTTTGGGCAGGTAAAAATCCTTCTATAGCGGCACTCCCAACTTGCACATGCACCTTGACTGTATAGCCATATCATGGAGACAGAGCACTTTTTAAAAAAAAATTAAATGAAGACGTCAAGACAAGGCACATTTTGCATCCAAAAGTCAACAAGGACCTCTTCCTTCACCAGGGCAGTGCCAAAGAATTCACAATGACAAGTGTAGACAGTTTTCTCTGTCGTAGCCCAAGACTGTGGGCCACCCACTGCTTTGATCATCAAGAAGTACTCGATTTAATGGGTACTTTGATGCTAATTCTAGGGTGGCTAACAGCACCATATCATCGCTCTTACAACAGATTCTATCTTTGGAGGGTGGCTTCTCACCACTGAAACCGAGCCCAGCAAGTTGTAGCAAAAAAACACCAGGTATATTTGACATTGTGATGCTTGGGAGAACAAGAATCTACGGCAGTGATCACAGCCATCATCAATAGTGAAGGCTCAAGTGTATGTCAAGCATTGACTGGATTTTTTAAAAAGAATTCAACCATCTCCTTCACAAAATCTGAACCTTGAATCACAGAATCCTAATGAAGCGAATACAAGATGATGGAAAATTATTTCAGAAGCAAGTTGATGACTTCCTGTTCAGGAATGACCAGTGGGAGTAGCTGAACCAACAGGAAAAAAAACAGATTAATCTGCCCAGGGAAACTTGTTTATCTACACAGGAAGAGGAGTTGCTGGGCCAGCATCTATCATATGTCAAAAATTCCTCAAAGGAGACCGTGTATCTCGTGTTTCTCCTTGTTGTCAATCTGAACTTACTTCTATGATATGTGGAGGATGCTTTAATGAAGATATTTGAAAAGTAAGCTATAAATTGTCAATTTTTTCATCCCAAAATATTCACAGCCTCTGCATTTACTGCTGCCAATCCAGGTCACAGACTAGATGCTCACTAAAATCATCACAATTAATATCATTGAGCTCTCTCAAAAGACACCCAAAGTCCTATAAATGCATATTGTTCAGTTTGATTTGTGTTTTTGATTTGCTAATGCTTAATATTCATACAAGAAACTGGGACATCATTTCAAGTTCAAAATCTAAACTGGTAGCACCATCATTCTATCAGTGAAGGGCACAGTCAGAAAGTGCTTTTAAAAGACTGATCCGAACGCATAAGATTTTTTTTTTTTTTTTTTTTTTTTTAAAACTTGTCTCATCACATTTCATGTTTCTTCTGCAGCCTTTATCAAAGAGTACTTCAGCAGGCAAGTGTGTTTGCATTTTGGGATAGTGGGTCGTAAATACTATTGATATCTGGGCAGTTTTTTGACCTTCAACATTGGCGCCAGCAATTTGCCATATTAACATGCATCACTTTTTGAAGTTCAACTAAATAAAAGAAAAATACACCAACCAACATTTTGCTGCAGTTTGGTAAGTTACACAAGTTGAAGCAAAACTGAAGATGAATAGAATATCCTAGAAAAAGACCTAAAACAAATTTATAACATCTTTTAGTTCTAAGACGATCTGTCTAGTGTGTTTTGTGGTGTGCTGAGAGACATCATTTTATAACAGGCACAAGTGATAGTCAAAAACAAAATTCGAATGTCAAAAATTGTAGCTAGGATACTTTTATCTCTGGAAACCTCCTCATGTGGTGAAATTCAAGATGGATTTCAGACACCTGAGTCAATCTTCCTGGGATTTATTTCAAGTGATACAAAGATATAGCATTTTGTGTGTATAATGTAAGGCCTATGCTATAAACATTAATCATTCCCCATGCACAAGACCAATTATGATCTCCCAGTGTAATAGATACTTTAATATGTTTACAGAAGTATTTTTAAATGTGTCATTTTGCAAAATATTTGTAACACTGGAGGGAACATTTGGTTAACTGTTCAAATATCTCCTATGAAATGGACATACGCCCCAAAAAGTTTGATGCAAACTGTAAATGCGACATTTGCCATTTATAAAAGTTGCATACATATGTGTTTAAGGGTCACAAATATACAAAATTAAGTTGGAATATAAGTTAGTTTAGGAGATTATCCTATGAAGATTAACAGGCAGAAAAATCAATTAAAAGATTTTAAGGAATTTTCACCAAAAAGATGTATATATTCAGTCTGCATAACAGCACCTTTGGTTCATAACCATGACCACAGCACAATTGTGACTTCTAATAAATGCTACAGTTGATTGTGAAACTTTCATACATGTAAAAATAAAATACAAGCTTAAAACAAGCATGACAACTTTGAGAAATGACAAGTGTACTACACCCTTCACAAAATGGAGTGAGAGTGGAGATGGCAGCTTCATCCGACACTGAACGTGTCAACATTTTAAGTAGAATATACGCTTTAATTTTCCTCAACAACTTGTACTCTACCCGAGTAACACAAATAGATAATTTTTGCTAAACTCTATTTAGTAATGGGTTTACCTCAAGTCCCAACAAGACAAGCAAAGTTCTTTTACTTCACCTAAACAAGCAGCTAATATTCAATACCCATCCACTGAGAGATTTCAAAACAATGAACAACCTGAATTAGCAGTCAAATCTTCAGATATATTAGATAAAGTCCAAGAAATTCCCCATCTATATTCCGAATAGGATTAGATGGATCCATCACTGATATGTGCAGTCACTAATTCTCCATCCTGGAATGGGAGCTTGCAAAGGGATCATTTTGAGCCAAACTTAAAAGAAACAAGCTCACAGGAACTTTTATCAATTTGCTTCTCATGAAATTTAAATCTCAGGCATCGGTCAAGTTGTGCACTCGGAAGGACACATCACATTCAAAGGTGGAAACGAAAAGCTGACACCAACTAGAATTAAAGATGGAATAAGCAAACAAGCTTTGGTGGACCAATACAACAACGCAGTAGATATTGTTTACTTCAATAAAACAGTGTTGGTGACTTTTGGGAGATAACAAGATCTGCTGCTGGTGACAGAAAACAAAAACTGAAAAGGCTCAACCTAGAATGAGGCTTTATAGAAACAGAGTGGGGAGAAGACATGGGCATTAAAAAGTTTTTTTTTAAATATAAGTAATTCTCAAAATGTGGGTGTCACTGGCAAGTGCGGCATTCATTGCCCATTCTAAGTTGTCCCACGAAGTTGATGGTGGGCCACCAACCTGGACTGCTGTTCGGTGTGGGGGGGAAGGTGCTCCCACAATGCTGTTGGGTAGGCAGTTCCAGGATTTTGATCCAGCGACGAAGGTATGGTGATATATGTCCAAATCAGGATGGTGTGCGACTTGGAGGGAAACTTGGGAGGAGATGGTGTTCCTATGCACCTGCTGCCCGTGTCCTTCTAGGTGGTGGAGGTTGTGCGTATGGGAGGTTGCTGCCGAAAAAGTCTTGGCGAGTTGCTGCAGTATATCCTGCAGATCGTACATACTGCAGCCATGGTACGTTGGTGGTGGAGGGGGTGGACATTTAGACTAGTGGCTGAGGTGCTGATCAAGCAGACTGCTTTGTCCTGGATGGTGTGAGCTTTGAGTGTTGGTGCAGCTGCACCCATCCAAGCAAGTGGAGAGTAAAAATGAATAGTGCCTGGCAACAGTACTCTTCTCCTCTGCCTCCACCTCCCTGTCAGTTGTGTGATGAAAGTTCCTATTTGTCTGGAAAGGTTGAATCAACACGTGCAGCTGAATAAGCAAAGGTTTCCCATTATAAAACCCCAAAGTGAATGCTGCAATAAAAAGAATTCCACCAAAAGCACCAATTGAAAAATGTATTTTTCAGTGATGCTCCAAATCAACTCTGCACACAACAGTTTATTATTCTAAAAGTAAATAAATGAGGAAGACGTTCTAAGCAAATGCAGGAGGTGGTTGCAGCAGCATGAACTCTCAACAAGCTGGGGGGGGGGGGGGATTCTTGGTCAAATAACAGGTCACAAATACATGGGTTTACAGTTATGCTCTCAGTACAAATAATCAAATTTCTTCCATTCAGCATTATAATTTTGACAGTTGAGGCATTTTTGGATGCATGGAGTGTTGTCATAACCAATATATCAAAATGCTCTTTTGCTGACTGTCCTGCCATTAACTGAAGCTCTATACCTTCACTCTGAATATCTTCTGCACGGGATCCTGTTACTGCAAGAGGGAAAACAAAAAAACGAGGTTCTCTGTGACCAATAGAGGGGAACAAAAATGATGACAGTTTCCTTCACTTGGAACTTGTGAAGAATCGGGATAGGAGAGAAAATGGAGGAAGCCATAGAGCATATAAAAACGTCACTCTACAAAGGATTGTTAAATCATCAAAGACTATTGCCCTGTTGTCTTTGATGTACATCTCAACCTAGCAGTATTTCACAGAAATAAGAAAAGCTGGTTGGGCATAAAAAAAGAGAATTAATTTGGGATGTTGAATCCTGTGCCAGCTGAAAGCATCCAACCACCAAGATCTACAAGTGCTGAAATGTAGAGCAGAGATAATTGACATTTCAACTACATTAATGCCAGAGACTATGCTGTCAGGTGGCATCGATATTCTGCTTTTGCACCACATGACTGTCAATGTCATCGCTATTAGTTGTGGGAGAAACCAGAGCCATTTAATTCCAAGCAGCACACAAGAACTGTACTCCACAACACTCAAGGATATTTTTTAAATGATAATTTTTCCGACCGATTACTGACACTACTATGCCAAATTGTAACAGTCAATCTATTTTGCGTCAAGTGCCAGCTAGCCATTTAATCCCCAACGTCTGAGTTGGCGTAGATCACAATGGTAAATGTTTCTATGATTTGTGTGAAGAGCAAAGGAGGATTTGCTCCTGGTAAGGTTGGAAAGGCAAAGCAATTAGCGGCTATTGTAAACTGGGAACTGAATTACAACATTGCCATCTCGTTGATGAATACATCTCCTAAAACCCTGCCTTCTAACAATCCCTTCAGGAAGCCCAATTCCATCCAGTCTAAGCCTTCTGTACGTCTCAGGAGATTAGATCTGGGACCTGGCTTGCATACGCGAGATGGAGGATGCTCATTATATGGTGTGCACTTCCCACTGATCATTATTTTATCATTATGCATTAGTTTTGAGACGAAGTTAAAATGTACTGATGATGCAACATTTATATAGCGCCTTTAACAAAGTAAAAATGAGCCTGAGACGCTTTACAGGAGCGTTACCAAACAAAATTTGACTCCGAGCCACATAAGGAGATATTAGGACACGCTTGGTCAAGGAGGTAGGTTTTAAGGAGCATCTTAGGAGGAGGAGAGAGAGGTAGAGAAGCAGAGGTTTAGGGAGGGAATTTCAGAGCTTAGGTCTTGACAGCTGAAGGCACGACCACAAATGGTGGACCGATAAAAATCGGGGATGCGCAAGAGGCCAGAATTAGAGGAACGCAGATATCTCTATGATTAGCATTTTTCTTCAGTTCAGCACAAACCACAGACTAGAGAAAGCACACTACACAGAGGGTCTTTGCATTCAACTGATTACCCTATTTGAGAATGAGCCTATCGTGGATTTTGAATTAATTCAGAGGATCCAGTTCTGGTGCTAGTTTTTATTTTATTTTACTGGGAATCTGCTCAGACCATGCCCTATTTTGCTCGAGTTTGAAGAAGCCTCTTTCAGCCATTACAGAGTCTCCTCAGATCTGAGTCTATTAAATACTGGCAAAGCTAAGTACTTATTAAGTGACTAATAAGACGATTCATGCCATGTCTGGCCCTACTGCCCATATAAATAGTTCCATTGGTTCCTGGTCACCTGATTTGGTGGAATGTCAGTGGAACACCCGCAATTCTGGGATGCAAAAACTTTTAACTGACTACACCACTGGTCAATTACAAAGGAGCAGATTCAGACAACTCGGACTCTTTTTATCCCATGGACCAGGTTGGATGGGAGGGCCTATCTTTTGTGGGAAAGAAATGAGATAAAAATGAAGTTTTAAAACATGTTGCAACGTTTAAAAGGTTATTCACGCAACAAACTGAATTTGATTCCTTTAGCTTTTCAAAGTTTCCAGAAACACATTTTCTACAATGTTTGCAAGTTTTACAGAATTCTCTCAATCAACCTCTTATACCCTACACCTTCTATATTTATCTGCAGGTATCCATCTATATAACTCATGCATATGTGGCACTTGTTAAAGGAGATATACATATGTGGAGTAGTTATATAGATGCCTGCAAAGAAGTGTATAACAATCTCAAGAGAATACCACTGCAAAAAATGTCGCAAATAATTCTGAAGTCACATAATTAATGAAAAGTACACAATACTCTAGATTCACTGTAAACTCTTCTTTACAAATTCATGCGAAAATAAACCTTAGTACAACAATTCACCCACATATATATTTCCGATTTCAATTAGCAAGCATTTTATTATTGAACTAAAAAGCTTTTTTTAAGTAGCAAAAATTAAATGCATAACTACATGTCCTGTTTATAAATGTTTCTGTACAAGAACGAATAAAAACTTACTCTGTATATTCAATTTCAGAGGGACGTCATCTCAAAAAGCAGGACAAATCAAACCCGGCCAGTTACCACACTATAAGCCTACTTCCAATCATCAGCAAAGTGATGGTAGTGATGTTGATTATTCCCTCCAAGTGGTGCTTACTCACCAATAACCTGCTCACTGATGCTCAGTTTGGGTTCCACCAGGACCACTTGCTCCTGACCACATTACAGCCTTGGTCCAAACATGGACAAAAGTGCTGAATCCAGAGGCGAGGAGAAAGTGACTGCTCTTTAGATCAAGGCATCATTTGAGCGAGTGTGGCACCAAGGAGACCTTGCAAAGCCATGAGGATCAGGGGGAAAACACGCCACTGGTTGGAGTCATACCTAGCGAAAATAAGATGGTTGTGGTCGTTAGGAAGCCATTCATCTCAGCCGAATCACCTCTCCTTGACATTCAAGGGCATTACCATTGCCAAGTCCTCCACCATCAACATCCTTGGGGTCATCATTGACCAAAATCTCAACTGGACCTGCTACAGAAATCACAGAATCATAGAACCTTACAGCACAGGAGGCCATGCAGCCTGTGCCGGTTCTTTGAAACAGCTATCCAGTTAGTCCCACTACCCCACTCTTTCCCCAGAGCCATGCAAATTTTTCTTCAAGTATATATCCAAATCCTTTTTGAAAGTTACTATTGAACTTGCTTCCACCACCCTTCCAGATCGTAATAACTCACTGCATAAAAAAAATTCTCATCTCCCCAGATTCCTTTGCCAATTACCTGACATCTGTGCCTACTGGTTATCAATCCACCTGCCAGTAGAAGCAGTTTTGTCTTACTTACTCTATCAAAATCCTTCATAATTTTGAACACCTCTATTAAATCACCCCTTAACCTTCTCTGCTGCAAGGAGAACAATTCCAGCTTCTCTCGTCACAGTGGCTAATACAGCAAGTCAAAGGCTGGGTATTCTGTGGCGAGTAGCTCACCTCCTGACTCGCCAACTCTTTTCCATCACCTACAAGGCACAAGTCAGGAGGACGATGGAATACACCCACCTTGCCTGGATGGGTGCAGCTGCATCATCCAGGGTAAAGCAGTCCTCTTGATTGACACCTCATTGACTAGTCGAAACATCCACCCCGCTCTACCATCAGCGTACCGTGGCTGCAGCGTGCATTATCTACAGGATGCACGGCAGCAACTCACCAAGGCGTCTTCTGTCGCACCTCCCAAAACCACAACCTCCACCACCTAGAAGGACATGAGCAGCAGGTGAATAGAGCATTTGAAAATTTAAAGCTGGTCACTTTTCAATACATTTCAGTTGTACTCATCCCTGTTGGTATTTATGTGGCAAATTTTTTTTTGTTGTGATTACCTTGTGATCTCTGTGGTATTTCTAACAAAAACCATAAATATTTAACTTGGTCTGCTATCAAAGTAGTGGTTCCTTCTTAAGGTTTTTGCCACAGTCTTCTACCTTCCCAGGAGGCATCTTGCCTATCAGAAGGTAATAGCACAGATATACTCAACCAAGCACTTACCCAATCTATGGACAATGGGCTCCATTAAAGACAAATGACTCAGAATTTCCATATTCCTCATTCTACCCACATAGCTGAAGAGAACCAAGCAACACATTTGAGAGGAGCAAGAAAAAAGGTAGGATGGTGTTCTCCAACTCAAAGTCAAATTCAGAAACCTCCTTAGATAAAAGCTTCAGAATGAGAATCAAGACCTGCTGGTCCTATCAATGTACAATTGACCAACTCTTCCAGCTAAAAATAAAACAATTTAAAAAATAAAGACACTCTTCAGGTCAGAGGCCACAAGAGTACAGACACACACGAAAAGCTAATTTGGACACCCATGCATGTATCAGAGCCCATCACAAGTCTCTATCTTTAAAACTTGTTGTTCAAAGTGCTTCCCTTTTTATAAAAGAAAATAACTCTTAACAAATATTCAAAGTTTTTCAAGAAAATATTTTCTTCCCAACATAGAAGCCCTTCAGTCGGGTTGTCTTCCCTGCTGGGCTGCGTCAGTAAGATCAATTGCATAGGAATGTACAGGACCAGAAAAAACCATTATGGTCCATCTGGCCAGTCCCAGCGGGCATTACTGGGAGCATTCCAGAATGACGTAGTTGCCAACAGAGGGATAGTGGCTTCACACGTGCCTGTGGGCTGTTCTAGAGCAGCCCAACTCAGGCAAACCATGCAACAGGCCAGAAATGCAGATTTCTCAGCCTGTAGTGAGGATTCCCGAGGTTGGTTATTACTTGCAATGGAACCTCTCTGGGATGCAAAGAATGCTCCCCATAACTGACAGAACTGGAGCATCTTGGCTATGTCGGAGCCCTAACTGAAACATATCTATAACAGCAAGAAAATTGACAATTATAAAAACGTCTAAGAAATATCCAATAAGGCCATTATTTTGAAGGGAACAAAAAGGCCTTCCCCTACAAATTCCTTTCCCTTAAAGCATCTGCACGTTTGATGTTTGAAACTTCTGCCCACTCCAGTTTACTTTTGATGCATGTCCCTTGAAAATTTAAAGCAACCCACTTGATAGCTTTTGATTCCAGTCATTGTAACAGTGCATACTGTACTATTCAAACACTGCTGCAAACATAGAAAGCCTTAGCCGCTGCAAAAAGGGTGTAACTAAACATTCTTTAATGCTGTGAATTCCTTGTGGGATATTAATAATTCCTAACCTACTCGACAGAAAGTAACAGTTTTATTACCGTGCACCAATGTTAGATATGATTATAGCAATTTTCATCTCAGTGTCTAATAGTGCACACTGTGAAGTAAGGTCCTCTGAGAATCCAACAACAGCTTCTAAGCAATTTACAGGCATGCAATGGTGGCTGGTTAGAAGCTACAGGTGGTACAGCTGGCAAGAGCTCTCATTCACCTCATGCTGATATTTTTTCTTTAAACAACAGAAAAGTCTGAACTGACGCTATTAAACTATAATTTGACACATCTGAAAATGCACCCAAAACACTGAAACGAAGTTAACTCATACCCTCAGTGGGCAATACCTGGTCCAGAATCTCCAGAAAAACAGTTCCGGCTTTGTTAGCACTTCAAACAAAAAGCATGAAAAATATCTGTTTAGGAAAGGGCCGAGATGGTCAAATATTCCATGGTGTGTGGTGACTGCTGAGCTCAAAGAGCAACGTTGTCTATTGGGGGCAGCTGGTTTAAATTGAATATGTGGGGACAGATAGATATTCTGGAGTTTTACTTGATCACCTTTGGAGATTAGGGAGTATTTATGCAAAACCTTCTCGGAGGGGATTAAGTAGTCGGGTGGAGTCTAAAATAGAATACACATGGTCTGTAGAAGTAACAGGCTTCATGAGCTAAATCATCTTGATTTATTCCATGCTTTCTAGGTCCCTACGTAAAGATATTGTGTAGTGCCCTATTTAGCCATAAAGACAGCAAAGTCCCAGGTTTGATTAGACTGTGCTGGGTTAGCCACCTGAACTGGGATCAAATAATTAACACTTGCATCCCTGGGGTGGGCAGAGGGGAATGCTATCGATTCTTCTCCTGATAATTATCAAGTGAACCTTGCTGGATGAGCACATGGGCGCATAAGATACAAGCACAAATTAGTTTAAAAGTGAAGGCCCCCAACAATGAAATTGCACAGCAACTATTTCTATCCAGGATTTCACCTGATGCATGGCTACTTCCCTTAGACTGGAAGGCAGTTAATGTAGTTATAATTTTTTTTTAAATGGAGATAGGACTGATCCGAATAACTGTAGGTCCATTAGTTTGACATCAGTAATAGGGAAGATGCTTGAGGTAATCATAGGGATGGAATATATGACTACTTAGAAAGAGAAGAACCAATCAGAGACACCCAACATGGCTTCATAAATAGGAGGTCCTGTCTCACTAGCTTTATTATATTTTTTGAAGAAGTAACCAAGATAGTGGATGAGAGAAACTCAGTTGACATCATCAACCTCGACTTCTAAAAGGTTTTTGATATGGTACCATACAAAAGAGGCTTCTCTACAAGATCGAAGCCTCTGGTATTAGTGGCAATCTACTGTGCTAGATTGAGAACTGGCTGGAAGCCCGCAGGCAGAAAGTGGTTATAGATGGATTTGGATCTGTTTGGTGGTGTCCTGATGTTAAGGCCGTTGCGGTTTACTATTTTTATTAATCATCTAGATGTAGGTGTTGGGGGAACAATCTACAAATTTGCAGATGATACCAAGATATGTCTGAGAGTCGGGACTGTAAATGATAATCAACTACTACAGGCAGATCTAGATGTGCTGGGGGATTGGGCCTTTGTCTGTTAATTGCTTAACTTAGAAAAGTGCAATATTATGCACCTGGGCAGGGCCAATGCTGAACATACATACACCCTTCCGAGAAAAGTACTAAAGCCAGTGGAAAAACAAAGATCTAGTGCATAGATCTAATAAAGGTTGATGACCAATGCAGTGAAGCTATAGCGAATTCGGGTGCTGGGTGTATTTATCGGACAACTCACTATAAAATGAAGCAATCGTTTTGTTTTTGTACAAGACCTTGATTAGGCATCAGTTAGAATAGTGTGTCCAGTTTTGGTCTCCTCACATGGTGAATGATATTGAGGCTTTGGAAAGGGTGCAGAGGAGGGCCACAAAATTAATACCCAGTTTTGGTTAGAAAGGATCAGGGGTCACAATCTCAAGATATGCAAGGTCAGAACTAGGTTAGACGTTAGGAGGCGGTTCTTTTCCCAGGGAATAGAGGACCAGGCTGCTGGATCATGTGGTGAACGCTAATTCACTAAATTCCTTCAAATGAGAGCTGGGGCAGACATCACCGTATAAAAAAGATAGGTGCTGTACAACATTCATCAGGGCCAGAGTGGGCGAGTTTTGATTGCCTAACGTAGTCAGGGAGGAATCTTCCAGATTTTTTCCCCTAATTGGCCAGGAATTTTTCTGTTGTTTCACCTTTACCGGGAGATTACGTAGGTTTCGGGTGGGATGGGGTGTGTTTATATTGTGATGCACAAGGCATCGCTGTTGTGTTGGGCAGGCTGAATAGTCCAGTGGGTCTGCTCTTGTCCATTTGTCCTTCGGTGAGATGCCAAGGAACAACTGGTGCCCACTGAACTGTAACCAGACTGTCTCCAGGATGTAAAGGGCAAGAGCAGAAAAGAAAAAAAACAAAAGTAGAAATTGCAGTTCCATTTTGAAAACAAGTTCTCTGAAGAAAGAATTACTTGCGGAAAACTTCTAATCATTTATTTTTCATTAGTATAAATGAGAAGGCATTGAAAAGATGTCAAACTATACTGAAATCAGTCCTAAAGACTTGCCTATTAAGGCCAGTTTATCAGTCCCACCAATAATTTTCTGCTATTATAAAATTTTCTTTTTTGCTCTCTCATATACAAATCAGACAAAAAGCAATATTGGAAGTTATTGGTCTACAAAAATTACACCTGAAGGCAGTTCTAACGATGGCTGTTGGACAAGCGTCGCTCACTGGAACTAGATAGCACTTCACAAAGTACATTTAAGTGTCTGCATGAATTGAAAAGCTTGAAGTAGAAAAGCTTGAAGTAGAATCAATCAGCCAAACTGTGTTTGTTAATGTACAAACTATATTATGGACCGAATATAACTCCATCAATGTCATAAAGGACACTTAAACAAAACTCTCGATTTGAATTAAAATTTGTTAAAGACACAAAAAGGTCCAATTGCGGAAATTGTTCAGGCAAATAAAATTATTTACAATAGAATTCTGCGCTTGAGTAAGTTAGATTCGGTTTTAATAATTAAGGTATCAGAAGTGCAAGGGACATCTGAATCAGCACAGCAAAAAAAAAAATCAAACATGTACATACTATAGTAGCTGCAAAAAAGACTAAAGGGAATAGATTCACTTCCATCTGTCTACTCTGTTCGTCCCTTTAAGCCTTTTTTTCTGATGAGCTAAATATATGCTTTTGCTCCCAATGACAGCAGCTGTGAATGACCAAGACTTCACAGTATTATACCAGTCATTTTCACATCATATTCCAGTGTTGCTGCCAGCTCCCAGTCTGTCTTCCTTTGAGTCCCATTCTTCAGCAGCAGCAATTCTTATTCAATCAATTCATATTTCCATAATCCACAATTCTGCTGCTCCTTCACCTCCCTAGGGTGGACTAACCCCTTTGCCCCAAACTATGGCCTACAACTGTCATTAAGCACTGCAACAATAACGAGATAAACAAAAGAGCCAGCGGTACAGAGGGTTGCTGCTGCCATATGCTCACTAACTTAGAATTCTTCAACTACTGCAGTAGCCCAACAAAAACATTAAAAAAAAAACATAATCCTAATCATGAGCAAACTGAATAGGTCTTTTATGCTGTTGAGCCAGAGGCCAAGCCATCTGTACACAAATCCTCAAAAAGTGTAATCTCATCCAAGGAATGCCTTCATTTATTTATTTAGCTGTTTTTCCACCTTCCTCCAGTTAACCCTCCCCCGACAGATAAACCAAGTCACAGGCTTGGATTTATGATACCTCAAATGATGCTCCACGCCTCACCTATAAAGAAAACATTCTTCACACTTGATAAAGAAGCAGCATCAAGTTGTTTTCCCCCTGGTGGCCCACTAAACAATGATGATAGACATGAGCAAGATACAAATCTACAACAGGGCAAATCATACAAATGCATTTTTAGCAAACTTTTATTAAACGCTTAGGAGAAAAGCACTGTTGTTAAAACGTGATTATAATTTGCTCAGGTGGATGTTGAAGTTAAGGGCAAAATACATTATGATTTAAGAAAAGGGTTGTGAAGACTTGATTGACCAGTGCTCAGCAAATTGAACGCACCCTGTTATTTTCATTTTCGATTGGATGACAGTGCTGAGGCACTCATAGGGCTCAGTGAGTAAAAAGCCTGCGAGAGCTCATGAATGAGGTAAAGCCACTCAGTGAGGTACTGAGGGTTTCCAAGGGCAACAGAACTGCACCGCAACACGAGAAGAAAAAATGGAGACAATTTAAAACAAAGGTTTAAAAAAAGCTCGGTGTTTGAGGCCAGAGTGTGAAATACAACTTACTGCTGCAATTATCTTTTAATACTCAAGCACAGAGAAAGAGTATTGATGAGGCTGGCAGAAAATGTGTCCAAGGATGAGACAGATTAGCTCACGGAGGCACAAGACTAAACCTGGCAAAGAGTTCAAAAGCACACAATCTAGACTGCAAAGGGAAGAGGCAGATAGATAGATTCTGTTTAGATTCCAGGAGAGGCGCAAACCTTTTGGATCCCCCACCTTACAATTTAGAAGGGTACAGAATCCTTTTCTGGATTACAAACTGCTACACTTCAGTAACAACTCCAGAGGTTACATGAATGCATCCCAACACTGCCAAGCTAAGTCTCTGAACAAATTAATACCACAACATTTGATATTCTGCTGTTTATAAATGTGGAATCACTTGAGGCATTTATACATTTGGTAGTTTTCATTTTTAAATTGCTATTTAAAACTATGAGAAAGGGAGGGAAGGAAGGTAGAATGGCCAAAGAGGATGAGAAGGAAGAGGAGGAGGGCGGCCAAGGAAGAAGAAGGAGGAGGAGGATGGCCGAGGAAGGAGGAGGAGGAAGAGGGGAAGGAGGAGGAGGAGGAGAGCTGAGGCGGAGTGGGGAGAAGGAGGAGCAGAAGAAGGAGGAAGTGGAGGAGAATGAGGAGGAAGAAGAGCAGGAACCAACTGCAAGTCAATCACACAGGTCTTTGCTTATTGCTCCATCTCTAATTTCCTGGGTTGCTTCCCAGTTCCTTAGCCAACTCTCCCAAAAATCCCTGTTCAAATCTCAACAGTCCAATTTCTGCCCATCTCACAGCATCAAGACTCCTCTGGCTGAAGGTACAAATGACATCCTGTCTGACTGATTAATTATTCATCCTGTTCTCTACCTCTCTACAGTGTCTGATATGGTTGATCACACCATTACCTTTCATCACCTCTACACCATTGTCCAGCTCAGTGGACCTACCCTTCAATGGTTCCACTGCTACCTCACTAAATGCAGCCTGTGCATCTTATCTTGCCCACACACAGTCATGTCTACAAGCTCCGAAGGATCAATCCTCAGCTCACTCCACTTCCTTATCTACATACTGCCCCTTGGTGACATTATCCACAAGTATGGGGTCAGTTTCCTTATGTATCCTGATGACAGCCAGCTCTCTCTCACCACTACTTCCCTTGACCCCATGACCACAGTGTTGTCTGCTTACCTGTCCAACACTCAGTCATGGATGGGTCACAAATTCCTCCACATGATTAGGAGCAAGAGCAAAGCCATTGTTTTCATCCCCTGCCATAAACTCCACTTCCTTGACACTCAAGCTGAATGAGACCATGTGAAAGCCCGGCATCCTGCCTAACCCACAGCCGAGCTTCAAATCCCACAAGATCACATCCATCTCTGCAGCATTGTTCACCTATGCTAGAACTGAAACCCTTATGCATGTTCTTGTCACTACTCGACACGATTTCTCCATTGTCCTCCTTGCTCACTTCTCATTCCCCACTCTCCATAAACTCCAACAAGTCCAAAATGCAGCTGCTCTTATTCTGCCTGTACTTTGACCCACTTGCCCACCAACCTGTCCTCAGTGAACAACATTGGCTCCCTGATGCCAATGCATTAAATTTAAAATCCTTGTCCTCGTCTGCAAATCCCCTCCACGGCCTTGTTTCACTCCATCTCCGCAACCCCATTCAGCCTTCTATTCCTACCTACATGGTTCAGTCCACTTCACATTTAAAAACTTACACAAAATCCATCTTTGTACAAAGCTCTTTGACATCCCCAATTGTTCGCTACATGGCTGAGCATTCATACCCTTATCTGTTTTTCTCCTCTTCTCTAAAGCACCTTGGGATGCTTTCAACATTAAACACACTACAGAAGTTAAAGTTTACATTGTTGGAAATGCATTATAAGAATGCAACAGAAAATGCTAATGAATAAAATGTCACGTAATAATACAAGGTACGCACATTAAGAACAAATGGGAAAGGATCACTTAGTAATAAAATTACACTTTGGACAATAAATTTTATAGCCTATTTTATATTCTGCTTCCACATCCAAATCTCGCATACAAATATTTCTATGGCACTCAGTATGTACAAAGCATTACAAGAGCGTTTTACAGGGCTGTAGATAGCAAATGGTCATTGAGCTGAGGGGGGAAAAACCCACAGTTGAAGAAAAGTTTTTAAGACTTTTGAATGGAGGAAAATGAGGGAGGGAGTTCCAGGGTGGAAGGATTTTTCTGGCTCCGAGCGGTCATGTGTATAGTGGAGCAGAGAGAGAGGGAGAGAGAGAGGGAGAGAGAGAGAGAGAGAGGAGGGGATGGTGCAGGCAGGGGCATGCGGCCAAGAGAAAACAGAGGTAGGGAGGAGGAGGCTAAGGAAGGATTTGAAGTTGAGGTATTGAATCTTAACAGGTTTCCTACATTACAACAGTGACTACATTTCAAAAGTACTTCACTGGCTGGAAAGCGCTTTGGGACATCCTGAGGTCATGAAAGGCGCTATATAAATGCAAGTCTTTATTTTTTTTTTTTAAATCAATTCTCTGGGACACAGGAAGCCGGTGGAGCTTCGGAACAAAAGGTGATGAGACTGCAGCACGAATTGTAGTTTACTCTGCTGGTACTGATTGCATAGTTTAAAAAAAATTAAGCTGAAGCTTGCTCATGACCAAAAGATTTACTGTAGACTTCATCTTCCCTAATAATGGGGGAAGCTCCATACAAGTTGTGTGATAAGGAAACCATTTCACTACCTGCACAGATAAGGTTAGTGACAGTCAATAGTGCCGTTTTTGCTAGCATGGAAATGAGATGGATGAAGTTTGGGACGCTGGTAGAATATCATGCCTCCTGACGCAGTGGGAAACTGCTGGATCAGATGTGAGTGAAATGGAATGCAGCAATTCACAGCTGGGTTTTTTTTATTTCAAAAGAATAAACATGCATTCATATCCAAAGGAAACTTCTTTGACAAGATTTTAAATGAGTTAAGTTTTCAAGAACTCTCTGTTCTATAGGTAAGTGGGAATGAACCCTCTTCACCTCTTGTATACAGGGAACCAAGTGAGTGTCTTTAGGTGTATATTCCAGCAGTGACCATGCGTGTGTTTGTTTTTTTGTAATCCATTCTACCTTACCTGCTGTGGAAATCATGAACTTTATGTAACCAAAATGTTAACAGTAAGAGAGTGTGAAAATCTAATTTTAAAGAACCGTATCCTCATACACTACAAGACCCTCAAGAGTAGAGGAGAATCAAGATTGCGAGCTAGACTGAGGCTGGGCTGGTAAATTGAAAACCACGGGATAAGTCTTATTTCAGTGCTGCTACTCAAACCCTGGTGGATGTTATATATACTGGGGCTGAGTGAGACTTTCTTTGGTTCAATGTCTTCCCTTACTGCTCCATCTCTGAACGTAGCTCATGCTGGGATATGGTGCTACCAGTACCAGCAGCCCTTCTACAGAGTGGCCATTCTTCATATGCGAGCCCGTATTGAGTGATGGTGGGTTATTTGATACAAATCTTAATTTAAATCAAGAATACAAAAGAAAAAAGTGCTACGACCGAGTTGCAGGCTACAACATTCATGGCAGTATACTCTTCTATACTAACCTGCACCTTTATTTACTAATGATACGCAGTCATTACCCCAATTACACAGGGTTCTAAAGTGTACATACATACAGAAATCAGTAAAAACTAGTGGACAGGTACAAAAAATTATTTACAAGGCTAATGGAATATGAACCTTCATCTCAATGGGGTTGGAATACCAAGAGGTGGAAGTTATGCTACAGTTGTGTAAAACTCTGGTTGGGTCGCATCTGGAGTACTGCGTTCAGTTCTGGACATCGTATCTCAGGAAAGATATATTGGCCTGGGAGAGGGTGCAGTGCAGATTCACCAGAATGATACTGGGGCTAAAGGGGTTAAATTATATAGGAGAACATGCTGCACAGACTAGGCTTGTATTCCCTTGAGTATAGAAGATTAAGGGGTGAACTAATTGAGGTGTTTAAGATGATTAAAAGGATTTGACAGGGTAGAGAGAGATAAATTATTTCCTCTGGTGAGGGAGTCCAGAACGTTAAAATTAAAGCTAGGCCGTTCAGGAGTGATGTCAGGAAGCACTTCACACAAAGGGTACTGGAAATCTGGAACACTCCCCCCCGCAAAAAAGCTGTTGAGGTGAAGTCAATTGAAAATTTCAAAACTGAGATTGATAGATTTTTGTTAGGCAAGGGTATTAAAGGAACATGGAACCAAGGTGGGTAAATGGAGTTAAGATACTGATCAGCCATGACCTACAGGCTCGAGGGGCTGAATGGCCTGCTCCTGTTCCTGTCCCAATGCCACCAGTCAATTGAGTTATCCAGCTGTGATGAGCAATTTAATTTTTGCTGTTCCAACTGATATGAATCACTGTATCTAGAATGACGAGTAAGTTTACTCCAATTAGAATGGCCCAATAATATTCTGAAGAGCAACGTCATTTCATTTCATAGTTCACCAACTAAAATTATGGCCATGAGGAGATATCCATGCCTGGAAAGAAATTAAGGGCACTGTGATAAAGAACACCACCAAAGTAATGAAATCAATATTAAAATAAGTTACCTATCATTAATCAAACAAAATATTTGAGTTTTTGAAAACATTGTTGCAGTGTCTACACTGTAATTACTTTGGATTGTGTCTGGGAGATCTGCTCGCTGACTTCATTCATCTTTGCCTTGTCACAGCTACCTAGGAAAGACTATTACATTAAAAAAAAAGTTAATCATGTTTCAAACCTGGTCTCTGAAGTCCTCTGGGAACTTCCACACAACCACTGGATCTGCAAATAATTGACAGACAGTATTAATCAGCTGTGAAGGAATAAAGCATTACAGTCAGAGCACATTAATATTAAAACAGAAGCCAGTTTCAACTTCTCAGGCAAATACTGAAGCAGTCTGCCAAATATCACTGCACAGTATTCCAGAATTTCTGTTCACCGTACACCAACATTTGTGCATTTAACATCTTTTATTCAAGTTGCTTTAAGTATTTTACTGAAACAAAGAACAAATGTTCTTCAATTTAGAGCAAAGTCGATGTAATTACAAAAATATGTATTTTCATTACCCTCATTAAGCTACAAAGCTGGATTTTGAAGAAAATCATGCTTATTGAGTGAAGCGTTAAGTTTGAACAGAGCAAGCCCCAGCCTACTAATCAACTTCAACCAAATTAAAATTAGCACATAATAAAAAAGGTACCACTGACAATTACACAGTGGTGGCTTTTCATTCGTATTTGTCACACACACACACACACATTTGATGGCATTATCATGCCAGGAAAACAAAGAAATAAAATTGACATTGTAAACAACTTTTATACTAAAAGTATCCAAGATTCAAGAAGCACAGCCAAGTTCACTTTTACATACATAAAGTCCCAATTTCACCAAATTCACTTCTCTGGGATTAACAAAGAAATTCACACTTAACATAGCCAGTGAGAAAATCATAGCTTGTTATGTAGATCATATTATATATGGAAACAATCTGTATCCCATACATGAACTTGTGGTATTTCACTCAAGCCAATCTTGACCTTCAATTTTTTTTATGTGGGTGCTTGGCTCCGTGAAGAAAAGAAAGGTGTTAGTTTATGAGGCCAGACACATACCATGGCTTTGAACCAATGGGCCCCAAGACATCCTGTATGTCATTATAGTCAGTGGTTTGTGGGACTACATTTATAGCATCAGTGCAAACTCTAAACACATGCAAGGAAAATTAAGGTTAATGCAAAATCACTGGATTTCAGTTTGCACACAACTGAAAATGGTTTCCATAAACTGCAAGATCAGAGCAGAATTACTGCTTAAATGCTGCAGTAGAAAAATCAGGATTGCTCATGAGTTTGTATGTTGCTCATATTCAACAAATTTACATGTGGGAAAATTCCAGGACGCATTTTTTAAAAAGGTTTCTGGTCCTGCTTGATCATGCAGACGTATTACTGTCCAAATGTATGAGCAGCTCTGAACAAACACTGCAAACACATCCTTCCACTCAACCGGCAATTAATTAGCAAAAATTATCAGTGCAGAAACAAGAAAAGCACTAATTAACCCTCATAATGCCATTGCTAAGTTATCTCATCAGAATACAAACAGTTTACCAGACAAGGTAACTCGCCCTGCAACAACCTGTTCTCGTTTGATCCATTAAAAGAGAATCATGAATTGGCCTCTTTGCCAACTCCACCAGAAATTAGAGTAAGCAGTATGAGAAATCAGCTTGTGTCTCATTATATTGACATTACTTCTTCAAACTTCACTAATTTGCCACAGACTTATTCTTTGAAAAACCATAAGCCACATTGCCTGACAAACTTCCCAACACCTGTAGCTCAGCTCAAATACCTTGGCTTTATTTTCCTTATATGTGTGTTAGCAACAAAGGACAAGGAAATTGAGCCTCCCACATACATCCAGAAACTGCTGAGCTGCCAACTTTCTGGAATTGTAAGAGGAGCCAGGCAAGCTAATCATCTAGATCCCGGCAGGTATGAAGCTAACACTCCAAGGAAGTTTACAGCTGCAAACACTGAACACTCTTCAGGTGGAGTTGGTTTCCTGAACCTTACTTGCAAATTCATCCATTTGCTTCCCAAAGACAATTTCTCTCATAGAAGAAACAAAACTCCTTAGCCTGGGGAGTCTTTAAGAAACGTGAAATGCACAGCCAAGTGGTCCTGTGGGTTAATATATGGGTTGCATTCAATACACCAAAACTCTGGAACATCAATTCCAGGCTACTTCAAGAGTTTTAGTCTGTCTGATGTGAGCTCTGCAAGCATAGGCATCAAATATGGCAGATGAGGCTCTTGATGCAACCAAACTTGTGTCACTTATGTATGGGTTAATTAAAAAAATTATAATCTTTGCAGTGGACACAATGTATAGATTCAGTCATGATATTGTAGGAATTGACGTATTCCTAACTAATAACCGAGGTCGACTCAGGAGAACAATCAAACAGGTCTTTAACGTAGGATTTGACGAATTCCAGAAAACAGCAGAGATCGACACAGGAGAGCCATTGTACAGGCCTTTACCGAACGGGGATGCCACGAGGACTGGCTAGGCAGTCCCGTGATTCCCATTGTGACGTCATCGCGTTTACCTGCGTTTTCCCGCGCTTGGGTGATCACGTGATTTGCGATGTGATGTCATCGCGTTTGCCCGCGTTTGGGCGGTCACGTGATTTGTGACGTGACGTCATTGTAGTGTATGTACCCGTCTACCTTTAAGGGAACTATTGAATGTAACCGTTCACCTTTAAGGGAACTACTTTAGGTGTGGCACTATTTGTTTGGCTTCTGTATACTGTAATACCGATAGTGACCACACCAGTATATAAGTGTTGTAGCAGGATTGCTGGGGCAGATTCGCCCGGACCTTCGAATAGTAAAGACCTGTTTGTTTGTTACTTCTGAAGTCTGTGTATTTATTAACTGCACAACCCACAGACTTTACAGTGGCGACGAGTCCGATCGTACCCTGCGGCAAGATTACCAAAAGCAACGAAGAGCGTCGAAGAGAGACAACCGCCCTCGTCGTGCTGCCAAAAGAAAACACGAGGCTGCAACAACAGAAAGCAGGAAGACTAACAACAAAAGCTGTATCAGCAACAGGCACTGACTACCCTTCTGCCACAGTGCGGAGTGAGCCGACCAGCAAGAAACAAGGCGGCCGAAGAGACTGTGAGTAGGGGAAGGTGTAGAAGTATCCGGAGGATAAGGGCAGAGCACTCGACCTCGGTCGAGGGGGAGCTGTGCCGGCCAAAAGTCAGGTCCAACGGCGTCGGGTGACAGCCGGACCGCGATCGGCGGGAACAATCCGGGCAGCGACCGCAGCCACGAAGCACTGAGCCTGCGAGTAGGCGCGGGAAGAGAAACCCAGCCGCAGCCGGGGAGGGAAACACCGGTCTGCGAGAGGGCTGGGGAGGCGAACGGGAACCGTGCGGGTGAGAGCCGGGTGCGGAGAGAGAGACTGCGAGGAGCCGGTCCAGCGGCTGAGCTGTTCTCCACCAACGGGGTACTCAGAGCCAGCAAAACCGAACGTGCGGGAGTGGGTGAGAGACACAGCCGAAAACGGGGTGAGAGACTGCGCGAGAGCCAGTCCAGCGGCTGAGCTGTTCTCCACCAACGGGGTACCCAGGGCCGGTAGCACCGAACGTGCGGGTGAGAGAGCGACAGAGCCGGGTACGGAGAGAGAGACTGCGCGAGAGCCAGTCCAGCGGCTGAACTGTCCTCCGTTAACGGGGTGTACCCAGCGCCGGTAGAGCCGTGCGGGCGGGAGGAAAAGACAGAGCCGAGTAAGGGGAACTGTGCGGTAGCCAGCCAGCGGCTGAACCTGTCCGCTGTGGGGGAAGCGTACCCCTTCCACCGGGAAGAAACGCGGGAAGCCGCCATTAGGCGGAGAAGACGCCAGAAGCGGGAAACCGCCATTGAAGTGGGCGGGGAGAGAAGGAAAGAGCGGGAAACCGCCGATTTCGCGGGAAAACCGCCATCTTAGAAACAAATAAATAAATAAGAATACTTAAAGAAATACTGGTGCTGCTCCCAAGGGAAGAAAGATGCCTAAGCGAGGGAATATTAACGACTTTAATTCTGAAATAGAAGACTGGGCCACGTACGTGGAACGCATAGAGATCTATTGCGAAGCCAACAAAATAGAGGAAGGCGACAAGGCGATAACATTGCTAAACTCGATGGGGGCAAAAACATACGGGCTCTTGAAGCATCTAATAGCACCAAATAAACCAGCGGATCAGACCTTCGAAGAGATTGTGGCTGTGCTGAAGGACCACTTGAACCCCACACCGCTGATGCTGGCTGAACGATTCAAATTCTACGCAAGAACGCAGAAGAAAGACGAAAGCAATGCGGAATACTTGGTCGAACTGCGTAGGCTAGCGAAATACTGCCAGTTCGGAGGGAATCTGACAGAAGCGCTGCGGGACAAGTTCGTATGCGGATTATCCAAAGAAGGGACGCAGAAGCGACTACTGGAAGAGAACGACCTCACACTGGACAGGGCTGTCCTTATAGCTGCATCGCACGAAGCCGCAGCGAAAGGAACGGCGGAAATGCAACTAAAGGCGGCGGCACTCGGGGTGGACCAAATTACTTCAAGCACAACAAAATGCTACTGTTGTGGGAAGACAACGCATGACCAGAATCAATGCTGGTTTAAGAACCAAGAGTGTAGGAAATGTGGCAAACTGGGTCACATCGCGAAGGTATGCCGGTCCGGGAAAAAGACCAATAATCAAAGGAAGCCACCACCAGAAAAGTACAACAAGGTACACAAGGTGGCTGAGAAGAGTTCAGACGAACAGAATTCAGACTCAGACCCAAACAACCAGGAGCTGGGTAGTCTGAGAATCCACAATGTGGGTAAAGAAACAGATCTACAGGCCATCTGGGTCATACTAAAAATAGCTGGAGTCCAAGTAAGAATGGAGCTGGACACTGGATCAGCTCTATCAGTCATCAACCGAAGGGACTACCACCGGCTATTCTCTCACATACCTTTAAGAAATACCAAGTTCGTATTACAGACATACACGGGGCATAACGTATACCCCGTGGGGAAAATAAGAGTCAAGGTGAGAGATAGGGGTAAAGAACACCCAAGAATGAGCTTGTACGTATTACCTGAAGGAGGACCACCACTTCTAGGACGGGAGTGGATTAAGAAAATAGACATGGAATGGCATTACCTAAAAGCCATAATGAGGGAGGACTCGGTGCAAGCTATTAGCTCAGATTCTGAAATGGATGATGATAAGACCAAGTCGAAAATGGAAGACAAGGCTAAAAGGGACTTGCCGACGATGGGAAAGAAAACGAAGACAGGCAGAAGGACTTATGGTACCAAGAAGAATAAAGCTGCAGAGCAGAACTCCAGGTTGACAGAGAATTCTGAGCCTGTTCAAGCAAAGGATTCATCCATGACGGAAGAACACCGAGCTCGGACGCAAACTTATGTCAAAGTACGACAACAATTAGAACAGTTGAGTGACCGCCTCGTACAGGAGATGAAAAATATGGAAAAGTTCTGGGACACCGAATGGGGGAACCTGGAAAGACTACAGAGACAGCTAGCTCAAGCAGAGAGCGACCATAGAGCCATCATGGTCAAATACCAATCACATTCCCCTGATGCTGTTCAGGAACTAGAATATTTACAGAATGAACCAAAGGAAGAGGAATCTTCAGGGAGCCAGGATTTTGTTCCAGTTCTTCTTTACGACTCCTTACAAGCAGAGTGCGAGAAGTTGAAAGAACAGTATGAACAGGCCCAGGCTACAATTCTGGAGGGGGTTAACTCGGCAGCCTCCGAAAAGCTAGTTTCAGTAGAAGCATATGAACAACTAAAGGTTGAACATGAGCAAGAAGTCCAAAGGCTGCAGGAAATTCTTGATGAGCTCAAGGCCAAGACAGACTCATCGATAGAAGCTCCATCCATAGATGAGCAATTAGAGGTGAAAATCATGGCAGAGCATGAAAGACAGGATGTCCAAGAACTTATAAAAACATTGAAGGACACCCAAGACAAATATGAGGCGGCAATGTCCGAGGTTCAACAACTTGAAGAACAGATTCAACTGGGAATCCTTTCAGTGGAAGAACAGGACACTGTAAGAATGGTCCCTGAACATGAACTAGAGAGCATCAGGGCGCAACTTTTCCGAGCGCTGAAAGCCAAAGTTCAAGAGGAACGTAAGGTGGAAGTATTGGAGAAAGAGGTGGATGAAATGGAGAAGACTCTGATCCACCGTGTTCCCAGGGAAGAGTTAACGGTCGGCCAACTCCTTCATATGCTGAAGGACAAGACTCTGCAAGGGGAACAATCTGAACACGAGCTTCAATCTTCAGGGGGAACGAGTTCGGAGCTCTCAAAAGTCACGGAGATAGCTGAGGTGGCAACACAAATTTTACAAGGATGCCAAAAGTACGTGGAATCACGTCAAGGTGAACAGAAGAAGGTGGAAACCGTTACTTCAGTAGAAGGGTTAAATAGCCTGATAACGCAATTACCGATGGAAAGGAAGGTATTGAACTCACAAATGAGGTCCGTCGTGAAGGAATGGCAGATAACCCAGGAAGAGCGGGATGAATATGAATGCATGAAGAAGGCTTTTCAAGAAAGATGTTTAGGGAAGGAACCACCATCAGCTAACGTCCAGACGGGTGAGGAGGAAGAAGAAGTCTCTCTCGCTGGCCTAACTCAGGACGAACCTGAATATTACCATGACCTGTTGAGTGACACTGAATATTACGAGGATGTGGTCTGCCCAGCTTGTGATGAAAACTCTCAAAGTGCTGAAATCCGGAGGAAGCACTTAAGGTCTAAGGAACATAGAGAGTTGGTGGCGCTACAGCTGGCAGCCGAGAAAGGAGCTCCGAGAGTTTCAAAAAGGCAGAAAAGAAAAAGAAGAAGCAGAAGATAATAACTGTCTAAAATATTAGCACTTCTACCATTCCAGGCGGGACATTACGAAAGGAGCTAAATTAGTTGAAAAACTGGAAAATGTCAAGACAGCCAGTTGGTTGTAAAAGTCCGCACTGCTGGTTCAACAGGACGAAAGTTCAAGCTGTTACGTCAAGAAAAAGGCTATGGAGGAGTCACGCTAGCCAGGTGAACCGGCTACACCAAAGAAATGTTGTTCGGAACGAGTCAAGATCAGAGACTGAATCTATGAACTGTTTCCGCAGAGACGGAACCTGTGAACTGTTTCCACCGAGATTATATTTGTAAATTGTTTTATATGACATTGACTCCACCGAGATTATATCTGTAATTTGTTTTATAGGAAGTTGAAGATATGTATGTTTAACGGGGACTCTGTAAGTAATAAGCTAAAAAGGGAGGATTGTAGTGTATGTACCCGTCTACCTTTAAGGGAACTATTGAATGTAACCGTTCACCTTTAAGGGAACTACTTTAGGTGTGGCACTATTTGTTTGGCTTCTGTATACTGTAATACCGATAGTGACCACACCAGTATATAAGTGTTGTAGCAGGATTGCTGGGGCAGATTCGCCCGGACCTTCGAATAGTAAAGACCTGTTTGTTTGTTACTTCTGAAGTCTGTGTATTTATTAACTGCACAACCCACAGACTTTACAGTCATCGTGTTTGCCCGCGCTCTTAAAGGGGCCACGCCCCGTACATGCAAACTCTGTATACAAAACCCAGTAATGCCCAACTGAATGGTACAGGTTAAGGCTGGTGTTAGAACATCATTAAAGGGAATTATATACAGTTAGCTAGCTTAACCCAGTGGTACCGCCACAATATATCCATTTTTTGGACTCCCGAGGGGTCAGATAAGCTAAAACATCAGAATGCGGACTGTTCATGTTGAACACGTCAAAGTTAAAAATGAAACCACTGGAGTGATTTGGAGCAAATATTTAACAGTGGAATCAGTGAAAAGTATGTTAAAATGGCTCATTTATCTAATTACAGGGCACTTCCAGTGGATTTCACCATATGTTTCAAAACTGGTTCTGGTGCAATTTTGAACAAAGAAAGATTGCAAATAAACACTGGTCACAGACTGCTATCAACCCAAGAATTACAATTGCTTAAACTGTTGCTGTTGACAGTTTAATAGACTTGGTTAATTGCAGCAGTCTGAGTTTTACATCAACACCCATGGGTTAAATGTGCTGCCAGAATATGCACCAAACTGTAAAGTGTAAATGCCCCTGTAAACAACCATAATTTCAAACACTACTGGAAAGATGTCATTCTAGCAGTCACAAGTAGAAATTATATATGCTAGAGCAATTATAGTACATAATGTCACTAAGATAAAAAATGTAACACCACTACATATGGCATAATATCTATGATCAAAGGACAGTATAAAAATGTACATTAACAACATGGTACACAAGCTATTGTGCAACTCTTCACTACGTTTGCATTAAAAAAATTGGAAACAAATAAATGAAATAAATTACTATTTTCCATAAGTGCAAGACAATTCTGAAGCTGCAAAACAATGAAACATCTCAAAAGAAAAAGAATTGTATCAAATTTCTCCAACATCTCAATGGGCTTCACATACCATTAGTACTTTGAAGTGCAGTCATTACTGTTGAGATATAGGCAAAACCCATTTTTGCAATATTATTACAGTGAGCTTTTGCAAGATCTACAAACATCAATGTAATGAATGACCAATTAATCTGTAATTCTTTTGTTATTAAGCACTTTGGGACATCCTGAAGACATGAAAAAGTGTTTATAAATACACACTCTTTCTTTAATCTGTTCTTTGTGCTATTTTGAGAGAAGAACATTGGCCAGGACACCTGAATGACTCTGGGAGAACAAGCAGATGGTTTGGCATCTCATTCGAAGCAGGGCACCTCCAGCAATACAACAGTCCCCCCAGTATGGCACCAGTGAGTCAACTAGATTTTGCACTGAAATCCTGGAGTATGGCGTGAACCCAGAACTTTTTAAATCAAGAGGCAAAAGTGCTACTAACTGAACAAACTGACACTTCAGATTAAGATGACTGATATTTCATTGGAGTGTAGCTCTGATAAATTGATCATCTCAACTCCCCAAAGTGGTAATGCCTTGCAGCACAACCGATTTGTCACATGACGCTGTATTGCGATCAGCTTTGTAGCTATTTTATCTATGTTAGGCTACTTTTTAATCTTATGCAGCATGCCCAGTGTGTGAAGGCAAAAGGTACAAACAAAACATTTTTAAATAAACTCGTCAATCTCCCCTAAAGTTGCTCATAGTCAGAAGAAATGCTATGGGCCGGATGTTGCTGTGAGCGGCAGCAGTTCATTCGACTTGCACTTGCCCATAGACTTTCCATTGGGGCTTTACACGGCATGTCGCGGTCAGTGGGACATCCAAGCGGTGCGGCGCCCTCTACAGCGCATCTGGGACCTATGTAAACAGGGCAAGCAACTGTATCTTCTTAACCAGATTGAATGAGCAGCGCAGAGTCTAAAACCAGGACGTGCAAGTTAGAACAGTGAATTCAATGTCAAATCAGGTACAGAAAGTGAAATAAAGAGAGGGAAAGAAAGATTGGATTAAGAAACAGAGATAAGAGAGACAAAGAAAAAGTAAAAAAGAAATGTGATTACATTTCTTTTTAAATCTCCAACAATAATTAAAATTTGAAGGAATGAGACTCTTGTTAGTTAATTTTCAGTGCCAGAGGTGCTGTTTGGCAGTAATTAAGACTTGCACACGGTTTAAAGAGTACTTACATAGGATAAACAGCACAGAACCATGCCATGCCGGCTTTTATGCTCCACTCGAGCCTCCTCCAGTCTTTCCTCATCTAACTATCAGCATAACCCTCTATTCCCTTCTCCCTCATATGCTTATCTAGCCTCCCCTTAAATGCCAATTGATAGTGTCGTTTTGCACACCATTTACCACCTACGAACCAGGCAAAAAAAAACCAGAAAGAACCCAGAGGCCAATTCAGGAAAAAAAGCTCTGGGGAATTTCTTTGTCTTCCTAGGGCAATCAAACAAGCTTCAGGAGACCGTTGTTGCCCATGACTCAATAACCAACAACTTACCCCTAGAACAGGAAATGTCCTGTTCGATCAGGAATTTGTCAAGTTCCTTTTCCAAGTATTGCAGCGACTCTATACCACATGTCTCAGCAGTTTTTCCAGAGGGTGATGACTCTACGTCTATTATCTATATATCTTATATGCATGAATTTCTGTCTCACTGCCCATATCAATTTAAAATATTCCTCCCAGCCAGCTTCCTGCAAGGACTCCAGTCCATTCTTCCAGTATCGCCGTCTCCATCACATCTGTTCAAATGGCTCGACTTAAATTTTTGTGGCGAGTTTAGTCCATATCTGCGACGTTAGTACAGCAACTTCACGCCGTTCCATACATTTGAACGGGGAGCTAGATGGCGAGATGCCGTTTTTGCGCAGCTTACGGAGGAACGCCGCATCTCTGACAGCAACTTGTGGATTTGTGTGTTTAACTGCGCACGTGCGCTCGTAGGAAGTTGCTGTCCGATTTGCAGATAAAGGTGAGCACCGTTAGCCTCATCGCTATTTTCGCAGCAAAATCCAGCTCAGTCTTTCAACTGCGATTGATAACAGCCTGAAAGAAGTTACAGCAGCACCTCTGGAGCAAACAAGCACAGCAGCATTTTTATTTGTAATATTAGGCTGGATTGTGTGGCAATTCACAACCTCTCTCTTCCTAATCACAAATTGCTGGGGTTGGGGGGGGGGGGGGGGGGGGGCGGGGGGGCTGGGTTTACACACTGTGGACTCGCCATTTATTCCCAGCAATTTCTGGACCAATACGTCCAGTTTTGGCACTTAACTTAAGGAAGGCTGTCAAGGTCATGGAAAGAATGCGCAAGAGATTCACTGTGAACATACAGGAAACTCTATTGGTATCCGGCACCGACGGGACCGGGATGGTGCCGGTTGATAAAAAAATTCTGGATAACGGAGAGGTATATCTACCGAGGCTATTTTTAACAAACAAAAATAAAAAAAATCAAGAAATGTGCAGTATAATTGGGTACTCACCTACAGAATGTTGTGTTAAATGGATGGTGGAAGATGCTTAAGTACAGTAATGCCAGTTGAGGGTAATCCATAACTCTTTAATTACTTAACAGTAAAACAAAATTTATAAACGACTGTATACTGTAGTTTTCGGAGTGAGAATTGTGCCGGTTATTCGAGAGTTTCCTGTACCAGGTATGAGAGCTTTTAGTTATAAGAAAAGACTACAGAATCTGTCTTTTTATTGGAATTAAGAAAATCTAATAGGGATGTTCAGAATTATGAAGGATTCGGATAGGGTAAATCAAGAAAAACTATTTCTACCGATCAGTGAGTTAGTAACGAGAAAGCATAAGTTGAAGACCACCACCAACAAGATTTGGAGATTTTTTTTACCCAGAAGTTTGTTAGGATATGGAATGTCCTACCAGAAAGAACGATGGAGGCATAATGCACAATCCTTTTTAAAAGGGAATTGGAAAAATGTTTAAAAAAATTAAAATTTTAAAAAGGTTAGGCGGAACGGGCAGGGGAATTGGACTAAATTGATAGTGCTTTTCTAGAGCTATCTTATATGCCAAATGTCTTGCTTCTGCACTGTAAAATTCTATGATATTGTTGCAGATAGCGACCAAAAGAATTTTCAACTCACAGCAAGTACAAGATGTCTGAATTTTCAGAAAAAGTGGCAAAGCACGTCCTTATGTGGAGAGGGAACAAAATAAAGACAAGAAAAGGGAGAAGTCACCCTGCACCATTCCCATGCAGCACACATTCCAGTTCAATGACCCCATTTGCAATAATCGGTTTACTGGATTTAACCGGGTCTTGCTAAAAGGTTTTAAAAATGATGCATATAATCACACAAACTAAACAAAATACAACTTACATTTATATAGCACCTTTAACATAATAAAACGTCCCAAGGTACTTCACAGGAGTGCCATCAAAAAAAGACATCGAGCCATATAAGGAGATGTTAGGGTAGATGACCAAAAACTTGGTCAAAGAGATAGGTTTTAAAAAGCATCTTAAAGGAGGAAAGAGAAGTGGAAAGGCAGAGAGGTTTAGGGAGGGATTTCCAGAGCTTAGCACCTAGAAAGCTGAAAGCATAACCACCAATGGTGAGCATTTAAAATCGGGGATGTTCAAAAGGCCAGAATTGTTGGCGCACAGAGGTCTAGGGGGATTATAGGGCTGGAGGAGATTACAGAGATAGGAAGGGGCGAGGCCATGGAGAGATTTGAAAACAAGGATGAGAATTTTAAAATCGAGGCATTGCTTAACTGGGAGCCAACGTAGATCAGGAAGCACAGGGGAGATGGGCAAGCAGGACTTGGTGCGAGTTAGTACATGGGATTCAGAGTTTTGGATGACCTCAAGTTTATGGAGGGTAGAACTAGGGAGGCCGGCCAGGAGTGCAGTGGAATAGTCCAGTCTAGAGCTGATAAAGGCATGGATGAGGGGTTCGGCAGCAGATAAGTTGAGGTAAGGGCGGAGGTGGCCGTTATTACAAAGGTGGAAATGGGCAGTCTTAGTGTTTGAACAGATAGGAGGTAGGAAGCTCAATTTGTGATCAAATATGACACCAAGGTGTGCACAGACAGTGGCCGGGGACAGAGATCGAATCACTGGAAAGGGAACAGAGTTTGTGGTGTGAACCGAAAACAATTGGAGGAAATTTCTACTCACCCAATGCTGGATATCGGACAAGCAGTCTGATAGTATTGAGACGGTGGAGGGTTCAAGAGAAGTGGAGGAGAGATAGAGCTGGGTATCATCAGTGTACATGTGAAAACTCACGTTGGGTTGCCAGATGAGGTCACAGAGGAGCAGCATGTAAATGAGAAATAGGAGGGGGCCAAGGACAGATCCTTGGGGGACACTAGAGGTAACAGTGTGGGATCGGGACGAGAAGCCATTGCAGGTGATTCTATGGTTACGGCTGGAAAGATAGGAATGAAACCAGGCGAGTGCAGTCCCATCCTGCTGGATGACGGTGGAGAGGCATTGGAGCAGAATTTTGTGGTCAACCGTGTCAAAGGCTGTAGACAAGTTCAGCAAGATGAGAAGGGGTAGATTACCTTTGCCTCAATCAATTAGGATGCAATTTGTGACCTTGGGACATTTTACTATATTAAAGGCGCTAGACACAAAAGGCATCAAGGGGTATGGGGAGAGAGCCGGAATATGGTATTGAGATAGAGGATCAGCCATGATCATACTGAATGGCGGAGCAGGCTCGAAGGGCCGAATGGCCTACTCCTGCTCCTATGTTTCTAGAAATACAAGTTGTTGTTGTTGGCAAGAGCAGTTTCACTACTGTGGCAAGGGCGGGAGCCTGATTGGAGGGATTCTAACAAGGAGTTCTGGTAAAGATGGGCACGGATTTGGAAGGCGACAATGTAGTGTATGTGCCTTTAAGAGCCCCCTGTGTACTGTAATGCCGGTAATGTCCACTCGGGCTATATAAGCCTGTATATTGTGTTGTATCAGTTAGTTCCCCTCCAGACTTTGTTCAGTAAACACCTGTGAAACCAACTCCTGTCTTCAGTGTCTCTATTAACACACGGACACAACAGTGGCGACGAATTGGAAATGGACTTACCTGCAATTCGGCAGCACCTCAAGGACATCGATTCCTCTGGCGTCCAAAGTCGAAGAAAAGCAAGAAAAAGAAAAAGCTGTGGTTTCACCAGCTAGCCGAGCTGGTGGCAGGTACTGCAATAATCCTTCCTGTGCGTCGGGCTGGGGCTCCAGCGGCTTGCTCTGCAGCTAGGCCAAGCAGCAGCGGCGGAGGCAAGCAGTAACAGACGGGGAGGGAGCACTCGGGAGACGGCCGGCGCTGCAAGCAGGTCGGCGTTCAGACCTAGCAGAGAGTCCGGCGGGAACGAGTCTCCAACTATAAACAAATAAATAAAAAGGGAAACCGGCGGAAAACAGCGTGGTCATCGGCAGCAGCGGCGGGGAAGCGCCTTTTTTTTTTCCAGGATGCCCAAGTCTGGCAATATTGATGCTTTTGATAATATAGAGGATTGGACCACATATGTGGAAAGAGTGGAGGTATATTGCACCGCAAATGGAATAGAAAATGAAAAAAAAGCGTCAGTACTTCTAAATCTAATGGGCGCAAAGACATACGGGCTGTTAAGAAACTTAATCACTCCAGCCAAACCAAAGGACAAGAATTTTAAAGAAATTGTTGATACCCTACAGGAGCACTTAAACCCAACACCGCTGCTGATAGCCGAACGATTCAAATTCTTCAAGAGGAATCAACACAAGAATGAAAGTAACGCTAATTACCTCACCGAATTAAGAAAGCTATCAAAGCACTGCCAATTCGGGGCAGGACTAGCAGATTATCTTCGAGACAAATTCGTCTGCGGTCTCCTAAGTGAAGGAACACAGAAAAGGCTGCTTTCTGAGAAAGATTTAACACTGGACAAGGCTTTCAGTATGGCTGTATCATACGAAGCAGCCGCAAGAGGAGCTGCAGAGATACAACAAAAGACACAGGACTTCAGCACCCATGAAATGACACAGGGTTTCGAGAGATGTTATCGCTGCGGCAGATCCACCCATGACCAGAGGGACTGCTGGTTCAAGGACAAAGCATGCAGGCAATGCAGAAAGATTGGACACATTGCACGGGTATGCCGATCTGGACAAACAAAATCCACGGACAGGAAAAAAAAAAGGTACGGAAAGGTACAAATGATGACGGACAGTAGCTCCAAAGACCAGAAGAGCGATAGCGACTCCGAAAACAAGAGACTAAGCTGTTTCAAATTACATAATGTAATTGCCAAAGAAGATTACCAGACCATTTGGGTTACCCTCACGATAGCAGGGTCCCCAGTTAAAATGGAGCTAGATACAGGATCAGCTCTGACGGGATTACGAGCAGCTACTTCCAAATATACCTTTAAAAGACACATCCATTATCTTGAAATCATATACGGGGCAGAAAGTATACCCCAAAGGAAAAATAAGGGTGCCTGTTGTATACAACGGCAAGGAAATACAAAAGTTGTATTTATACGTTCTACAAGATGGTGGTCCACCGCTGTTGGGACGTGAATGGATCAGGAAAATACGTTTAGACTGGCACTCCATTCAGGCACTGACGGTGACCAGCAAGGAAAAAAACGATGATGACGTCATACCTGAACGATTAAAAGACATCTTGGCCAACGCCAAGGAAGTGTTTCAAGAGAAACTAGGAACCTTGAAAGGCATCGCCGCCTCAATAAAAGTGGAAGATGCGGCAATTCCCAAGTTTTTTAAGGCAAGACCGGTGCCATACGCAATTCGTCCAGCAGTTGAGGCAGAGCTGGAGAATTTAGAAACGGCAGGCGTATTATCCAAAATAGACTGGAGCGAGTGGGCAACACCCATTGTCCCAGTCATGAAGAAAATGTTGAATAATGATAAATCTGAAGAACAGAGAAAAATTCGCATCTGTGGAGACTTCAAGGTGACTGTAAACCCGGTCCTTCACATGGTACAGTATCCTCTTCCGAAGATAGAAGATATTTTCGCCTCACTATCCGGAGGGAAACGTTTCACCAAAATTGACTTGGCACAGGCATATCTACAGATGGAGGTTGAAGAGGCCTCTAAAAAGTATCTCACGATAAATACACACAAAGGCCTGTACCAGTACAATCGACTGGTTTTCGGAGTAGCATCCGCTCCAGCTATCTGGCAAAGAGCTATGGAGCAAGTCCTGCAAGGGATTCCGGGGACTCAATGCTACTTAGACGACATCCTTGTAACAGGAGAAAACGACAACGAGCAACTTGCCAATTTGGAGCAGGTGCTCACTAGGCTGAGAGAACGGGGCCTACGAGCAAATCGCCCCAAGTGCGAATTTTTCCAGAATCAAATATCATATTGTGGACACATAATTAATAAGGAAGGATTGCATAAGTCACCTGAAAAAAATTGAAGCGGTCATAAAAGCCCCAGCACCTGAAAATGTTTCACAATTAAGGTCGTTCCTGGGATTAATAAACTACTATCATAAATTTTTACCGAACTTATCAACTCTTCTGCACCCTCTTAATGAACTGCTACAAACAGGAGTAATTTGGAAATGGAGCGAAGACTGTAAACGTGCCTTCCATAAATGCAAAGACTTAATCACGTCCAAAGAAGTTTTGGCTCATTACAACCCATCACTGCCAATCAGACTGGCGTGCGATGCATCCCCTTACGGTGTAGGAGCAGTATTATCGCATAAATTCCCTGATGGCTCGGAATGGCCGATAGCTTTTGCGTCACGCTCATTGAACTCAGCTGAGCGTAACTATGCCCAAATCGACAGGGAAGCACTCAGCCTGGTATGGGGAGTGAAGAAATTCAACCATTACCTACACGGACAAAAATTTACCTTGGTGACTGACCATCAACCCCTCATCTCCATATTCAACCCTAAAAAGGGTGTTCCCATTATGACAGCGCAAAGGCTACAGAGGTGGTCCCTTTTTCTAGGGGCACACCAATATAACATAGAATACAAAGGATCAAAACAGCATGGGAATGCTGACGGTTTATCGCGCCTACCATTGCCAACGGTAGAAGAAGCACCTACCGTAGACCCAGTGGAGATTTTCCACTCTACCATAGTCGAATGTCTACCAGTAACAAATTCTGCCATTGAAAGGGAAACTAGAAATGACCCGACTCTCTCACGAGTCTACGATTTAACAGTGAAGGGATGGCCAGCACATGGCGAACCACTGTTGCCAGCATTCTCGCAAAGAAGAGAACAGCTGTCAGTGTGCCGAGGAACCTTGATGTGTGGATCCAGAGTGGTGATTCCACCCAAACTCCAGGATAAAGTGCTAAAGGAGCTTCACGAGGGGCATCTGGGTGGAGTGAAAATGAAGAACCTAGCCAGGGCGTTTGTATGGTGGCCAGGTATCGATGGAGACATCGAAGAAATGACCAAGAGCTGTCTAGGATGCCAGAAGGTCTAAAACGCTCCACCACAAGCCCCTCTACATCCATGGGAGTGGCCCTCATCTCCCTGGCAAAGGGTACACATCGACTTTGCTGGTCCATTTATGGACTCAATGTTCTTAATCGCGGTTGATGCACACTCCAAGTGGCCAGAGGTAATAAAGATGTCCTCCACCACCACGGAAAAAACCATCACAGTATTAAGGACCATATTTGCCAGGAATGGGCTGCCTGAACAGATCTGTTCTGATAATGGACCGCAATTTGTGTCCGAAGAATTCAGGAAGTTCTTAAAAAACAATGGGGTTAAGCACTACACGTCCGCCCCATACCATCCCGCCACCAATGGATTGGCTGAAAGGTTTGTCCAGACCTTCAAGAAGGCCACAAAGGCCATGGGTAATGAAGACATAAAACTTCAGCACAAGGTGGATAACTTCTTGTTTGCATACAGGAATGCAACACATATGGTTACAAACCAAACTCCCGCCATGATGTTCTTCAATAGAAGCCTAAGATGCCGGCTGGATTTGATCAAGCCAAACATCAGAAGGGACGTGGAGAACCGGCAATTTCAAGGCATGAATGAAAGGCCAACTAGAACCTTCCAGATAGGTCAACAAGTTTTGGCCCGGGACTACCGTACCAAGAAATGGCAGCCTGGAACTATCTGCACACGACTAGGACCGCTGATGTATACCGTGGACATCGGAGAAAGCATAATAAGGCGCCATGCTGACCAGATCATAGAGTCATCCGAAAAGGGACAACCTACACCACAACTCTATACGCCTAATGATGAAGTAGAGATACCCATATCTACCTCCGATCCGGTGATACCGGAACCCGACACTGGCATTCAAGCCGAATCAGCCTTGCCAAAAGAACCTACTACACCACCAGAAACTACTACACCACCGAGGCGTTATCCAGACCGAGTCAGGAAGCCTCCAGAAAGACTGACTTATAATTGATTAACTGCAGCAATGTGTAGATTATTGTTCTTGTAACATGTAATTAATGATTCCTTAAAATATTATGTACTGGTTGGCTAAAAGGGGAGGAATTGTAGTGTATGTGCCTTTAAGAGCCCCCTGTGTACTGTAATGCCGGTAATGGCCACTCGGGCTATATAAGCCTGTATATTGTGTTGTATCAGTTAGTTCCCCTCCAGACTTTGTTCAGTAAACACCTGTGAAACCAACTCCTGTCTTCAGTGTCTCTATTAACACACAGACACAACAGACAACTCGTTCAAGAACTTTGGAGAGGAAAAGGAAGTTGGAGACTGGGTGGATAGTTTGCATGGACAGAGGAGTCAAGGGTTGGTTTTGTGAGAAGGGTGATGACAGCAGATTTGAAGGAAAGAGGGACAATACCCAAGGAGAGAGAACCGTTAACAATATTCGCCAACATGGGAGTTGGGAAGGAAAGTTGGGAGAGCAGGGAGGTCAGTCTCATTGATAAGATGTGCTTTGAAAGGGCAAGAGGGGAGATAGGAGAGACAGTTAGAGAAATATGCAAATTTAGGGTTAGGGCAGGGGGGAAATGGAGAGCCAGTAAGGTCCGTCCGGTGGGCTAGGGGAAGGGAGGGAATTGAAAGCAGCAGTTTAACGGATGTTGTCGATCTTTTTAACACAAGTTTTTAGTAACCAACTTACAAATAACTTGTAAAATGAAGCACAGATGTCAGCAAATAGTGAGTGTGTATATAATCTGATGTACAAATGCATTGTTCACAGTGAGTCAGAACTTGCATCATTTCAAAAGTTCAAGTACAGCGGTTGCAGATATAGAAAAGGCAGGGAGAGCGCCACATTTCCAGGCTGACCAATCTGACACGAGGTTGGGCATCAGGGAGTATAACTGGATATATTTCCAACAGGAGTTGGGTAATTGGATAGCAAGTTGAACTGCAGTATAACTTTACTACAATGAATCCAGCTTATAAGGAAGTCGTGGTCTTAATGATCCCAACAGCAAGATCCAATTATTCAATGAAAATCTGCGACACTGAGTCGGGTAGAAGATGAGGAAACTTCTGGTGATTAGGGCGTGGAAGGCACAGAACCATTTTCTCTTCATTGGATGAGTCCAGAAAGGCAATCGCAACTGTGCAAAACTTCACTATTACCTGCATGCATGCATTGAGAAAAGCACGAATAATATGAAGCAATCTACACTGTATAGTTTTTACAGAATAAAATGACGTTCAATTCAAATTGGTTATTTTTTTCATTTTTATGATGCAGCCAATTTCCAAATCCCACTAAAATGAAGACCCTCAAGCAACGATATTTTCTGCCGGTCCAGAGGGGGCTTGTTATTGAAGTTTGGCAGCACCCTTTTCCAAAGTATACATTTTTTGAGTGTTTGTTGTAGTTGAAATTATAGCTTTTAAACCTGTGCAGTCAGCTGGCCAGCTAAAAAATGGCAGTTGAAAAAAGTTGTCACATATTTTGAGATTTGAGTGCCTAGCCATCTCCTTGTTTATTGGTAGCTGCTTCTCTATCCATTTTTGATGCTTTTAGTCCTGTTTGCTACTTGCCAACTGGTATGGTGCCCAGCTGTTGAGTTGTGGTTTATCACTGTATAATTATTAGCAGATCTCCCATTCCAGTGCTCAGAGGAGATGCTACTTGATGCTTGTAATGCACGGTACATTATCAGAGCCACCAACTTATGTAATACAAAATTTCACTTTGTCAAATATTATGGGAATGCTAGCAATATTTTCTGGTTGAAATTGTGAAATTTTGAAGCAATTGTGAGTCAGTTGCCATGATTATGTGTTTGTTTAGCTAATTACTTCATTTTATGTCTGCCTTCTATTTTTTTTTTTTTTTTTTTAAAAACATCCACAGAAAGATGGTGGGTAAAATGTTCCAGGTTTGAGGTCAATGTGAGGAATGCAACAGTGTTGAGGGAGGGGGTGATGAGGTTTGGTAATGTTGGGAGGATAGCAGTGGTGGTGGTCGGGGGGGGGGGTAGGGGGAAGTTGAGGTGTGGGAGCACTGAAATGGTGGTGGAGCATTGGAGCTGGATGGTGTTGTTCTGGCAGAGGTGGATTGTGCATATGGGAACAGTGGGGAGAAATCGCAAGGTTCCACTGAGACAAGCAGAATAGCTGCATTCATGTCAGAATGCTACCCCCTCCCTGATATGTCAGATTGTCTCTAACTCCACCTCAAGTTCTGAGATCTTGCAAGTAATGCCATTTGGAGATACTTCCCATATGCCCGAGTTAACACCTGCTCCTCAAAACTCCCACATCCTGCAGGAATCGTACAATATTAGTTAAATTGTAGTTATGTTTATATTTTTATCTACTTAAATTTCAACTTTAATCTAACTACTCTGTTCTGCCTTTCCCACTTCTTCTAAATTTCTACCCTAGCCAATTTCCCATTATGGAAGTATTGTCACTCCATGACCAGTCCATTCAGTGTGTTCTCTGCTTAAACTGCTGCGTTCATGCTGCTGCTCTCTTCATACTGCTAAAAATTAGGCCTCAAACCAGTTTCTGCTCAGTCAGCCCAACTACACAGTAGATTAATTAGCACATAGCAAGTGACTAATGATCATCTACTACCTGTTAACTGCCAATCCACTATTAGTTGCACAAATTTAAATCTAAAGTTGCAAAACAGAGGTTCAGAACTACTTGGCCACTAATTACCCAGCTCACCACTGAATTCTCACTCTCGCTACCTTCACCGTTATGAAATAACTGTTTTAACTCTGCCCCCACCTCACACTGTGGTGTGCTCTCCACTTGAAATGCACTTGGCATAAATATTGCACGTCAATTGTACGCACCCGTAGAATCAACAAATACTGTACTGCAGTGGGAATACTGCTAAAGAAACGTTCGTCTTTCCCTTACATGGCTGTCATTAATCAGAATTTGAAGCTTCTTCAACGATACACAAAACAGCTGATCATAATCAAAGCCTTGGTGTACCGGAGCAACTTTCAAAATGTTGTTTTGAAAGAAATGAAGAACTCAAATTAGGATGAGAAAAGACACTCTTGTTGGCCAGCAGTATTTTTTTGCTGACAAAATATCAAACTTGAAAAATTCATTTGGCAGCTTGTTTTCAGCTAATTTAGGAAAAAGTTAAAAAAAATACAAGAGGATATACTCATTCAGTCATCGGTTAATCTGCCGCTCACCCTGACAAAAATCTACTGACGTATAATCAGATTGCACCATCGCCGAGGCTAGCTCTTCCTCAAAATAGCTGCTTCAGATATTTTTGAGGGAGGCTGCAACTTTGTTTTTTCACAAAAAAATGAAATGAACCAAACTCAAACAGAAGACAACTTAAGGCGGGGAGGGGGGGGGAAGGTTTAATCACATTACTGTGCAATATTGCATTTATGGTGTTTTTATTATTTTTAGCCCATAATCACCGTGCTAAGAGCATAAAGAATGTCCTATTTCTTTTATTCGCATGTTCCAGACTCATGATTCAGGATTGCTCTTTCGATTTTTTTCTCTAAGTCATTAGTACTTTGCTATTCGTCGTTATCGAGCCACTTTCTTCACTTTTTCTGTGTTCCTTACCTCCCCAGTTCTGATTTGCTGCAGTTTCATTTTAAGCCAGAAAAGGCATGACAGGAAAAAACAAAAAAGTTACATTTAGTGGAAGTGCCTGCTGTGAAGAAGATTTTTAATAGATCACCAACAAACCTTCCATGACATTGCTCACAGCGAATCAGAGGATCATCCGACTTAACAATAAATGTGCTGTACCATCCAAAGCGCTGTGCATTATCAGGGCCTCAGACATGGGATTTTGATTAGTACTTTGGGCACAGAATTGCAGAATTCTGTTTGTTTTTCCATGAAAGCCATAAACCATTGATTATTATAGGTTTTCTCACCTATTTATTTAATTTCTACATCATACCTTTTTAGAACCTCGAGTATAGGGGAAGATGGAAAGCAACATGTAGCAGAGAGGAAGTAATAATATGGGGTTTAGGAGTAGTGAAGAAATGGCGCAGGATTTAGTTGCAGTTATGGGGGTAGGGGATGGTCTAAGTTATGCCAGTGCTGTGTAGGGGGAACCTGGGTGTTGGTAACATTTTAGGGTGGATTCTGGGGATTAGTATCCTGAGCAATTCCTGAGGTTTGGCTGCACCAGGAAGGAGGTGGCAGCAGCAGCAGGGTTCGGCAGCTTCAGGGAGCACCGAGTTGGCATTACTACAAAAAATAGGCACCCCTGAAGACTATGGGTAAGTGCACCACATGGCATGGTGCCAATTCTGCGAAACCAGGAAGGTCCCCGATTTGATTCTATGCTGAGAAAGAAACAAATTCAATCTGCCAGGAATCTGGCGGCCCCTACAGACAAGTGTGGGCAGGTAGACAATATTGGGGACAGCTGTAACATCGCGCAGTTGGAATAAGCAACCACAACTCATCACTGCCGAGGCTCACACAATGAATGACAACTGCCGCAAAATAACAAGAGGGCTCATGGTAAATTGCAGGATTCACCAACTTCAGAAGGAGGAAAGAGAAAAGGCAAAACAAAAGCCAGATTTAACGCCTTCAGGAGAGATGGGGCAGAAATTGGCCAAAAAAATGATCTGATCCAGAGGTATAATCGTACCAACCGAGAGGAAAGAGTTTTGACTGAAAATAACTTGAGATTAACACTTCTGTAAGTATTAATTGTACAGACATGTCGTTATAAACCAGAAAATAACTAAGGATACAAACATAAAGGGCCCAAATCAGCTTTACAGCACAAGACTTCCTGTGGAGAATTACCTCTTCAAATAATTCCAGAAGTTCCTGCCTAGATCGCTCATCAGGAAGAGGAGCTTGACCACCTCATGTTTCACCATAGCCACTGGTCAACGTGAAACTAATTAACCATAAAACCCCTCGAGCAAAATATTAACATCTACTAGGGACCAATAGGGACTTAACAGGAAGCGATAAAAGAAAATTTAAAATTCCTCCCAGGTCAAGTTCAAATAGTAGCGTTACTGAATGACTAGTCTTATATATCCAGTTTTAAAACAATTAATTAGCATTCAATCTCACTTTATTTAACAACGCCACAGTCTGCTTGCAAGTCAGCATCAAGAGATTGGAGTGCATTTCCCCAGTAAATAAAATGTCTACATAACGTCACACAGAAAATGGATTTTTTATTGGAAGCATTAGTCACATGAAGTTCACAGTGATAAAATGAAGAATCAGGAGCAGTGTAACTGAATGCAGTAGCTTGGATTTACAGTTCAGACCCACTGTCCTTCAAATTCACCAACAGTTCTTTTGGCGGAGTGCAGATCTGCTTTAGTAAATCAAACCACAACTAGCATCTAAATAAAACATCCATGTTTTAATATTTTCAATTTACAGCTTTTCCTTCCCTGCCCGCCACAAAAGCCAAATTGCATCAGCTCAACAGGCAAGCTGACAACTCTTTCTCAGCCTTTACCAATGCAACTTGACAACACAACTCTGCCCTTGATTTCACTCCTCCTCAAAAGGTCTGATGTGTGCTAATAACCTTGTCCACACAACTGGGCAAAGACAGAGCTGGACATGTAAATCCATTTGCACAGCACTATACAGTGCTTTAATTATTCTTTCAAATATAGTTGTTATTTTTGGCAGTTAAAGTAATATATGAAGAGAATATTACTGACTAAAAATAGATTTGTGTTTTCATTGAGAGAAATATGAAAAACAACCCAGGAGAACAAATGTGTCAATTTCAGGTCAAAAATAATCAGAATAGAAATCAATTAAGAAAAGTGAAAATTTGAATGGGGGCAGGGGAAGAGAAGGCCAATAAAAATAATGACAAAAGCAAAATACTGCAGTTGCTGGAAATCTGAAATAAATGCAGAAAATACTCAGTAGGTCAGGCAGCATCTGTGCAGAGAGAAACAGAGTTAACATTTCAGGTCGATGACCTTTCATCGGAACTGGAAAAAGTTAGAGATGTAACAGGTTTTAAGCAAGTACAGAGGCAGGGAAAGGGGGAGGGGATGGTCTGTGATAGGCAGGAGAGATTGAATGACAAAAGCAATGATGGTGCAAGGCAAAAGGGAGTATTAATGGAGCATCTAAAGAGACAAAAAGGTGTGTCTGGAGGAGCTGAAAATGACAAAAGTAGAGTCATTACCAGCAACTGCTGTCTGAAAAAAAATGGGAGGAGCGGTTATGGTCTGAAATTATTGAACTCTATATTGAGTGCTTATTCGAAAGAGGAGGAGCTGTTTCTCGAGCTTACATTGAGCTCCACTGGAACAGTGTAGGACGCCAAGGATAGAGAGGTCAGACTGGGAATGGAGTGGAGAATTACAATGACAGGCGACCAGACACTCGGTCACACTTGCGGACTGAACGGAGGTGTTCCGCAAAGCGATCACCCAATCTGCGTTTGCTCTCCCCAATGCAGAGAAAACCGATCGTGGGCATCGAAAACAGTATACCAAATTGAAAGAAGTACAAGTAAATTGCTGGAATGTTTGGGGCCCTGGATGGTGGGAACTAAGGAGGTAAAAGGGCAGGTGTTGCATCTCCTGCTAAAATAAAAATCATTAATCTTACTTTTAAGAAACATGGAGCATATATGTGTTTCATAATAAATATTTCCTCTGCTCCTTAAATATACAAATGAGCCAAAAGTTTCAAATAAAAATGCCTTTCTAGTATTTGAACTCTGGTGCACACGTGATTCACAGGCTATTTATAAGTCTACTTCAAACCTTAGTTACACTACGCTCAGTGTAATGTAAATGTGAAAATTCAAAATGTAAAAAAGCGTTCTCTTTCACATTTGGTCAGAATAGTAATCTTCAGAGGGGATGGAGTCCCCAAGTCTGGTGGTTAAAGGAATAAAAGCAGGTACAGGAGTTTAAAAGTATAGCCAAGTTGTCTTGTTCAATACAAATTGCACACTGCAATTGGCTAGTGATCACACTGTGGTATTTCTGTTGCACACAACCACAAGCCTTTGTTATCACAGGAAATTCATGCTAAGAGAAGTCTTGCATGTATATGGCACCACATCACATCTTCCACAAAGATCTTGAAGCACTTTGCTGAAATTTATTGCAGTACAGTGAATGCAGGCAGGCACAGTAGCAGCTTTTCCACACAGCAAGCTAGCAGAAATGAGATGCATGAGGTAAATAGCCAGTTAATCTGTTTTTTTGGCAGTGATGGTTGAAGGAGGAATGTTGAGCAGGAGACAATATAAAAAAAGAGCCAGACTGCCACCCCTTCCAAAGAAATACCATATTTGATCCAAAGTACAAGTATAAGCATTAGGAATTCAGTCAGTCAGTCAGCTATAACAAAACTCACCTTGGGTTCATTTATTCCACATGGACTAACTGAAAAGTACCAGTCACAATCAATGCTGGTGGGCTCCACTGCAAAATACATGGCAATGAAAACATTATCCTGCCCCTGATGATAGTTAAGAGCGGAACAATGTGGTTTCTTCACACCATTCAGCCCTTATTTCCTGTATAAGCCAGGTGGTCTCACCAACAGAAGTTGATGCCTATCTATGTTGTCCTGTAATCTCAGTCCAGCACTCAGTGAAAATGAGAGGCCAGTAAATTGCAGATAAATGCATATCTAACTGTAGTAAAATTCTAATCTAATGAAACCACAATGTTCCAATTCACTCTTATTATATTAAATTGTTAATACAAGTAGTGTTTCTCAAGTTGTCCTGTTCTTATTAGAATATAGTTAATCCACTGCTGAGTTTCTTGTAAAATATAATGGCCCGGATTTTGCTGTACTAGTAATGGTGAGGCAGTCAGCACTCGCCATTATTACAGGGTAAATCTGACAGCAACTTCTGGTGTCCGCACATATGCCGTTAAACACAGAAATCCAGAAGTTCTTGTCAGATATACACTGCTCCTCCACAGGGTGTGCTGTTGCCATCCTCGCCGATAGCCTCGGCATTGAAATGACTGCAACGGCATGCACTTACTGTACTTATCCATTAGTTCCGCACTAAAAACGGCTGAAAAAGTTAGGGCTGGTAGAGTCAGAACTAAATGCGAGTTTTTAAATGGTGCCATAAGTGATAATTATTACTAATCAACCTCTCTGGCCCTGAAAAATTAGTTTTACAAGTGTCGAGTCTAAATCCCTCAAGAAAATTAATGTTGGAGATTTTTTTTTAAACTAAAAATTAATATAATTTTTTAAGTTTTGTCTGTCTCTTATCTCTCACCCTTAATCCCATCTGTATTACCAAATCTTTATTTTGCTTTCTGTACATGATTTAAATCTAACTTATATTTCCTGCTTTATATTTCCTGGTTTGGACTCCGTGTCTCAGTAAGGATTCTTCAATCAGGTTGGTTGAAGAGCCTCGCTGTTTCTGGTCCTGTTCACAGATGCCATACATCCCCTGTAGAGGGCGCCACACTGAAACTGACGCCCAATTAGTGGAAATGTCTGTGAGTAACTGTCAGCGAGCTGAACGGCAAATGCCATTCCTTCGCCACTGAGAGCAAAATCCAGGCCAATGCATTGTCTGCAAATCCAACCACCTTATAACTTATTTCTCTGTTCAAGGTTTCAACAGATGCTTCGGAATGGTTCAGTGGCCAAAAGCACCATTCGTTGTGATATATAGGACATCAGATTAGATCCCTGATCCAAGTTAGATTAGTTGACCATACAGAAGTCAACAGTGAGTAACAAATGGCTTTTGTCTCTAGGCTGGAGGAAATGAAAAAAAAGCACCTGAGTTTTAGCACCTGAGCACTTTGAGACTGCCTGCTGGAAAGTTTAAGTATGAAGATCAGACAATAGGTCTGTCATGGGTGTAATACCTTTCATTGTCAAGTGGAAGGCCAGCATGCACCGTTCTGGCTTCAATGTCTATGTGGGTGAGGTAGCAAAGAGCTGCCAATGTCCATACAACTATATCCCACCATGAGTCACCACTTTCAGAAGAGAAAAAACATTGTAAGGAAGAGACACGTAGGAACATGAAAAGGGAAAGCCCTTTCATGAAGTTCTAGATAAGGACCCAAGGAGGATTAGTGATCCTTTTAGAATCTGATCTGCCATCGCCACCAACTTGATTGTCTCCTCTGCTCCCAATTTGCTGGATATAAATGTCAGACGAACCCCAAGACCTGCCAAGGTAGCAGAGACACTTAACCAAGCACCAGCAGAAAATGGGATCATTTTTCTTTAACTGTTTATCCTGGTCATTTCTCAACAGCCGTGATTCTCCTACTCTCTCTCTCCTCTTGGGTACTGTAGATTATAGGTGGAGTGAGCCTTTGGCGCAGTGGTAGCATTCCCGCCTCTGGGCCAGAAGGTTCAGGGTTCGCACCCCAGTCCAGACAGTCCCGGCGAGTGGAGTTGGAACTCCGGCTTTGAATTCTAAGTTGACATCCAGCAGGATACTTGCATCCAGTGGAGGTGGGTGGCCCCCCTCATCGTATGGGTTGTGGGAGCCCATAAAACCCTCCCGCTGTAGAGGACTACCCACCCTATCGGCTGGTATAAAGATGGTTACAGCCATGGAAGGAGCGTTACCGCGGCCAGTCAGATTGTTACTCAATCCTTCCACTACTTCACAAAGGGAACAATGAGAAGACACAAAGATTATAGATAGTGGGCCTGCTGATGGGTCAGATTGTTATTCAATGCTGGTTTATGATGTGTGTCATATTATTTATGTCTTATGTTGAAATTACAAGTTACAAAGTATTTTTTAAAATTTATTTTAAGTGGCTACATTAATAAATTTAGCTATGGTACAAATTGGCCATTATGATTCAATCAAACAAACAGTTAAGTATTTATCAGGATTAATCTGCACCACACAACCATAGTTCAGCCTGACTGCAGCAGTACGTGAAGAGTACTTGGTGTAAAGCAGAAGTGCCCACTTATTACAACAGTAATGATAATAGAGACCTTGTGTAATTTGTACCACACAAAAAGCAAATTATAAAATACATCTCAAATTAAAAACACAGGTGTTTGGAGTTGCCCGATAAAAATTTTTAGGATTTGCACCTTCTATCTGAATGCTTTCTCAGTGCTCTAAGTTGCAAATGAAGAGGAATCCTGGCTCCACTATCAACATATCAATTGACAGGACAACATAGGACACAGAAGAAATGCACATTATAATCCAATTACACAACTTAATGGTCTTCATTTTAAGAGAATGAATGAATATTCTTCTCTTTGGGGATTAATTGGTTTCTGCAGCCCCCTAGTCTGTCAGTGTTTGGTCACCTTTATCTGATTTTATGGGTGAGAGGATGGGAATCAGCGAGCAAAAAAGCTTAGACCAATATATTAAGTTTCAAAATACTCCATTCACCCTGCAGTTTGCAGTTTGTACGAAAATGCTTAGCTCGGGATCATTGTGGTAAATTGAAATAAATTGAAGTGTATCTTTTGCCACAAATATAAACTGCAGATATGCTGATGGGTCAAAAGGGAATTAGGCTGGCATTTTAGTTTTCAAGATTTCGCAAGGAAAGCTTGCGACTTTTATATTGTTTTATTATCTTGCTGCCAAATGACCGCCTGAATTCCAGTGACATAAACACAGCAGCACTAATATCTCCAGTGGCATGAAGATCAACCTCCAGAGGTGGTGTCTCCTCATTCTGCTGGCAGTGCAGCACCACCGGTGAACATAAGCACATGCTGGAGATGGGTACCAGGTCATCATATTGTTCTAGCTCCCAGATGCGGTTCTGTAGGGAGTCTCCTCCTCCTGTACGACATGGGATGGGGGAAGGGGGTCCGTGACCAGAACATTTCTTACTGGGCAATAAGTGCAAATGTGTAAGATCAGGATTGCACAGTCTTGCCAGTTATGCTCCAATATCTGTCCCAAAATGTAAATGGACATAACCCAGAGAATATGCAGCCTTCACATATGGAGGAATTAACATCAGTCTTAATGCAAATATTTTATTTCAGATATGTCAATTCAAGATTGGTGATTAGCAAGTCAACAGTTATTACAGGGAACTTTGCAAAACACTTCCACTCTTTGAAGATCCCTAGAGATCGATTTCCTTGCATCATTCACAGCTTGAACAGTAAATTATAAATACCTTACCATTGTAGCAGTGTGGTATTAGGTTTGCAAAGACACAGGTTCAAGTCCCACTCTGCTCAATTGCTGAACTAAGCTACCCGAGCAAGCAAGAGTCAACTAGAGGGGACAATCATGCCAGCACAATCCTTGGCATCTCCTAGTAGCTGGCTACAGAGGGCAGTAGTCCAAGAGCAAGCCGTGCATGCACCCTTGGCTACAAAACTGCCAGACCACATAGACGCAGAGAGAATCTTTACTGGAAAACACATGAAAACACAAAATATAAAATGTAAAATCACAAAAAGCATCAGAGCTTTCAAAATGCATCAGTAACACCTAGTGGAGACAGATCACCAGAACCTTCGGAAGAAACTAAAGAGTAGGGTCAACCTGATCCAGAAACCCACCAGATCCACAGGGGAAGCAGACACTCAAACCCTCCATATGGCAGCTCTCTACAGCAGAGTACTGCTCTCCGGCATGGCTATCAAGTCCACGTCAAATCCGCTGATGTCCAGCTGAACTCTACTATGACGATTGACGTAAGAAAACTACTAGGCACTTGGTCTAAGCGTTAAACAAAGCTTTAATCAACTGTTTTACAACATGGAGATCTAGTTGTGTCCTTCACGAGTTCCTGTAAAAGAATGTCCTGAGCAAGCTGGGCCCATGCCAGAGTATTTATACTCTCCCTGGACAGCGCCACCAGCAGGCCACCCAGTATTATTTCATAAGTCATTTCCACATGAATGACAAGATTCATGTCAACAATCATCACTGGTACGCTTTTATCGACACCAACACTTTGGCAGTCCTTGCTTGCAAACACACCACGAACATGCAGTCTCCAGAGAATACAACCACTACACCAGCAAAGACATGCCGATCCAGGCCGACTTGAACAACCTACGAACAACCTACTACCAACCTGTCTCAAATCTAGACAATCGCCAAAGCCTTTCAGTGATCTCTCCACAGCCTTGATGACTGATGGCGAAATGCTTGGAAGAACTGTGACATACGGAATGGATTCCTTATAGAGGACCCCACAGTACAACCTGAAGGATCAAAACTTCCTCGCAAACAGCAGACAACCATCAACCGCCTCAGAACCAGTCATGGTAGATGCTGCCACCTTCTCCATAAATGGATGATTAAAGCATCCCCATCATGTGACTGTGGAGCTCCTAATCAGACCCTGGAGCACATCATTGAGCACTGCCCTCACAGGAAATTCATAGGCACAAGCTAGCCACGCTGTTGCACCGGAAGCTTTGGCCTGGATATCTGACTAAAATATTGATATTTGGTTTGTTTTTTGCTACTACCATACAAAAGAGGAGGGATGGAAACTTAAATCCTGCAGAGAAGGTCCTTGTCTTTTTTGGCTTTCGATTCAGTTGTCACCGCTAGCTAGTTCTTTTGGATTGGAGAGACCTTTCCCTACTTTGAAAAAAAATGTCTGTTTAATTTTATGAGTTTACTGTTCCCTTACACTAAGGCAGTAAACAATTACAACATAACTGCAGAAAGAAAAGTGTGTGTTAGGGAAAGTCACTGACTAGCCTCAGACAGCTGTCCTCCTTGATAATACTGAATGGGAATATTCATTTGAACATTAGCCTGATACAATTCCCCTGCAGTGACAGGCATAGCTCACTGCAAAAAAAAAAATCTTGCATCAACATTGGTAAGCAATACACATTTGGTCAGTTCAGTTTCCAAGCAAGAACCTGCCCACAGCATATAACCCACAACTGAAATGTGCCATTCACTCACACCATGTGGATGGGGGGGCAGGAGCTATTTTGTGCGCTATGCATAACAAAATAATAAACCTAATCTTAACAAATGGGCTCACAATTCTTTCCCATATAGCACACAGTGGAATCTCTTCTCCCTCCCAAGAATGGCTGGCATGGGCAGTGGAAATATCAGGCTGGTGCAGTAAAGTGTTCTTTTCTCGATTAAGGCACAGTACAAGAAGTTTCCAATTTGTTCAATTTCCGAGCTGAGTGTGCTTGATCTAAACAGTGGGCGCAAAAGTTCTGTGTACCAACCATCACATCTCAACTTGAAACATTCAACCCTCAAACAAAGAATTTTTTTTTTTAAGCTTAGAAATTAGGGAAAATCATTTAAATTTCTTTAACAAGGAGACGGAAAATGCACACGCGAGGGTCGGGGAGTGAAGAAGAATTCTTCTATTTTAGTTACGTTGCACCTACCAGTAGGACACCAGTTGCAATTTTGCAACAGTTTAAGCATGCAACACCCAGTAACACTGCTCGAATTACACCACTAAAAATACACAAAGTGGTAGCCTGCCCATGTATTCAGAACGCATGCACAGATCTCTATGCACAAGCCTCCAAATGGAAAGGAAATGTTCGAGTGCCCCATTATAGAAAACATGGTAAAGCCATAATGCATGTGCAGCACAGATTCACTCCAAATGATGGCAGGAATGGGAAACAAATTAAGATACAATAATCTAAACAAAAAATGCTGGAAATACTCAACAGGCCAGGCATCATCTATGGAGAGGGAAACAGAGTTAACGTTTCAGGTCTGTGACCTTTCGTCAGTTAAGATACAAGTTAAGAGGAAAGACTCGAGTTACTGGGACTATTTTCACTAGAGTAGAAAAGGCTAAGAGAAGGTTTAACAGATTTTTTAAATTATGAAGGGCTTTGATAGATTGAACAGGAAAAGACTATTTCCTCTAGTTGGGGAGTCGGTGACAATGGAACATCAATTTAAAAATTGTCACTAGGAGCAAGAAGAGAGGCCATTGGTGAATTTAATGCATTGCCACAGGGAGTGGTTGAGGTAGACACCATTACATCTGTAAAGGAAAATTGGATAAATATTTGAAGTGGAGGAAAATACAGACCTATAGGGAGAGAGCCAAGCAATGGGATTAGTTTTGGACTGTTGCAGCACGCACAACACCAGCACAAACATGGACCAAATGGCCTCCTTCTGTGCTATAAACTTGCATGCTTCTATTTTTAACAGGACCACTCGGAAAAGACCACACTGGTGACTCCCCAAGAAGGATAATCACTATTTTAGAAATTAGACAACTGACGAGAATAGGTTAGCCCCCCTCACTAGGCTGACAACAAATTAGGCTGACAGCAAATACCAGGAACTCCTCTCGAGTAGTATGATGAGCAACACAACTAACGATAAAACGTGCAAGTGTACTGCCACCATCCTCTTGACCAGAGAGAGCATGGGCATATATCACATCCCATTTCCACGGGTTGGAGGTGCCAAGCTGCAACGATAAGAGTTTGTTCACATCTCTACAACCTAATTATTGCAAGTAGCAAACCTTACATGGATAATCAAAATACTGTACCTTGACTATAAAAGGTATACAAAGGCGCTGTCATACACCCCATCTCCGATGCCCAAAATACGTTATTTACAACAGAATGAAGAATAATTTTCTAGTTTCGAAATACAATACTGAACACATTGAGGATTTCAAGACTTAACAATTCAATCATTTTAACGATTCTATGAACTGTATGGACAAGTCATTTCTTTATTTTGCAACTGCATTAAACCTTAACTATAGTAGGTCATACTGAAATTTTAATCAAAGCAGTGTGGGGGAAGGGGCTGAGTCAATCCTAGATGGGCAGATATGGGTTGCACATTATTCTGGCATGGCCTTGCCGGAAAATCTGCATTTCATGCTTTCAGCCTGTCGTGCTGTCACTGGAACTATGAGACATTTAGATCAATAGATCTGATTCCAGTACGATTCTTGACCATAACAAGCTGAATACTCATGGCGTTTCATACAGACAACTTGAAGAAGTTAAGTCCTGCAGTTGCATTGTTCAAGGTTTAAAACTGGGAAGTACTTCAAGTCAAAAAGAAACTGATGCCATTTCCCTAAAGCTTTGACATGTCACTTCATTTCTATCAATTTTATCACACATTTCAAGTTTCTCGGAACTTCTGTAACTTCCCCAAGTAAACAGTTACTTCAGCATTTAAGAAAAAACTATATTACTGTCCCATATTTCTTTGTTATATATACACAAGCATGTTATCAACAATGAAGCAAGGTTACAGTTACTATAAATTACCAAAACTACAATTTAAGGTAAGCATCTGAAATCCAGGAAACACTCCACATTGTTTCAGTTCAAATCATGCAGGCCTGGAGTTGCTGCAGATCACTGTCTGCCAACAGATTGAGCAGCCAGGACTGGGAATCGCAACCCCAGATGCTCATTGGTGATACTGGGGTACAAGGTCAGGATTGCCCTTTACCAACGACGACTACTTCTTACGGCTGATGTAGATGTAGAGCAACAATTATAATTTTACAGGTGGTTAAGGCAGATAATTGCGTCAGGAGTAGCGGAGTGTACTGCTGTGATCGATGTTCCCTCCAATTTTTTTTGGGGGGGGGGGGTGGGGCGGAGGCGGTGCTGCGCGGCCCATTCAAAAATCCGTGCATGCGCGGTTTTTGAATTGAGGTGGTGAGCCGGCTACACGGGAGCTCCAAAATGCTGCACAGCCAAGCAGCTTAAAGGGAACATTGGCTGTGATGCCTCCTTTGTATTTGTGAATCGGGCATGGAGTCGTTCTATGTTCCATGGTCTGTTCTGGGTGACCACAGTCACACACTGGAGAGTTTTTAATTCTCCATTTGTGCATCAAGTATCCACATCTGCCATGGTTTGAGCATATGTGGATTAGGATTGCCTACGCTTCGCAGAAGATCGATTCCAGGGATCATCTTCGTCGTTGGGTCTTTCATGAGGTGTTTGTGACTTATTGTAAACACCATTCGCTTTCCAAGCATCATCAGGGTTCAAGTCGCATTGATGAAGGTTCAGTGTATGGGTCCAAAAGGGCTTGCACAACTTCAAGCAATGGTAAGCAGCATTGATGAGATCACATTCATTTTCTACAATTCGATGGACTTCCCAGAGGGTTGTGGCATCGCGGTGAATGGATGGGCGAGTTCAACCTGCTATCAGAATCTCCGTTCCTTCTCCCTTGAAGCACTTTGGGACGTCTTAATGTCATGAGAGGTGCTATATAAATGCAGGTTGTGAAAGGTGCTATATAAATGCAAGTCTTTCTTATTTTGTAATGTTCATAATCTTTTTGTTTCATTATCAGATCCTAGAGTCAAAGCTTCCTATGGTACAACACAATCTGCCAAGTATTTAAACCAGTTGCTCGAATAACCTTTCTTTTTCTGCTTCTAAAGCCTGTGATGCATTCAGCACTGGCCCAAATATTGCTCACACTCATCAACTGTTATTGGGCTTTCAATCTCTGGCTCCTCTCCTCTCCGGTCCCTCACTGGCAGTTTTCTCTAAGGAAACCTTTATGTTGGCCCATTCACACACTCTCCAATGCCTCTTTCCATTCTCTCTATCATGCAATATCACTCTAGTTCTTCCTACTCTCTCCCTTCCTCTTGCCTCTATTCCTATCTCTCTCTCTCTCTCTCTCTCCACCTGCTGTTCTCTATAGTTGCGGTACCTTCGCTCCCTCATCTGTGCAGCTATCCATCCATGTCCTAACCTGGATGAAGCGAACCTGTAGCTAATCACTAGGAACCGCACAGGCATTGTCATTCCTTGTGATTAGGAAAATTTGACTCTTCTGTCACTTCACTTCTGCAATTCCAAGATGTTTTAAGCTGCAAAACCTGAGATTTTGGTGTTGTTGAAGTGCCAGGATCCCAAATTGCAAACCCTATCCAAGACAGGAATCCAACTAATTCTGCAGTTTCCACTTCAGAGGAGATGGGATATGAAATTCAGGCTGGGGTGATGAGTTAACTTGCACAAACCATATACTTAGCTATACATTGACGTGCAGCCCATATACCTCACACTGCTTTTAAATAAGGAAATGTTCATCGAGTGTTGCCGATCTCGGCTGTAGCAATATTGCTTTCGGTTCCAATTCCCAAAATCAGCAACTGATCAGTTAGTACATTTCAAATATGCTTTCTTGCAGGAGCAAGACCTTATGGGAGGCGGTATCAGCAGCGGCCGAACCTTCGACGTCTTACAAAAAAAGAGTGACATCACAGGACAGCAGGTAGGGGATTGGTTGGTGAGTATTAAGGTTTTCTTCTCTCTTTTCTCTCTAACCTAGGACAGTGGTTTAAACTAGGTGCGGAAAACTACAAAGTACTGCATTAAATTTATAGCTAAACTAGTTAAATTAATTAATATAACTATAAATAAATCGCTGAAAAGACTTTAACTAATTAAATAAATAAAATAAAGCTACACTAAGATATGGCAGGGCAGGTTGTGTGTCTGGACTGCAATATGTGGGAGTTTGTGGACGGCGAGACTGTCCCAAGCGAACACGTCTGCAGGAGATGTCTCCATCTCGAATCTCTCCGGCTCAGAGTCATTGAACTCCGACACATAAGGGAGGGGGAGGAATTTCTGGAGAGTTTTATCCAGAATGCAGTCACACCCAGAGGAAAACACCGGTTCAGGAAGGGGAGTGTGAGACTGTTAGGGAGCCGGGTAGCAGGGATTTAGGAGAGGTTGAGAAGGAGGTCCCGCAGACACTGGTCGCGCCCAACAGGTACGAAGTACTCGCTACCTGTGAGGACAAGGAGAAAGGCTGCAGGGAGGACAGCTATAATGCAGACCAAGGCACTGTGGCTCAGAAGGCTGTCCAAGTTTTTTTTTTGGGGGGGGGGGGGGGGGTGAAGAGGTGGGTGGGGAGAGCAGAATAGAAATGTGGTAGTGATAGAGGACTCTATAATTAGGGGGATAGATAGCGTCCTCTGCAGACAAGAATGGGATTCCCCAAGGGTGCATTGCCTACCCCGGTGCCAGGGTAAGGGATAGCTCACGCCAGCTGGAGAGGAACTTGGAAAGAGAGGGGATAAATCCAGTTGTCGTGGTCCATGTTGGAATAAACGACATAGGTAAGAACAGGGAGGAGGTCCTGCTGAAAGAGCATCAGGAGTTAGGCTCTAAATTAAAAAGCAGGACCTCGAGGGTAATAATCTCTGGATTATTGCCCAAGCCATGTGCAAATTGGCATAGAAGCAGACAGATCAGGAGAATTAACATGTGGCTAAAGGGCTAGTGTGGGAAAGAGGGTTCCTTTTCAGGGGACATTGGAATCAGTTCTGGGACAGGAAGGAGCGGTAACGATGGGACGGGCTCCACCTGAACCGGGATGGGACCCATGTCCGAGCAGAAAGGGTAAATCGGGAGGTGGCAAAGGCTTTAAACTAGTAAGATGGTGGGGAGGGATCCGCAAGAAATGTAACCAGCCTAATTATAAACAAAACAGGAAAAGAGAGCACAGGAAAGAATAAAGTAAGGGAGGACATTGATGGCAAGGGAACAAATAGATTTATAGAACAGGAGTTTAAAAAGATGGTTAAATATAAAGTGAGAGGAAATCCTATTAAAAATTAGTTAAGCTGGCTGTACAGCAATGCACAGTGTCCATAATAAAACAGGGGATCTGGAAGCAATCATGCGTTTGAGGAACCAGACAGACATAGTAGGAATTACTGAGACATGGCTACAGAAAAATCAGGATTGGGAATTAAACATTACAGGGTATAACGTAGTTAGAAAAGATATAACACAGTTAGAAAAGATAGAGCGAAAAAGGGGAGATGGAGTAGCTGTACTTATTAGGGATAACAATGGCAGTAGAAAAAAGTGACGCAGCTATCGGCAAGACAAAAATAGAATCCCTATGGATAGAGATAAAAAATAATAAAGGATCAATCACATTAATAGGTGTAGTCTACAGACCACCTAATAGTTGAAGGGAGGTGGAGGAAGAAATATGCAGACAAATTAGGGAAATGAGTAAAAAACATAGAATAATAATCATTCCAACTACCCCAATATTAATTGGACAGAAGAGGTAGGTAAAGGGGCTAAGGGAATGGAGTTCCTAGGACCCCAGCTATTCACAATATATATATAAATGATCTAGACGAGGGAACTAGATGTTATATCTCCAAGTTTGCAGACAACACAAAGCTGGGTGGGCGTGTGTGCTGTGAGGAGGATGCCGAGAAACTCCAGTATGATTTGGATAGGTTGGGTGATTGGGCAGAAGCATGGCAGATGCAGTATAATGTGAATAAATGCGAAGTTATCCACTTTGGTGGCAAAGGCAGATTATTATCTGAATGGCAATAGACTGGGAGAAGGGGAAGTGCAACAAGACCTGGGTGTCTTTGTGCACCATTCGCTGAAGGTAAGCATGCAAGTAAAGCAGGCGGCTAAGAAGGCAAATGGTATGCTGGCCTTCGTAGCGAGAGGGTTCAAGTACAGGAACAAGGATGTCTTGCTGCAGTTGTACAGGGTCTTGGTGAGAGCACACCTTGAGTATTGTGTGCAGTTTTGGTCGCCTTATCTGAGGAAGGATGTTCTTGCCATGGAGGGAGTGCAGCGAAGATTCACCAGACTGATACCTGGGATGGCAGGAATGACATATGAGGAGAGATTGGGTCGATTGGGCTTATACTCGCTGGAGTTTAGAAGAATGAGAGGGGATCTCATTGAAACTTATAAAATTCTAACAGGACTAGATGCAGGAAGGATGTTCCCGATGGCAGGGGAGTCCAGAACCAGGGGTCACAGTCAAAGGATAAGGGGTAAGCCATTTAGGACAGAGATGAGGAGGAATTTCTTCACCCAGAGTGGTGAACCTGTGGAATTCTCTACCACAGAAGGCAGTGGAGGCCAATTCATTAAATATATTCAAGAAGGAGTTAGATATATTTCTCAAGGCTAAAGGGATCAAGGGATATGGGGAGAAAGCAGGGACAGGGTACTGAATTTGGATGATCAGCCATGATCTTATTGAATGGCGGAGCAGGCTCGAGGAGCTGAATGGCCTACTCCTGCTCCTATCTTCTATGTTTCTATGTGTACAGGACTCCTTTCTAACCAATATGTAAAAAGCCCAACAAAGGAGGATTCGCTATTGGATCTAGTAATGGGGAATGAACCAGAGCAGAAAAGAGAAGTAAAAGTAGGGGAACATCTAGGCAATAGTGACCACAATATAATACGCTTGAAAATGATAATTGAGAAGGACATAAGTATGACGAAAACCAGGGTAACAGAATGGAGAAAAGCTGATTTTATGGGGCAGAGAATAGAACTTGGGAAAATAAAATGGGCAAAAATATTGGCAAACAACGATGTAGAACAGCAATGGGAAACATTTAAAAAGGTGTTCAACAGAGTGCAGGAACAATATATTCTGCTAAAAGGAAAGAACAAACTAAACACCAATGAGACTCCATGGATGAATAAAGCCATAAGGGAACAATTGAGGGTAAGGAAAGAGGCATACATTAAGTACATAGACAGCAGGGGAGTGTATGATAATGGAGAATACAATGAGATTAGGAGAGAAGTCAAAAAAACAATTAGGAAAGCAAAGAAGAACTATGAAATTAAATTATCAAGGAACATAAAACAAAACAGTAAAATATTTTGCAGGCACATCAATAAAAAAGGAAGGTTGGGATGGGAATAGGGTCATTAAGGGATAGACAGGATAATACCACAAGTAACGATAGAGAGATGGCAGAAATATTAAATAATTATTTTGCTTTATTATTTACCAGGGAGATAGAACAGGTGGACATGACATTGGATGATGAAATTAGTAATGAGATAAGTGCATTTAAAATAAGAGGGGATATATTAAATAAACTGACCAAACTCAAAGCGGATAAAACCCCTTGTCTGGATGGATTGCATCCACGCATTTCAAAATAATCTAGGGAAGAGATAGCAGAGGCATTACTACACATATTTAATCATTCGTTAGAAAAAAGTGTAGTGCCAGAGGACTGGCGGATAGCTAACGTAATCCCTATATTTAAGAAGGGGGATAGAACATGTCCAGGGAATTATAGACCAGTCAGCTTAACATCGGTGGTAGGAAAAATAATGGAATCCCTACTAAAGGAGAAAATAGAACATCTAGAAACCAAAAACATAGTAATGAATAGTCAGCATGGATTTCAAAAGGGAAAGTCTTGCTCCACCAACCTCATTGAATTTTTTGAAGAGGTAAGAGAGAGAGTAGACAATGGTAAATGCAGTAGATATAATTTATCTAGATTTTCAAAAGGTGTTCAATAAGATACCTGAAGATATATGAACAAGGTCAGAGAATGCGGAGTCAGTGGACAAGTAGCAGAATGGGGTTACATGTATATTTTGCTGAGTTAGAAGGACAGCAATTGTTCATTGTGATAGATAGTAACTCGAAGTGGGTAGAGGTGTTTCCAATGCAGATAATAACAACAAGCAAAACACTGGACAATTTGCGAAGATTGTTTTCTTCATACGGCCTTCCAGAAGAAATTATGTATGATAATGGGCTGCAATTTTGTTCAGAAGAGTTCACACAGTTCATGAGCAGAAACAGTATGAAACATACCAAAGTTCCACCGTACCACCCTGCTTCAAATGGTGTAGCAGAGCGCGCAGTACAAATTGACAAACGTGCTCTCATCAAGCAAATGTTAGCTAGCTGGCTTCAAGACAGAAAGCAGAGAGTCGGGGTAAAAGGTAGCTATTGACAGTGGCAGAAGGTGGGTAGTGGTGTTCCACAAGGATCAGTGCTGGGACCACTGTTGTTCACAATTTATATCAACGATTTAGACTTTGGAATCAAAAACACAATATCTAAATTTGCGGATGACACCAAAGTTTGGGGGGGGGGGGGGGCGAGAAAAGAGAGATAGTCAATACTGAGGAGGACTACAACAAATTACAGGAGGACATTAATAAACTTGCAGAATGGGAATATAATTGGCAAATGAATTTCAACACAGATAAATGTGAGGTATTACATTTTGGTAGGAATAGGGAGGGTCACTTATTACTTGAAGTGTGTCCTCCGGACTCAAAGGAAAACAGTAAACAACGCATGCAGGGCGGAACTAGGCCAATACCCATTAATAATCACTATCCAAAAAAGAGCCACCAAATTTTGGAATCACCTACAAATGAGCAACCCCCAATGCTATCACTACGACGCCCTGAAATGCCAAGAGCTGACCATAAAGAAGAATACCCTCAGTCAACTAGTCCTGGGACTCAATAAAGTAACTAATAACAATACTAACAATAACCAGCCCCAGGACAGTGACAGGGTAACACAAAGAATTCGACCCAACACAATCGTCGCTAAGCAAAAGGAAAAATATCTGTCATATTGGGCAGAAACAACAAAAACCCAAAGCAAACTCAATTGCTACTTGGCCCTAAACAGACAATACAACATAGCTGATTACCTGACCATGGTAAAGGATAACAAACTGAGAAGAACCTTGACAAGGTACAGACTTAGCGAACATAGCCTAGCGATCGAAAAAGGCAGACACAGGCAGACCAGGCTGCCAAGAGAAGACAGGATATGCTCTCACTGCAGTCAGGGAGTAGTTGAGACAGAGATGCACTTCCTCACAGCCTGTGGAAAATATCAGGGCATCAGAGAGAATTTCTATCAAAAATTCTCACAAATATGCCCTGAATTCAGAAATCTGACTGACAACCAAAAACTCCCATTCCTACTGGGGGAGGAGAGAAGCTGTGTAACACTGGCGGCACACTATGTTACAGCTTGCCATGAACAGAGGGACAACCAGTAAACTAAGACAAGAGTATATATAAACAAGGCGAAAATATATTTATAAACTCAGGGATATACCTGTTTATACACTGTATGAATGGAACCGCGTTTATGTGTTCAACCATAAATGTATTTTGATGCTTTGGCAACATAAGATGTACCTTATCATGCCAATAAAGCGATTTGTATTGTATTGTATTGTATTGTGTGAATCTTGGTGGGGTGGAGGAACAAAGGGATCTCAGAGTGCAAATACACAAATCACTAAAAGTTGCGACACAGGTAAGCAAGGCCATAAAAAAAAAAAACAAGCACTAGGGTTTATTTCTAGAGGTATAGAATTGAAAAGTAGGGAGGTTATGCTAAACCTGTATCGAACCTTGGTTCAACCACACTTAGAATACGGTGTACAGTTCTGGTCGCCATATTATAAAAAGGGCATAGAGGTGCAGAGAAGATGTACAAGGATGATAGCAGAAATGCGAGGGTATACATTTCAGGACAGGATGAACAGGCTGGGTCTCTTTTCTCTTGAAAAAATGCTGAGGGGTGATCTAATAGGAGGTCTTTAAAATTATGAAAGGTTTTGATAAGAGTGGATACAGAGAGAGTGTTTCCACTTGTAGGAAAGAGCATAACTAGAGGCCATCAATATAAGATAGTCACCAAGAAATCCAATAGGGAATTCAGAAGAAACTTCTTTACCCAGAGTGGTGAGAATGTGGAACTCGCTGCCACAGGGAGTGGTTGGAGCAAATAGTATAGATGCATTTAAGGGGAGGCTAGACAAGCATATGAGGGAGAAGGGACTAGAGGGTTATGCTGAAAGATTTAGATGAGGAAAGATGGAAGGAGGCTTGAGTAGAGCATAAACGCCAGCATGGACTGGTTGGGCCGAATGGCCTGTTTCTGTGCCGTAAATCCTATGTAATCATATGCAAGACCTGCCAACCACTCGGCATCTTATAAGATCAGTTGTGTGCAAAAATCAACTGGCTAAGTCAACTGACTTCCTTTTGCTTAAATACATCAGTGTTCAGAAATTAAAAGGAGGGATAGGTGGCGTGAGTGAAGAAGGGCTAAGGTTTTGATGGGTTTGGATATATTACTTGAAACAACTGATGTTAGCTGAGAATATTTGCAATGAAAACTCTAACTGAATCACTGTAGTGCTTACCATTTATGATTTTCCAATCAGCAATCTAAAATGCAAGTCTTTTTCATTGAAAAGGATTAGATTAGAGATACAGCACCAAATAAATAATGCAATGGTCTAGTTGCCTAAATCCCAATTTCACAATGTGATATGAAAGGTGAGGAAGAATCAGGTGAATAAAGATGTTTTAAGATGGACCCCTTTACATTAAAGAGAGCACATTTCAAAAAGGACTCCCATTTAGAGTCCACAAGGCCAAAACAAAGTGAAGGTCATCAGTACAAGTTATCTCCTTCAAGATGATTATGCTGAAGGTAAATGAACAGATCCACTTTCCAGAAGGCAAACCACTGGAATACTTTTCTCCCACTAGCTGTTGAAATGTCTCTCCTTAAGTCTGGGGTGGATTAGTAAAAAGAACCATGAGACGAGGAAGAAGCAACAGGTTGCTTTCTAAGTTTGAAGGACTGCCCAATGAGTGGACAAAAGCATTGGAGCCAAGAGCTGTATAATTTCACAGGAATTTGACTGTGGTAAACTAATAGCACTGCAGTTCCATGATTATCTATGGGCTGAATCCTATCTTGCACACACAACAATGTACACTTAAAGGTGAACAGACCAGAAGAATTTTTTTAAAATGATTACAGGCTGTAGAACAGCTTTACAGAGTTGCAAATAGGCAACATCCCAGTTAAGTTGAAATCAAATACACAATTTGATTTTAAAAATATTAGTTTCTAAAAGTGATTGTGTGGCGGAGACCACATAGGGACAGTAACACAATTCACTATGTATAGCCAATGTTGTTATCGCTCCTCGTTATGTACAGAACTTGGTTGGGTTATCGGGACAGGGTCCCTTTAAGAGCCCTGCGACGAGGCCGAGTCCCTCAGTCCATGCGGAGAGTTAATAAAGCGAACACGCGTTTTTCTTTGCTGCTATGAAAGTCTCGCAGTCTGTTTATTTCCAGCGACTCCTACATTGGAAACGTCCAAAAGAGAAACGGGGTCACCAAAGACTTTATCCGAGATGGCGACGAACGCCGTTTCTCTCAAATTACCGGAGTTTTGGGAACGGCAGGCTGCCGATTGGTTCGCCCAGGCTGAGGCTCAGTTTGCACTCCGGGACATCACTGCAGACGACACGAAGTATTATTACGTCGTCTCTGCTCTCGGCAGCTCCACCGCGGCCAGTGTCGTGAGCCTGCTCGAGGAACCCCCGGAGCACCACAAATTTGCGACGCTGAGAACGCACCTCCTAGAGACTTTTGGACTAATTGAACCCGAGCACGCATGACAGCTTCTCTCTCTACCTGGGCTAGCCGACTCCAAGCCCTCAGAACTGATAGACCACATGTTAACCCTCCTGGGCAAGCACAAGCCGTGCTTCCTCTTCAGAGAACTGTTCCTACAACAGCTGCCAGGGCAGGTACAGTCGGCTTTAGCCAACTCTCATATTAGTGATTTCCACGCCCTGGCCAAGGAGGCCGACAAATATTTCTCCGCCGGGCAACAGTACTGCGTGGCCATGCGGGGCCCTGCCCCCACCGCCACAGCCCAACAGCGGCAGCCTCCAAGCATGTGCTTCTACCACGCGCAGTTCGGCCCCAACGCTAAGAAGTGCCGGCCCCCGTGCAGCTTTACCGCGTCGGGAAAGGCAAAGGCCCACTCATTAGCTACCATGGCTGTCAGCCATTCAGGTAGTCTGTTATTCATTATGGACACTGATTCTAGACGCTGTTTCCTCTGCGACACGGGTGCCGAGGTGAGCGTCCTGCCCGCGTCAACCATAGACATACGGGGGGGGGGGGGGGGGGGGGGGGGGAACCACGGCCCCGCCCTCTAAGCCGCCAACGGCAGTTCCATCTGTACTTTCGGAAAACGGAGCGTGGCGCTGTGTTTTGGCAGGCAGCGTTTCGCTTGGGACATTGTTACAGCGAAAGTGTCCACCCCCCTTCTCGGCGCTGACTTCCTCTGCGCCAATGGCCTTTTGGTGGACGTCAAGAACCGACGTCTCGTCAACGCTGAGACTTTCTGTTCGCTCCAGTGTTCGCTCAGTGATTCCGGCACGACGAAGTTGTCCAGCGCACTCTCGGCCTCCGACGAGTTTTCCCGCCTCCTCGCCGGGTTCCCGGACCTCACGAAGCCCACTTTCTCGTCCGCCGCCACCAAGCACGGGGTAGAACACCACATCCCGACCACCGGTCCGCCTGTCTATGCCCGCGCTCGGCGCCTCGACCCGGGGAAACTCGCCATCGCTAAAGCAGAGTTCGACACGATGGAGCGCCTCGGCATCATTCACCGGTCGAACAGTCCGTGGGTCCCGCCCCTCCATATCGCACCGAAACCAGGCGGCGGTTGGCGCCTGTGTGGCGATTACCGGCGCCTCAACGACGCTACGACCCCCGACCGCTACCCGATTCACACATCCAGGACTTTTCCGCCCGCCTGGCAAGTTGTTTTCTCTAAAGTGGACCTCGTTCGGGGTTACCACCAGGTCCCCGTTCGGCCGCAGGACGTCCCGAAAACCGCGGTGATCACCCCGTTCGGGCTGTTCGAATTCCTCCGCATGCCATTCAGTCTCAAAAACGCCGCTCAGGCTTTTCAACGCCTAATGGACATCGTGTTACGGGACCTGCCATTCCTGTTCGTCTACCTGGACGACATTCTCATCGCCAGCGCCTCCAGGATGGAGCATGTTTCCCACCTCCGGACTCTCGAACGCCTCAGCCAGCACGGCCTAATCGTCAATCTGGCCAAGTGCCACTTCGGGCTGTCCTCGATCGACTTTCTCGGGCACCGCATCACGACGGTCGGGGCGGCGCCACGGCCGTCGAAAGTGGAGGCCGTAAAGGATTTTCCGTGACCCCTCACCGTGAGGGCCCTGCAGGAGTTTTTGGGCATGGTGAACTTTTATCATCGCTTCGTTCCCCGGGCAGCCCAGCTTATGCGTCCCCTTTACGAGGCCCTCAAAGGCAAGCCCGCCAAGCTCGCCGCCGACTGGTCCGAGGAGATGGCCAATTCTTTCACGGACACGAAAAGGGCCCTGGCTAACGCGACCATGCTGACTCATCCATTGCCCGATGCGCCGATCGCTCTCACCACTGACGCTTCGGACTTTGCTGTCGGCGCCGTCCACAAACAGTGGGTCAACGGCACCTGGCAGCCGCTCGCCTTCTTCAGCCGGTAGCCCCGCCCCAACAAACAGAAGTACAGCACCTTCGATCGCGAGCTTCTCGGCCTCTACCTCGCCGTCCGACACTTCTGTTTCCTGCTGGAGGCCCGCCCGTTCACGGCGTTCGTGGACCACAAGCTGTTGACCCTCGCCATGGCCAAAGTTTCCGAGCCATGGTCAGCCAGTCAGCAGCGCCAGCTTTCCTTCGTCTGAGTTCACAATGGACATCCAGCATGTGGCTGGGAAAAACAACCCTGTCGCCGACTGCCTCTCCCGGGCCGTCGCCAGCGCTGTACACCTCGGCATCGACTACACCCGCATGGCGGCCGACCAGGCCTCCGACCCGGACGTCCAGGCCTACAGGACGGCTGTCACGGGCCTTCAGTTAGCGGACGTCGCGTTTGACGATGCCGGCACCACGCTCCTGTGCGACGTCTCCGCTGGGCAGCCACGCCCCGTCGTGCCCGACGGGTGGAGACGGCAGGTTTTCGACGCCGTCCATAGCCTTTCCCACCCGGGCAGGAAGCCGTCACAGAAGGTGGTGGTGGCTATGTTTGTCTGGCACAGGCTCAAGAAGGACGTTCACGACTGGGCCAATACCTGCGTGGTATGCCAGCGCTCGAAAGTGCATCGCCATACTAAGGCCCCGTTGGCGCCTTTCGCGGTACCCGAGAGGCGGTGCGACCATGTTAACGTGGACCTGGTGGGGTCCCTGCCGCCCTCCCGCGGGTTCACCCACCTCTTCACGATGGTCGACAGAACCACCGATGGCCGGAATCCGTCCCGCTGTCGTCAACCACGTCCGCCGATGTGGCTCGGGCATTCAACACCACTTGGGTCGCCCAGTTTGACGCCCCATCTGACGTCTCCTCCGTTCACGTCGGAGCTCTGGAACGCTGTCGCCCAAGGCCTCGGGTTGAGACTCCACCACACCATCGCATATCACCCTCAGGCTAACGGGCTGTGTGAACGGTTTCATCGCTCCATGAAGGCCGCGCTCCGGGCCAACCTCCGGGACGACAGTTGGATCGACAGACTCCCGTGGGTCATGCTGGGACTCGGGACCGCCCCCAAGGAGGACTTCCAGTCCTCGTCCGCCGAGCTCATCTACGGGCAGCCGCTGCGGGTTCCCGGGGATTTCGTCCCCAACGCCACGGACCCTTGGTCCGCAGCCTGTCAGCGGTCCGCCCTCCTGGACAATGCCAAGGTTTTCGCGCCGGTGCCCACGTCGCAGCACAGTCTCCCTCAGTCCCACGTTCCGCCCGACCTTCGTGCGGCGGAGTACGTTTTCGCCCACCACGACGCCCACCGGGGACCTCTTCACCCACCCTACGACGGACCATTCCACGTCCTGGAAGCCGGGGACAAGGCCTTCGTGGTGGATGTCGGCGGTAAGCCGGACTACATTTCCGTGGACTGTCTTAAGCCGGCCCACCTAGATCTGGACCGACCCGTTGGGTTGGCTCAGCCCCTGCGGCGGGGCCAACCTCCGGCTTCTGCACCCTCAGTCCACCACCGAGCGCCCGGGGATCCACCTGCGACCCCCCCGGTCCCCGCCCCAGACTTAAGGAGCCGTTTCGGCCGTGTGATCCAGGCCCCTCAACGACTGACATTGCCAGTTCTAGTGAATTCTGGGGGGACGTATGTGGCAGAGACCACATAGGGACAGTAACACAATTCACTATGTATAGCCAATGTTGTTATCGCTCCACGTTATTTACGGAACTTGGTTGGGTTATCGGGGCAGGGTCTCTAAGAGTCGTCGATTGTGTGATGACGTCATAGCCCTGCGATGAGGCCGAGTCCCTCAGTCCATGCGGAGAGTTAACAAAGCTAACACACGTTTTGCTTTACTGCTATGAAAGTCTCGCAGTCTGTTTATTTCCAGCGACTACTACAATTGACTTTTTAATAAAATGTCTTTGAATCTATCTTGCACAGTATAATTCTGAATTTACCCAAAGAGGACTAATGGGTGAGAATTGAATTGAAAACACCTTGGCAGTAAATGCAATTTCTTTTATTCACACCCCTCTGAAGCGGTGGGTGATCACAGTAATCAAACCATCACTGGTGAGAGGGTTGCCAGTCCCCTGGGTTTGGAAAGCAAGTAACCTTCAACAAAAAGACTGCAGTACCACAGATGTTGTGCTTTGATAGGTCCATGACAAGCTCCAAAGATGCAGACTGACTGAAAATCAATGTTTTGACGTTCTTCTGATGCCTGTCTGTGAAAGTCCACACTGAAGCTTGAAAAGAGGAAAGGAGTCTTGGTTGGTTAAAAAGATTGCCAGCAGTAAATGTCGCTGTGTTCCAACAATTAATTTGCCTTTTGCCACTAAACTCTAAAGATACCATACATATGTTTCTTCCCTGTGGTGCAAAAGACAAGTTGCAATTATTTATAAGCTGGTATAAAGGAGCAGAACATGGCACACAAGTTGCCTCTCGAGAGTAAATGTTAACCAGTGGTGTCATAGTAGCAACTACAGTTTCCACATATTTGTATCAAGTGTCAAGTGATATTTTCACATGACCACACACCCAAAAACACAATTAATTTCACACAGTAACAAAACCATCTCTTAAAATTAACTTCATAATTCTTATATAAAAATTGAATTGGACCGAGGCATCATTAATTTTTTATGTTGTAAACTGCAGCAACATTTTTGCCTTTTACACTTGATAGCTGGGTGTGAAACCAACCCAACCTTGAGATGAAGGTTTCCCCTGTTGACTGTATGAGTTCCATGTAAAACAAGTTGGAGCAGTTTTAATTAAATGTACTTAGTGTACATGAGCCCAGAGAAAAATCTCTCAGAATCCACAGGATGGCTTGTATGGAAAGTGGAAAATGGCAATAGGCGGTGCTCTTCTGAGCTCAGATCTGATGGACACCATTAGGGAAAAGTAGAATAAGTTGACTCTTAAGAACTTAAAACTGATGGCGGGTGCCTGAAATAGAAAAATAACATTCAATTTCTCAGCACCAAGGTTGCTCATCTTGATGAACATAAAATATACTAGAAAAACAATTTTGGATCAAAGATCATTTTACTCTGATACCCCGTGAATGTTGAAAAGGGAAAAAATCCATTTGTTTTTAAAATTTCAATCAAATAAAAATTATGATTGAATTTATTATAGAAAAACTTGCATATTAATTCTACAAGTGTAATTTTTCTATTCCACCATCCAAAATAAATTTGTGTCTTGCAATGTCCTAAATGACAGCCTGAAACAATAACGCTGTTTTTAAATGTTCTAATAACAATCTAATCAGAGGAGTCAACCAATGAATGAACTGCCTAAGCTTCATTTTAAGGCGTTATCTGAATCCCTCCACTTGATTACGGTCTGACAGCCAGTATCTGCTACGCAGTCTTAATCTCAATGTTTTCTAAAGTTATGGTTATTTAAAGCTCACATACATACACATATATAATTCATACATATTTTATACACACACACACAAAACCTTAAGGGTGAAACATCAGGTATGTACTCAAAGCTTAGATCTTCCAGCAGCACTCCCTGTGTTTTAAGATAGGTGTAGAATTTACCATTGCTCTATATTGGCTTTAGGGTAGCATTTCCAGTGCCATCAGTACCTTACTTGCACAACAATAATTCACTAATTAAAAGTTGGTGGCTCATCTTGCCAATTGCAACTCCATTGTCTGCATTTCTAAAGATATATGACTAAAGAACATACTAACTCTCAACAAATGCCTTTATAATTTACATACATGTACCGTATGTTCTTCTACTCCAGTAGTTTCAGGAGCTCTATCTACATCCATTACATAGAGAGCTGTCTTAAGTGAAGTGCTTTAGAATTGAAGACAAATGGGGCCTGGTGTACAGCAAAAACACAAGTACTGTTTTACAGAAATTGTTAAGTTTTATTCAAAATGACTTCCAAAAGAGACAAAGTCAAGGCAGAAGGTGTCTGAAAAACCATCTCCTGCTTAAAAATATTCCTCTTGAAATTTTTATTTTTATTTTTGATATTTTTGAATTACATAGCAATAGCTACAATATGTGAGGGAGAAAGTGTAAGCAAAACTACAACTTACGAAAAATAATTTAAATGAAGAAGTAATTTGCACACTACATACAGCCAAATAATTTTGGAATAACAAACTTACGTGCATGTTCATAAACAGTCAAACACACAAGCCAAAATCAAGCCAATCAAAAATAGCACTGAAGAATCAGATATTCGTAGACAAGAGGTGAGAGTTTCAAAAAACACAAAACTAAGGAGCACTATAAGTGGCTTACTCAATGCTGGTCACAGGTCATAGCACAGCTCAGGTATTATCCAGGGGAAGTAGAGGTGGTGGAACCACCCTGAGCGACCCATGCATCTCATAGTGGCCAACTAAATAAACATTAGCAAAGGCTTAGTATGAAGTCTCCAGCCTGTTTTCTTGGCTAGGAAAGGTGTTTGACATAGAAAGGCTGAAGCAATTGAGAGTATGGAGAAAAAATAATCACAAGAAAAAACGTGCCTCACCAACAAATACACACAGAATACGACTTGTGCCTGACAAATGAGGGTTTCAAAACCTTTCAACCTTCGCAGATGCAAAAATTAACCGTTCTTGTGAAGTGAACAATGCAATATTTAAAATAAAGTGCGTGCAAATAAAACAATAAGGTTTGATATATAAAATTTAGTATCTTTTGTTTCACAGAACACGTGCTGAAAGAGAACCAGATGGCAAGAAAACTAGCATTGTCAACTTCAACCAAGTACAACTCATTTGTCCTACGAGGAAATATACTCTTCAGCTTCCATATTTTGCTAAAGGTTTGCCAACATTGGTGCTTTAGTTGTGCAGCATCCTCATTGGCAGAGTTAAGTGACTGAGATAAAACACAGACATTACAGAAGTATTACTTCAAAAAATGTAACTTAACAGATTGCAGACTTCCAATATTACTCTCAGTCACCAATGAAAATTAAAAGCATTCATATTTAACAATCAATATTCCTCTGAATTACTCAATGGTAAATTTTTGTTAAGTACTTGCAAATTTGTATCCCTTTTCAGTGGAAATATTGTCCATGTAAACTTAACACTAGATGATTCAAGCAGTTGACACTGTACTAATCAATCAGTCCTTGATAGCTCACAACTGGAACCGCACTGTTGTTTTGTTCAGTCTTTTCCTCTCGCACTGCTGTCTGTTTTGAGAAGGAGAATATGTGCTCGCAAACCAAGCAATGCAGTTTGCCTATTAGCACAAAGCCTATTTAGACTTTGACATCATACATGTTTTACTAGGACTCTTGTAACCATTCCCGTCAGTCATCTGTTTAACCTGCCTTTGAGAAACAAGGCGAGTAGACCTTGGAGAACTTTCTTCTCTTGTTCTTCTCCACAATTTTGAAACTCCCTTGCCCTCTTATTTTCTGGTCAGAGGTTAAACTGCTGACCTTTCACCTTCTACTCATGGATTTTTTTTTGTAAAAGGTTTATTTCACAGTCTGCATCAGCCTGGATTAGCTCCTCTTCATGAACAAAGGGAAAGTCTTTGTACCAGCAGTTTGGCCAAGGAGCCTGCACGTCAGGGGAAGCTGCTCCTACTTAACATTCACAATAATCGCATTGTGAATTCTCAGTAAGTCCTACATCTCTGTGTCTAGACTTTCACCCAGCTAGACAGCAATGGGAGAAAATCCTGTAAGGCACTCAAGTGAAAGCAAACGAAAGCAGCCTGCTGTGAAATTGATGAAGATGTCAGTTCCCCATACAGCAAACTTTCTATTGTTCAACATACGGGCAGAAGCAAATGTTCAAGAGTTGAAAACGATATTTTACTTATAGGTCAGTAAGAACTTTCAGCTTTTCCCCACCTTCTCTCAAGTATCATCCAATGAAAATGGACAAGATTTACAAATCATAAACACGACTAATGTTGGTTTCAGTTATTCCCCTCCCCTTCTCCCAAATTAGGCTAAGGAGTTTCCAGGGTGAAGGAATTATACTTGACAGTATATACATTTCTATTCCTTCATAACTCTTTTCTGGTTGCACAAATTTAAATGGACACTTGCAGTACTGGGTTCAAAATGTAGAACCTAAATTCTGGCTATGAGAGATAAATACAAAAATACTGCATGCAGCTACAAGGCAAGTAGTTTTAAAAAGGAAGTACACAGACAGGCAGAGAATGGTGAGTAAGAATAAACCTCTTAAAATAACCAAAATTAAGTGAAATGAAGTTTGAGATGTTAAAAGAAAAAACTGAAGCCCCCACAAAATGTGTTTATAGAAGAGGTTATTTAAATCATTCCAAAAGCTTGTCAAAATGGCAAAACTAAATTAACCAGGAAAATGCTGTAATAAAACAAAGGACTCTGATCTTCAAAATCATAAAGCTTTTTTTATTGATGCAAAATAGCATTCGTTGTAGATTCATTATTTGTAACTGAGAATTTCCCAGTCTTTTGTTATTTAAAATTTTCGATTTCCTTAACTCAAAAACTGGAATTTTCTGATAAAATTCATTCCATGAAAATCTAGTGCAGTGTTTCAAAAATATTTCAGAGGTGTCCACTAATTGTTTGGAGACAAACACCAGAATAACTCAATTCCCCTCCCATTCGTTCCCTATCTGATCATCATGCACATATATACTTTTAAATGAAACAAAAGCTGGGAGAGCAAAGACTAAAAAATGAAGAGTAGCAACCATCCATAATGGAAATGGCTAGCCACTGAAGCCTGAAATACAACGACCACCAAATTAGGATTGTCGTGTATTTAGACTGTGAATAGAATCAACAACAACTTGCATTTATATAGTGCCTTTAACATAGTAAAACATCCCAAGATGCAACACAGGAGCGTTATAAAACAAAATTTGACACAGAGCCACATAAGGAGATATTAGGCAGATGACCAAAAGCTTGGTCTGAGAGGTAGGTTTTAAGGAGCGCCTTAAAGGAGGAAAGAGAGGCAGAGAGGTTTAAGGAAGGAATTCCAGAGATTAGGGCCATGGCAGCTGAAGGCACGGCCACCAATGGCAGAGCAAGTAAAATCATGGATGCTCAAGAGGCCAGAATTGGAGCAGAGGTCTCGAGGTGGGATGGGTAGCGGGGTGTTGTGGGGCTGGAGGAGAGTACAGAGTTAGGGAGAGGCGAGGCCATGGAGGGATTTGAAAACAGGGTTGAGAATTTTAAAGTTGAGGCGTTGCTTAACCAGGAGCCAATGTAGGTCAGCGAGCACAGAATCATAGAATAATACAGCACAGTAGGCGGCCATTTGGCCCATCGAGTCTGCGCCAGCTCTTTCGAAGAGCAATCCAGTTTGTCCCACTCCCCTGCTCTTCCCCATATCCCTGTAATTTTTTCTCCTTCAAGTATTTATCGAATTCCCTTTTGAAGGCTACTATTGAAGCTGTATCCACCACCCTATCAGGCAGTGCATTCCAAATCCGAACCACTCGTTGTGTAAAAAAGTTTTCCTCCTGTTGCCTCTGGTTCTTTTGCCAATCACCTTAAATCTGTGCCCTCTCATTATCGACACTTCCGCTATTGGAAAGCGTTTCTCTTTATTTACTCTATCTAAATCCTTCATGATTTTAAACACCTCTATCAATTCTCCTCTTGGCCTTCTCTGCTCCAACAACAATCCCAGTTTCTCCAGTCTATCCACATAACTGTTATCCCACATCCCTGGAACCATTCCCGTAAATCTCTTCTGTACCTTCTCTAAAGCCTTCACGTCCTCCTAAAGTGTGGTGCCCTGAATTGGACACAATAATCTAGATTTGTGCACAAACACCCCCAGGTCTCTCGGTTCTTGCACCCCCTGTAAAATTGTAACATTTAGCATGTATTGTCTCTCCGCATTCTTCCTACCAAAATGCATCACCTCACACTTTTCTGCGTTGAAATTCATCTGCCATGTGTCCGTCCATTCCACCAGCCAGTCTATGTCTTCTTTAAGTCTATTACCATCTTCATCACTGTTTACAACACTTCCAAGTTTTGTGTCATCTGCAAATTTTGAAATTGTGCCCTGTACCCCCAAATCCAAGTCACTAATGTATATAAAAAACAGCAATGGTCCGAGTACTGAACCTTGGGGAACTCCACTGTATACCTCCCTCTAGTCTGAAAAACAGTCAGTCAGTCAGTCAGTCAGTCAGTCACCACAACTCTCTTTTCTATCCCTTAGCCAATTTTGTATCTATGCTGCTACTGCCCCTTTTATTCCATGGGCTTCAATTTTGCTAACAAGCCTAGTATGTGGTACTTTATCAAACGCCTTTTGAAAGTCCATATACACAGACTCCGTTACCTCATCGAAACACTCAATCAAGCTTGTCAAACACAATTTACTCTCAACAAATCCATGCTGGCTCTCCTTTTAATCCATGCTTGTCCAATTGACTTAATTTTCTCCCAGTTTACTGTTTCTAAAAACTTCCCCACCACCGACGTTTAACTGACTGGCCTGTAATTGCCAGGCTTATTCTTCTCCCCTTTTTTGAACAAGGGCGTAACATTTGCAATCCTCCAGTCCTCTGGCACCACTGCTGTATCCAAGGAGGATTGGAAGATTTTGGGCAGCACCTCTGCAACCTCTACCCTTACTTCCCTCAGCAACCTGGGATGCATCTCATCCGGACCAGGTGACTTATCCACTTTAAGTATTACCAGCCTTTCTAGAACCTCCTTGGGTTCCCGAAGGCCAATCCAAAAATATTAATAGAAATGAAAGTAATTGTGGACTACTTATTTTTTGCAAATTTATTTTTATGGAAGTAAATAATAATCTTGCCATTAAAAAACAAGAAATATATGGTAGAAATATTTTCAACAAAAGGAGAGTACACTTTCAACAAAGAGCACGAACATGCATAAAGGCCCAGATTTTGCAGTCAGCTGTGAAGTGACGGCGCTCGCCGCTGACTTTGAAGAAACCTACCCACAAAGATCAAGCGATCTCTGTGGCATCAATTTCACCTTTCTCGATGTTAATTTCATTCTGGCGCCATGTATAGGGGATCGCCAGCGTCCAGCAACAGTGATGTCGTCAAGTAGGCTAAGCAGCCAATCACATTGAAGGATTCTCACAAAAAGCAAACCAGGATGTAAAAAGCACTGATTATCCTTCACTTTTCAATCATTTTACAGAGAACCAAATAAAGATTGGGACATACACATGGGATTAAGGTAGAAGCTGAAATATCAAACAAATGTTTAAAAAAATCTTTATTATTTAAAAAATCTGTGAGAATTTGTATCATAATGGAGAAATTTGACATTCCACAAATTCAGAATTCATTTTTCAGGGTCAGAGAGGTTGTTCAGCAGTAATTCTGACTTGGTACACCGTTAAAAACCCAGTTACACCTCAATGAACAAGGCTCAACTTTCTCAGGTTTTTTTTTTACAGCAAGTTAGAGTGTAAAAAGTGAGAGTTCACGTCAATTCAAGTGATTTGTAAGATGTGTAAGATTTTCATCTGCGAAGACTTCAACAGCGCACCCTGTGCAGGAGCAGGGAATCACTGACAGCAACTTCTGTATTTCTGTGTTTAACTGACACCAGAAGTTGCTGTCAGTTTACAGAGTAATGACGGCAAACACCGACAGTTTTTCCGTCATCACAACCGCAAATTCCAGGCCAATATTTAGCATAGCACAGCACATTGGAATACCAGTCCATGGCAACATGAATTACTGGGTCCTAGATATGATGTCCCATTCCACTGTTCTCAACAGGACTACCCACCTTTACAGATATTGATTCCACACATCATTCAGTCTTCTAAAACCTTTCAGACTCCCCACACGGCTGGTGAGCTCAGAGCAGAACCAATAGTCCAATCACAAAGCTCCCTGGAGATTAAAACACTGAACTCATCCCCATGAGTCAGCAAATGAGCAAGATAGTTCCAGGCCCAAAGGACCACATTCACTACTGAAGCAATTGCAAACCTCAGTGGGAATTTCCTAGAGATCAGTCAGAACACTAATGCAGACATCAGCAAAACCACAAACGCAAACGCCGAGGTAGAACACTGGATAAGTGAGCTGGAAACCTGCGTCTCCGGTGGAACTTATGACACAGCAAGAGAATCTGCCACCTTAAGATGGATAGTGAGGGGACCACTAAAATAGATAAGGTAGACAACCAGGGATGATGCATTTAAATGCTTTTTGCTAGGCAGGGCAAACTTAACAAATTCCACCGTATCCAATATGACAAATACCACTACCTCCAGATTTAACACTTCCTATGGAGCTCAACAATACTTCAGCTTGAGCCAGCTGCATCTGAAATTCTTCCTCCATTCCTCAACAGACCCCTGCAGGCAGATCTCCACCCTGTGCACCATGCTCGAAGGTAAAACCGGAAACCACTCTTAAACCTGCAGTTAATGGAGGCAGAATAGCAAGATGTCTAGAGACGGATTCTAGGTACCACTCCCTTCAGCAAAATGCATTAATGCCAGCTCAAGATCATACGTTGTACATAACCGTGCCTCACGCAAGCTGCACAAACTTTAGTCCTCCATGTGGGAGAACAGCTGGAGGCACTATGACCAACAGGGCACCCTCCTGGCCATGCCCTGCGTTCAGACATTCCGGATATCAGTCAGGGAGACTGCATGGCTTCCAATCGCCAAGAATTCAGCCAGTGCCTTTTGCATTTATCCACTGGAGAGGGAAGGCCACTCACAACAGAGATGAGCACAGCTCCTGCTATTAGCTGCAAGATGATGTATTCCCCCTCTCACTGTGATAAAGCACAGCCCTCCCCACAACAAACATGTGGCCGAAGCACCTGTAGGACCTATCCCAATGTGAACGAGTGATGTTTAGCTTCTACTGAAAACCACAATGACAGTCTGCTGTCCGTGTTTAGAATTTCACTCAGTGCAGACTCCCCCTCCCTCACACTTCAATCCCACCTCCCCAGAAACACCCAAATCATCTCTCAGGAGAAGACAGACCAGCAACAGCAGCCCATGAATAGACAGGCAAATACAACGATTGCAAGCAACATGACTATTAACAGAAATGACCCCTGCTCCCTAATCCAACTGAACCTAAGAAACCAACTAAACCCAAGAAACCAAGACTGCAATCTTTAAACCACATTGCTTCCAATATAGTCACATGTGCCAAGAAACTACAATGCATCATTGCACGCCTCCCAGAAACAGAGTGCAATGAAAATATACAACAAATTCACAAAATATGCACATGACTAGAGATTCACAATCCAATTAAATTTAAAAAAATAAAGCAACACAGTTAAATTGTGAGGTTCTTTTACTTTTTTGCTCTGAATATTTTTGGATTCTGTACTTCAAATTGCTCCCTTGTAGATAAGTCCTCAGGAATGTTTTCACTTGCCTTGATGTCCATGTAAGATATTGCCCCATGGGTAACAACATTACTTGAGCTATTAATTCTATCCAGTGCTTTCAAAGCATCTTCTTCATCTCCAAAACACAGCAGACTAACACTAAAACTAGACCTTGTTTTAGTATTTAACTGCCAAACACATTTATTAAACAGTGAATTAACAGGTAAACTGTTTGAAAATGTTGTTACAGCAGTGAAACTTTGCTATTTTCTCTTCCAGTTGAAAATAATAGTTTGCAGCTATTGATTCTTCTTCCCTCTTCTCATCAACTACAGGAGTGGTCTACCTTTACCTATTTTCTTTGGAAGTTGCAGACAAACTTTTGAAGGCTCCAGATCAAAAACTCTAACTTCAAAAATGTAAGCAAATAACTATCTCCAAAACCTTAACCAGAGTTTTGTGAATTTAAAGAACTACCTGCAAAAAACAAAATTTGCATTTCCCCACAAAGGTGGGGTATGATTCCAACAGAGAGGAAAACCCTATGGTCGACTTAAGTTACTGTTCTTCACGTGCGAGTACAGACAGCAAACTATTTTGGTTGTGCAAGGTATCTCAACCAAACACAATCTTGTCCTTACCCGACATCCACACCTTTCCACAGACCTGACTGGACAGCAACTGGGAGTGGGAACCCTGGTTGATTATTGTCCTTCCTCATTCACAGGCACTAATGACAAGTGCAGTTCTGGTTCAGATCAGCTGACAAGGATTCAACCCAAAGCCTCCTGAGGTGGTGTGGTAATGAGCTACACATGTGTTATTTTAAATGGATATAGTTATTATTTATTCAGCGGGGCATAGGCTAACACAAAATGATTTCTTTCCTTTGTAAAGATTTATGCAAAATAATTGTAAAGTTTAGAAATTGTGAAGTTTTAAAATGTGTCCTCCAAAGATCGATCATTTTACACCATGATTTCTACAAAATGTGCTGTCAAACTTGACACAAATATACTCAAAAATTATATTTCTCATGGCAATATTTATTCCACAATAATATTTCCACACTCTTAAACCATTGTATCCAATCCCATCAGAATTGTAATATTGATACTACACCGCAATTATTTCATAAACGAATGCATCTTCAGAGAACTGACTGCTTTTGTCACTTTTACTGCAACCTACGCTTTAAGTAAAAAAAACTGTAGATGAAGATTTTCCAGTTCTTCCTGCACTAAATATCAGAATTAATACGTTCATTTCTTTGATCTTTAGTTTGTGTATAGGTATAATAACAGTAGTGCCTAGGTGCTTTTCCCTTTACTGTTCAAAGGCAGCGCTGCATTAAGAATTCTTGGGGCCCTGGGCTCCAAGAGCATTCTGGGAACCCCTCTATTTAGGCCCTGTAGCCTATGCATTATTGCGTCCCTGGGCACGTGATAACTGACAATATGTTGTCTTTCCAGAAAACTACTAAGAATGTGCGAAGTTAATGGAAATCCTTTTGTGAAATCATTGAACAAATATTTTGCATTTGAAGGTACGTTCCATAGCTTAAGTTTCCATAACAAAGGTTTTAAAATTCCCACTTCATGTCAATCAGGAAATCACATTTCAAGTTGAAAAAAGCTTTCGAGTTGCAATATTCTTGTAGGGAAATTACTTCTGGAAATGGTCCAGAATTTTCTCAGAGTTAAAAATGTGTCAAATGAAATGGTGTGGAATCACACTGCTATTAGAAAACAGCATTTTGATTTGGTATTAGATACACAAACCTCTATAGTCCAGCAGTTCTTAACCTAATCACTGAATTTGACAAAGCTTCTATTTTTCATAAATTATAAAGTTCATGTAATAACGAGACGTGAATTCTAACAATTTAAAGGTAACAGATAATTGAACATGGTATCGTGCACAGAATGACACTTCCATTCAGTAAATGCTTCACAATGCAATGTTGCTCCTATCTTACTCACTCATTTCAATAACTGCAATAGAAACATAGAAAAGTAGGAGCGGGAGTAGGCCATTCGGCCCTTCAAGCCTGCTCTGCCATTCAATATGACCATGGCTGATCCTCGATCTCAATACCATATTCCTGCTCTCTCCCCATACCCCTTGATGCCTTTTGTGTCTAGAAATCTATCTATCTCCTTCTTAAATACATTCAATGACTTAGCCTCCACAGTCTTCTGTGGTAGAGAATTCCACAGGTTCACCACCCTCCGAGTGAAGAAATTTCTCATCAGTCCTAAATGTCCTACCCCGTATCCTGAGACTGTGACCCCTCCATGGGAATCATCCTCACTGCATCCAGTCTGTCGAGCCCGGTCAGAACTTTGTACGTTTCAATGAGATCCCCTGTCATTAGTCTAAACTCTAGTGAATACAGGCCTAGTCGACCCAATCTCTCCTCATACGACAGTCCTGCCATCCCAGGAATCAGTCTGGTGAACCTTCGCTGCACTCCCTCTATGACAAGTATATCCTTTCTTAGATAAGGAGACCAAAACTGCACACAGTACTCTAGGTGTGGTCTCACCAAGGCCCTGTATAATATAGGAAACACTTTTTTTTAATCCGGCACCGACGGGACTGGCGTGGTGCCGGTTGATCAAAAAGTCCGGATTACAGAGAGGTATACTTACTAAGGTACGAGAGCCCTGTACACGGCCACAGGTCCAGGCGTCCCTGTTACACAGGCACAGATTCAGGAACCCCAGTTACACAGCCACTAATATGAAGTAAAACTTACCTGAACCTACTCCTGAATTTTGCTGGTTAAGAGAGATTTCCGGTTATTTAGGTGCCAGTAAAAAGAGAGTTTCCTGTATATACATAATCGTATAACCAAATTCCAGAAAACAGTTGATTCTTCGGAAAACTAAAAAACCTTTCCAGTCTTCCATGCAAGTGCCTCTATTCCTGCATCATTTAACAAGCATAAAACATTACTGAGGAAATGCAGAAGAACCAGAGTGTTTGATATAGCACTCCCCCACAAAACAAAACCTGTTTCGATTTCACAGTATACTCCAGCAATACAAACACGGCACTCTAAACAGTTACTTTTCAACTAAATCCTTAATCTGTTCATTCCAACTACTGGAATATTATAACAAAATCATATTGTGACATATTGTAGCAAAATTCCAAATTTGCTTAAGTTTAAGCTACAGTTATACAACACATACATATAATTTAAATGTAAGAAGTCACACAACACCAGGTTATAGTCCAACAGCTTTATTTGAAATCACAAGCTTTCGGAGCGCTGCTCCTTCTTCAGGTGAAGTGCAGAAATGCATAAAGACACAGCTTATATAGTCAGAGAATCATGTCAGATGTTTACAGGTAACCTTTCCAACTGCCATTTATCACACCTCGGCAGAGAGATAATCACAGCAGTCAAAAGGTGTGAATGGTGTCCAAACAGGTCAGTCAGGGAAACATTACATCAAAGAACAATGAGGTGGGGTCACAAGGGGTCAAATATTGCAGATGCTGGGGTCTGTATGAAAAACAAAAAAAGACAAAAAACATTTTTTTTGGCTGGAAATCACAGCAGGTCCGGCCGCATCTGTGTAGAGAGAACAAGCCAATGTCGACTCGAGTCTGGGTGACCCTGCGTCAGGTGGGGTTACATGTAGCGTGACATGAACCCAAGATCTCGGTTGAGGCCGTCCTCATGGGTGCGGAACTTGGCTATCAGTTTCTGCTCGACGATTTTGCGTTGTCGTGTGTCTCGAAGGCCACCTTGGAGAATGCTTACCCGAAGATCGGAGGCTGAATGTCCTTGACTGCTGAAGTGTTCCCCGACTGGGAGGGAACACTCCCGCCTGGTGATTGTTGCGCGGTGTCCGTTCATCCGTTGTCGCAGTGTCTGCATGGTCTCGCCGATGTACCATGCTCCGGGGCATCCTTTCCTGCAACGTATGAGGTAGACAACGTTGGCCGAGTCACATGAGTATGTACCATGTACCTGGTGGGTGGTGTCCTCACGTGTGATGATGGTATCTGTGTTGCTGATCTGGCATGTCTTGCAGAGGTTGCTGTGGCAGGGTTGTGTGGTGTCGTGGTCGCTGTTCTCCTGAAAGCTGGGTAATTTGCTGCGAACGATGGTCTGTTTGAGGTTAGGCGGCTGTTTGAAAGCGAGTAGTGGAGGCGTGGGGATGGCCTTAGCGAGGTGTTCGTCGTCATCGATGACATGTTGAAGGCTGCGAAGAACATGGCGTAGTTTCTCCGCTCCGGGGAAGTACTGGACGACGAAGGGTACTCTGTTGGTTGTGTCCCGTGTTTGTCTTCTGAGGAGGTCCATGCGATTTTTCGCTGTGGCCCGTCGGAACTGTCGATCGACGAGTCGAGCGTCATATCCCGTTCTTACAAGGGCATCTTTCAGTGTCTGTCGGTGTCCATCGCGTTCCTCCTCGTCTGAGCAGATCCTGTGTATTCGCAGGGCTTGTCCATAGGGGATGGCTTCTTTAACGTGGTTAGGGTGGAAGCTGGAGAAGTGAAGCATCGTGAGGTTGTCCGTGGGCTTGCGGTAGAGTGAAGTGCTGAGGTGTCCGTCTTTGATGGAGATTCGTGTGTCCAGGAATGAGACTGATTCTGAGGAGTAGTCCATGGTGAGTTTGATGGTGGGATGGAACTTGTTGATGTTATCGTGTAGTCTTTTCAGTGATTCTTCGCCGTGGGTCCATAGGAAGAAAATGTCGTCGATGTATCTGGTGTATAGCGTTGGTTGGAGATCCTGTGCAGCGAAGAAGTCTTGCTCGTACTTGTGCATGAAGATGTTTGCGTATTGGGGTGCGAATTTGGTCCCCATGGCTGTTCCGTGTGTTTGGGTAAAGAACTGGTTGTCGAAGGTGAAGACATTGTGGTCAAGGATGAAGCGGATGAGTTGTAGGATGGCGTCTGGAGATTGGCTGTTGTTGGTGTTGAGTACTGAGGCTGTCGCAGCGATGCAGTCATCGTGGGGGATACTGGTGTAGAGTGCCGAGACGTCCATCGTGGCGAGGAGTGTTCCTGGTTCAACTGGTCCGTGGGTGCTGAGCTTCTGTAAGAAGTCTGTAGTGTCGCGACAGAAGCTGGGGGTTCCCTGTACGATGGGTTTCAGGATGCCCTCGACATATCCAGAGAGGTTCTCACACAGGGTTCCGTTGCCTGATGCGATAGGACGTCCGGGTGTGTTGGCTTTGTGTATCTTTGGGAGGCAGTAATTTAAAGCTATAGAATGCAACCATCAGTAAAGCAGACCAGAGGTGCCTCAATGCAGGTCACAAAGATCACTGTCTTAAGAGACAGAAGCAAAGATCTCAGCTGCCAGCACACCTAATTTCCAATGTTACGTCAGTACAGGCCAGATCTACATCACCAACCTGAAAAAGACTGCAAAATAAGTTTAAAACATTTACCACAAGTGAAGTGGACCACTTGGGCACTTTCAAAATGTATCTTCAAACCAGATTGCAATTATACTGCACTGGATACCCCTCAAACCTCCCGGCTTCAGTCCATTCAGGAGATAAAGCTCCACTTTAGTGTTGCTGCACACCCAGAACTATTTCATACTGATACAAAAGGGGCAGTATCACTGCATTCGTGGAAAATCCACTCAATAGACTTTTACATTTGAAGGGTGCATCAACAAATTTTGCAGGTCAATATATCGTCATGACTGATAAACAACTTTACAGTGACCTTTACCCAATTGTTTATCACTGTGCCCTATTGCAAAGAGCAAAAGATAGATTACAACATCTTGATTTATTGGCTATCCCAAAGGGCATACATTTATTTACCAGTTTCAAAAGAGCTGGGGCCCCTTGTTTTCTTGTTCAATTCAAAGCAAATGGGGTGACCTAATAGAGGGCTTCAAATCTTGAAGAGTTAGGATATATTCAATCATGATAGATTACTTCCACTAGTTGAAGAGATAGTAATGAAAGGCTGCAAATTTAAGAATCAGAAACAGAATGTAAAAGGGACATGGGGGGGGGGGGGGGGGGGGGATCTTTACGCCGAGGGCAGTTATAATGTGGCCTCTGCCACAAATTGAGTATGAAAGGGTATGGGAAGTGACCAGGAGAGTGAGATTAGACTATTTGACTCGTACAAAAAATCCATAGACTTCAAAGGCCAAATGGCCTGTTTCTGTGCTTTTAACAAATCAGGAGCTCCATAAATAGATTGTAGAATCTGGAAGGGGGGTCAGTACAATCATTGCTCCCATCAATGGAAGCGGTGTGTTCGGAGTGGAGCCTCATTCACAAAATTTACCTAATTATATCCTCTGCTTCAGAACACTCCTACACCCCACGATGCACGGTTCCCAGAATACTCAGCTGTGAAAGAGGCCAAAAGGAGGACAACTCTAGAGCTGAAATATAGTGTTATTTCAGCAGCAAATTAGTATTTAAGGACTCCTAAAAATACAATTCAAAACACGCCATACACAAATAAAGCCATCCGACAATCAGAAGACAATTGCACGAGACATTTCACAGCTGTTCAAAGCCAAAATAATCCATAAAGTATTACTACAGCTAACATTCAATCACTTATATCTTAAATATAAAGCAAAAAAGTCCCCTTTTAAGCACAACAAATTTTACATATCAATATGGTAGCCAGTTTGAGTGTAATCAGTAATTGCATCCCTAAACTTGGTCAATGATGGGAGTTCCTCATCACTCCCCATCATAATGAAGCAGGTGGTCAGATCATTCAGATTCACCCGTTTGACAAGTTTGAAATTAAGATTAAAAGTATCTGCCCTCATTATGGTTACCTTTTTCATTTTGGAACTAGTAAAGGTACTTTAGGTGATTGGCTAACAAATAATTGGACAAAAATTCAATTTGAAGGATAATGCCAATATTTATCAGCAGAAAAGTCACAACAACAACTTGCATTTATATGGTGTCTGTAATTTAGAAAAACTTCCAAAGGTGTTTTACAGAGGCGTAATCAGAAAAATAGATGGCAATCAATCCAAGATAGTAGGGGAAGCAACCAAATGCTTGGTCAAAGCGGTGGGTTTTAGAGAGGGTCGAAAGGAGAAAAGGGAAGTGGAAGGGGGTTTAAGGAGAGAATTCCAGAGCATGAAGACTGAAAGCACAGACACCAACGGTGGGGCGAAGGAAGAGGAGCCCAAGGCCAAAGTTGGAGGAACAGGGAGTTACAAATACAGGTATAGGGACAAACGAGCCCACTAAGGATGAAGATTTTAAATTGGAGGCAGTGGGGACCAGGAGCCAAAGTAAGTTAGCAAGGATAGGGATGGTGGATAAGTGAGACATGGTGTAGGATGGGATATGGGCAGCAGAGTTTTGGATGAACTTCAGTTTGTTGAGCGTGGAGGATGGGAGACCAGCCAAGAGAATATTTCAATAAATCAAGCCTGGAGATGGCAACAGTATAGATGAGAGTTTCAGCAGCAGTATTACAGAAGTACACGGTCTTTGTGACGGAGAGAATCTGGGGTCAGAAGCTCAACTCGGCATAGAATAGGACACCCAGGTTGTGAACAATCTGGCTTAACCAGAGACAGTGGCCAGGGAGGGAAACAGAATTCTTATTAAGGGATGGTGTTTGTAGCAGGTGCCAAAGGCAAATGGCTTCAGTCTTCTCGATGTTTAACTGGAGGAAATTGCAGCTCTTCCAAGACTGGATACTGGACAAAGAGTTGGACAACACAGAGGTAGAAGTGGGGTAGAGGTGGAATTTGGCGAAATCAGCATAAATGTGGAAGCTGACCCCATGTCTGCAGATGATATTGCCAAAGGGTAGCATGTGGATAAGGAAGGGGGAGGGGGGGTGATGCAAGGATAAATCTTGGGAGACTCGAGATGAAATGATGCAGGAGCCAGTGCTGGAGATGCTCTGGCAATGACTGAATAGGTAAGAGTGGAACCAATCGAGAGTAATCCCACAGAGCTGGACAAGAGAGGAGCGGCACTGAAGGATGATGCTGTGTTCGATCTAGTCAAAGCCTGTGGGGAGGTTGAGGATGATGAGGACAGATAATGCACCACGATCAAAGTCACAGTGGGTTGTGATAAAGATGGGCACAGATTTGAAAGGTGACAACATGCTCAAGGACTTCGGAAAGAAAAAGGAGGTTGCAGATGGGGCAGTAATTTGCAAAAACGGAGGAGCCGAGGTTTGGATTTTTTTTTTTTTTTTTTTTTTTTTTTTTGAGGGGGATGACGAGGGTGGTTTTGAAAGAGAGGGGGACAGTAACCAAGCAGAGAGAACAATCTGCAATGACAGCTAGCACAGGAGCCTGGAAGGGTAGTTTAAATGGGACTGAACTCAAAGAAAGAGGTGGAGGATTTCATGGAGATGATGAGCTCGGACAAGGGTTCAGAGGAGATAGGAGAGAAACTAAAGATGCAGGATCACAGCTAGGTCAAGCAAGGGGGAAGGGGGAAGTAACAGAGGCAGCTGAACAGATGGTTTCAGTCTTAGTGATAAAGAAGTCCATGAGCTCCTTGCACTTGCTGTAGGAAGGTGAAGGTGGAGGGGAAGGGAGAGGGTTTAAAAAGATGATTGGTAGTAAAGAAAAAAAAGCCTGGGGTTATCTTTGCTTTCCGGAATGAACCTGGAGAAGTGAGCAGTTTGGGAGGGGAGGAGAGTGAGGATCTAAAATGTTTGATGTGGCCATGCCAGTTTTGATGATGGCTGGCTAAACCAGCTGCGTGCCAGATATGCTCAAGTGTGAGCCCTTGACTTGAGGGAGCAAACACAGGGCCGTACAAGGGGCAACAACCAGACGAGGATTGAATAAAGGTTTTGCTGGGGACAAGAGCAACGGTGAAGGTAAGGGAGTAGTTGAGCAAATCGGCAAATCACACGTAAATTCCCCGTTTCAAGTAGCAAAAGGAGAAGGCCCATCAGGGCTGCTTCTTTCTTAAGCTACACAGGTTTAAATGTAGTACTACAAGTTAAATTGCATCCGTCGATACCTAGCACCTCAACAAACTGAGATTTTCTCTGTTAACTATGTTTAATCAACTCCAACACAGCCTCCATTTTATTTTTTTTAAACTTACGTCTACTTCACATATCCACAACTCTGGAGAAAAATACCAATCTCGGATATTGCTCAAGGCCTGTTAATTTCACATCTGTGTCCTCTCGTTCCGTGCTCTCAGTCCAAGCTAAATAGCATGCTCACCATTACATCATCCACATTTTCCACCAATATAAAAACATGACTCTTGTCCATCCTCAGTCTCATCTCCAACAACAGGTTCACCTCAGTGACCCTTCACTCTGAATTTGCAGCTCAAAATCCTACACTTCTCTCATCACCTTCTGCTTCCTATTGTCCAGTCACTTTTAAATCACAAGTATGAGTAACTGCTATCAAATGCGTTCTGAAACCCTAAGTAAGTTATACTAATAGGAAGTTGGCTGTGGTTGTTGGAGGTCATTCATCTCAATCACATGACATCACTGCAGGAGTTCCTCAGGGCAGTGTCCTAGGCCCAACCATCTTCAGCTGTTTCATCAATGACCTTCCCTCCATCATAAGGTCAGAAGTGGGGATGTTTGCTGATGATTGCACACTGTCGGCGCCATTCGAGACTCGTCAGATACTGACGCAGACCGTGTCCATATGCAGCAAGACCTGAACAACATTCAGACTTGGGCTGACAAGTGGCAAGTAACATTCGCACCACACAAGTGCCAGGCAATGACCATCTCCAACAAGCGAGACTCTAACCATCTCCCCTTGACATTCAATGGCATTACCATTGCTGAATCCCCCACTATCAACATCCTGGGGGTTACCATTGATCAGAAACTGAACTGGATCAGCCATATAAATACTGTGGCTACAAGAGCAGGCCAGAGGCTGGGAATTCTGCAGCGAGTGTCTCACCTCCTGACTCCCCAAAGCCTTTCCACCATCTACAAGGCACAAGTCAGGAGTGTGATGGAATACTCTCCACTTGCCTGGATGAGTGCAGCTCCAACAACACTCAAGAAGCTCGACACCATTCAGGATAAAGCAGCCCACTTGATTGGCATTCCATCCACCACCTACAACATTCACTCCCTCCACCACCGGCGCACTGTGGCTGCAGTGATCTACAAGATGCACGGCAGCAACTCGCCAAAGCTCCTTCAACAGCACCTTCCAAACCCGCGACCTCTACCACTTAGAAGGACAAGGGCAGCAGACGCATGGGAACATCACCACCTACAAGTTCCCCTCCAAGCCACACACCATCCTGACTTACATAAGAACGTAAGAAATAGGAGCAGGAGTAGGCCAATCGGCCCCTCGAGCCTGCTCCGCCATTCAGTAAGATCATGGCTGATCTGATCCTAACCGCCAATCTACTATCACAGAACCATCTCCTGAATCTAACAGAATTAGACACACGAAATAGGAGCAGGATCAGGCTACACGGCCCCTGGGCCCGCTACCCACAGGGCCATGTCCGGTCCGAACCTAGACTCATGTCCAAATTCCTGCCCGCTCCCCATAACCCTTAATTCCCTTTACTTCTAGGAAACTGTCTATTTCTGTTTTAAATTTATGTAATGATGTAGCTTCTACAGCTTTTTGGGGCAGCATATTCCATGGACCTACCACCCTCTGAGTGAAGTAGTTCCTCCTCATCTCAGTTTTGAAAGAGCAGCCCCTTATTCTAAGACTATGCCCCCTAGTTCTAGTTTCACCCATCATCGGGAACATCCTCCCCACATCCACCCGATCCAACCCCTTCACAATCTTATATGTTGCAATAAGATCGCCTCTCATTCTTCTGAACTCCAATGAGTAGAGTCCCAATCTACTCAACCTCTCCTCATATGTCCATCCCCTCATCCCCGGGATTAACCGAGTGAACCTTCTTTGTACTGACTCGAGAGCAATATGTCTTTTCTTCAGTATGGAAACCAAAACTGTATGCAGTATTCCAGGTGCGGTCTCACCAATACCTTGTACAACTGAAGCAATACCTGCCTATTTTTATATTCTATCCCCCTAGCAATGAAAGCCAACATTCCATTGGCCTTCTTAATCACTTGCCGCACCTGCATACTAACCTTTTGAGTTTGGTGCACCAGGACCCCCAGATCCCTTTGTACTTCAGTACTTTCCAGTTTCTTGCCATTAAGATAATAACTTGCTCTACGATTTTTCCTGCCAAAGTGCATAACCTTACACTTTCCAGTATTGTATTCCATCTGCCAAATCTCTGCCCACTTACTTAGCCTGTCTATGTCCCCTTGCAGGTTTTTTTATGCCCTCCTCACTCACTACTTTCCCTCCCATCTTAGTATCATCTGCAAACTTTGATATGTTACACTCGGTCCCCTCCTCCAAATCGTTGATATAGATTGTAAAGAGTTGGGGACCCAGCACTGACCCCTGTGGAACACCACTAGTTACTGATTGCCAGTCCGAGAATGAACCATTTATCCCAACTCTCTGCCTTCTGTTAGATAGCCAATCCTCTATCCATGCCAGAATATTACCCCCAATCCCGTGATCTTTTATCTTAAGCAATAATCTTTTGTGTGGCACCTTGTCAAATGCCTTTTGGAAGTCTAAATACACTACGTCCACTGGTTCCCTTTTATCCACCCTATATGTTACTTCCTCAAAGAACTCCAGCAAATTTGTCAAACATGACTTCCCCTTCATAAAACCATGCTGACTTTGTCCTATTAAATTATGATTATCCAAATGTCCTGTTACTGTCTCCTTAATAATGGACTCCAAAATTTTACCTACCACAGATGTTAGGCTGTATATAGTTTCCAGCCTTCTGTCTACTGCCCTTTTTAAATAAGGGTGTTACATTAGCAGTTTTCCAGTCTGCCGGGACCTTTGCTGAGTCCAGGGCGTTTTGGAAAATTATTACCAATGCATCCACAATCCCTACCGCCACTTCCCTCAAGACCCTAGGATGTAAGCCATCAGGTCCAGGTGATTTATCCGCCTTGAGTCCCATTATTTTACCGAGTACCACTTCCTTAGTGATTTTGATCGTGTTTAGCTCCTACCCCCCTATAGCCCCCTGTTGGGATATTCTTAGTGTCTTCTACTGTCAAGACTGATACAAAATATTCATAGTGTTTTTGCCATCTCCATATTTCCCACCATTAATTTCCTGGTCTCATCCTCTAAGGGACCAACATTTACTTTAGCCACCCTTTTTCTTTTTATATAACTATAAAAACTCTTACTATCTGTTTTTATATGTTTTGCTAATTTACTTTCATAATCTATCTTCCCTTTCTTAATCAATCTTTTTGTTATTTTCTGCTGTCTTTTAAAGTTTTCTCAATCCTCTATCCTCCCACTAGATTTGGCTACCTTATATGCCCTTGTTTTTAGTCGAATACTATCCTTAATTTCTTTACTTAGCCACGGATGGCTGTCTTTTCTTTTACACCCTTTTCTTCTCAGTGGAATGTATTTTTTTTGGAAGTTGTAAAATAACTCCTTAAATGTACACCACTGATCATGTATCGTCTTACCCTTTAATCTATTTTCCCAATCCACTCTACTCAATTCCGCTCTCACACCTTCATAGTCTCCTTTATTCAAGCTTAGCACGCTTGTTTGAGATCCAACCTTCTCACCCTCTAATTGAATATGGAATTCAACCATGTTATGGTCACTCATTCAAAGGGGATCCTTTACTAGGACATTTTTAATTAATCCTGTCTCGTTACACAGGACCAGATCTAAGGTTGCTTGCCCCCTGGTCGGTTCAGTTACATACTGCTCAAGAAACCCATCCCTAATACACTCAATGAACTCATCCTCAAGGAAGCCCTGCCCAATTTGATTTGTCCAATTAATATGATAGTTAAAATCCCCCATAATTATAGATGTTCCCTTATTACAAGCCTCAACTATTTCCTGATTGATACTCTGTCCAACAGAGTTGCAACTGTTCGGGGGCCTATAGACTACGCCCACTAGTGTTTTTTTCCCCTTATTATTCCTTACCTCCACCCAAACTGTTTAATTATCCTGATCTTTTGACCCAATATCATTTCCCTGTATTACAGTGATTCCTTCCTTTATTAACATAACCACCCCACCTCCCCTTCCTTCCTGCCTGTCCTTCCTGATCGTTAAATAACCTGGTATGTTTAATTCCCAGGCATTGTCACCCTGCAGCCATGTTTCTGTAATGGCCACAAGATCATACCCATATGTAGTTATTTGTGCCATTAACTCGTCTATTTTGTTACGAATGCTACGTGCATTCAGATAGAGAACTTTCAAAGATGTTTTGTGACACTTAGTTCCTGCTTTTGCCCTTTTTATTACTTTACCTTTTACTCCATACCTTCTGCCCCTTCCTGACACGCTCTGGTTTTTAATTTCCCCACTGCTACCTAAGTCTATGACCTTCTCTGTTGTCATTTTTATTATTTGCTCTCTAGGAACCTCCCCCCCACTAGTTAGTTTAAAGCCCTCTCTACAGCCCTAGTTATATGATCCGCCAGGACTCTAGTCCCAGCACTGGCCAAGTGAAGCCCGTCCCAACGGAACAGCTCCCTCCTGCCCCAGCACTGGTGCCAGTGTCCCAGGAAGCAAAACCCATTTCTCCCACACCAGTCTTTGAGCCACGCATTTAACTCTCTAATTTTATTTGTCCTAGCCAAATTCGCTCGTGGCCCAGGTAATAATCCAGACCCTTGAGGTTCTGTTTTTTTAATTTGACCACTAGCTGCTCATACTCCTTTAACAGAACCGGCTTCCTCGCCCTATCTACGTCGTTTGTACCAACATGGACCACGACAACTGGATCCACCCCCTCCCACTGCAAGTTTCTTTCCAGCCCAGAGGAGATGTCCTTAACCCTGGCACCGGGTAGGCAACACAGCCTTCGGGACTCTCACTCTCGGCTGCAGAGAACTCTATCTAGCCCCCTAATAATACTATTCCCTACCACTACAACATTTCTATTTACTCCCCCCTCTTGAATGGCCCCCCGTTCCACGGTGCTGTGGCCAGGTTGCTCATTGGGGGACGCGGTGGCATAGTGGTTAGCACTGTTGCCTCACAGCGCCAGGGACCCTGGTTCAAATCTGGCCTCGGGCGACTGTCTGTGTGGAGTTTGCACATTCTCCCCGTGTCTGCGTGGGTTTCCTCCGGGTGCTCCGGTTTCCTCCCACAGTCCAAAGATGTGCGGGTTAGGTTGATTTGGCTATGATAAATTGACCCTTCGTGTTAAGGGATTAAATACGTGGGGTTATGGGGATAGGGTGGGATATGTGTCGGTGCAGGCTCGATGGGTGTGTGTGTGTCTGTGTCTGTGTGTGTGCGCGCGCGCGCCTCCCTGCAGTCCCTGCTTCTGTCCCCACAGGGAGTAAGAACCTCGAACCTGTTGGACAAGAGCAAGGGCTGCGTCTCCTCCAACACTACCTCCTGCATCCCCGTACCTGCCTCACTCGTAGTCACACCGTCCTGTCCCTGACCATGGGCTACATCTGAATTAATTAACTTCATAGGTGTGACCACCTCCTGATACACAGAGTCCAGGTACTTCTCCCCCTCCCTGATGTGTCGCAGTGTCTGAAGCTCAGACTCCAGCTCATCAACACGGAGCTGGAGTTCCTGCAGCAGCAGGCACTTGTCACAGACATAATCACCGTGAGCCTCAATGGGGTCCACCGGCTCCCACATCTCGCAACAGTAACACATCACCTGCTCCATTCTATGTAATTAATTAAATTTTTTATTGTTAGTTATGGACACCCTCTGCCCGATTTTAGATGCTAGTATCCCCTTTAATTAATTGGATTTAAATTATCTTCTCAAGGGCAATTAGGGATGGGCACTAAATGCAGGCCCAGCCAGCGACGCCCACATCCCATCAATGAATTTTTTAAAAATAGATAGCCCTCGCCCATCACTTCAGTTAGCCCCTCAAGAAATTCCAACAAATTAATAAAACATGATCTTACTTCTACCTCCATGTTTAACATTGTTTTTGGCCTCAGGTTTTCGCAAGAGCATTTTTCCTCCCCACATCAGGTATTCAGGTAATATGACAATAATTGACAATTTCAACTCACTTTTTACACCGAAAACATTTTTCACCTCAAGTCCTGAGGTACAGCTCCTGTTTCTTGAATTCCCACAGAATTTTAAATCAGAGCTTCATCTATTTCCTCTCCAACTTTGCTGAGGGTTCCAGTGTACACTCCATCTGGCCCACGTGTTGGTAACATGTGACGACTTGAATTCTAGATTCCTGACCTAAAATGGAAATAGTCTGAAACTTCATCAGTGTCTTCAATTGAGAAAACCGATATGACCCTAGTCCTCATGACCTTTGGTTTCCTTATTTGTAAAATGTGTGTTATGGTTAGCTTTGGCCTTCCTTTGCAGCCATCACAGTCTCTATTTCACTACATTTCTCTCTTTTCACAAACATATATTGCTTCACGTATCTCTAAATAATCCTCAAAATAAATTTAATTTTTGAACTGTTCCATTTTCTAGTTCTACATCCTAATTAATCCTCTCTGGAGCTCTCGTCAGAGCCATGCTTGCTCTCCAGTCACGCACCTGCATGCTATTACTTCGGGCCTTAGCCTTTCGTATACTATCAAATCTAACTACACAATGATTACTACAGCGAAGTGGTTACCCACTTCCAGGTTAATAAGCAGAGTCAGAGGCCTACTAAAAAACAAATTGAATGCAGAATTTGCTCCAATGCTCACTCTGTTTCACATATGTTAAAGTAGAAGGAAAGTCTGGGGTGGTGGTGGTGTCAAGTTCTCCCGGTTCAAAATACTCCTATTTTATCAACAACAACGTGCATTTATATAGCATCTTTACAGGAGCGTTAGCAAGCAAAATCTGACACCGAGCCACAGAAGGAGATCTTTGGACAGGCGACCAAAAGCTTGGTCAAAGAGGTAAGTTTTAAGGAGTGTCTTAAAAGGAGGGGAGAGGGGTGGGGGCAGAGAGGTTTAGGGAGGAAATTCCAGCGATTCAAGGAAAGAATACTTAGAAATATCTGGTTTCACTTTCTCTTAAATAAATTGTTTTAAATAACTTTTCCGTTGCTTTAAAGGTCTCCCTCCCTGTGAAGCCTCTTCCCCACACCACTGACAAGTGTATTTGCAGCGCCTCTGCTGAAAGCAATGAGCAGTCTGCCTTTGGACCAGCCAAAAAACCAAGCCATAGACACTCAACCCTAACAAATTACTCTCTTGGCTGCGGTCAAGGTTAATGCACACTGTTGAGAGTAGAGTAGAGGAAGCTGGCTGTCCTGGGCTGGCTTGATTCGGAAACTGAAAAAGGGTTTGACCTCAGTGCACTGTCATCCCTCGCCTTCAGCACAAAACATGCTTTTCCTTGTAAAAAAAAAGTAGATGGCCCAAATGTGAAGCACCAATAGAATACCGCTGCCAAATGCCAAAGAATGCATGTAATTATGTACAGCATAGGTTGGAGCGATCATATGCTGCAGCATTGCAGAAAAGCCGAAAGGATGATTGTTCCAGGATTTTCTGCATTTAGACAATAACTTTTTTCCATTTTTAAGTGGAGGGGGAAATCAATGAGCAAGACTCTTCCTACTTCAGATTACTTTGGTGAAAGACTAGGTCAGTGGTTCTCAAACTGGGGTCCGCAGACCCCTGGGGGTCCAGAGAGACTTTCCAGAGGGTCCGCGAAATAATGTGAAAGTGCTTACCGAGCAGGGAATTTATCCAAAAGGGCTGGTCCCGAGGATTGGCAACTTGGATCTCCTGCAGCAGGTCAAAGGACTCCTGCAACCAATGTTCAGCAAAGATCTCACCCATCCCCACTCATGTGCTAATCCCAGCCTTCTTGAGGATCTGTGTACTCAGCTCTGATTCGTCTTTTAAAAAAATGTGGCTCTGCGTAAATATATATTAGAGATTTGGGAATGGTATGCCGATAGCAGATACTGGACAAAAGCAGACTACGTGCTGGGGTTGCTTCAGATGTGTGATGTCAAACTACTTCATCTCATTGGTAATCTGATCCGAACACTTATACTCAGTAAGAAAATCCCTGATTCTCGTAAAGTGAAAGGTGAGAATTAACGATCTCTAAAACCTCACAAATTCATTGAAATGTACAATATAACAATGTGCATACATCACTTACAAAGGCAGCGAAAAAAGGGCACCAGTTAGTTGCCTCTCCTTTCAGCATTGATGCAAACGTTTATTGCGAAATCAAAGCACACTCCAGAATGTGTAGCCAGTACCATTTTGAAATGAAATGCACTTGAGTTTTATTAATTTTGTCAATGTCACTTATAAAATAGGTATCTTTGCAGAGTTTGTGCTTTTTAAAAAAAATCTCTTGTTTCTGTGTTGCTCATTTTCCCTGCTGTTTCTGTATTTCTTTCTTTCTGCTGCTCTTTTATACTTATTTGCAGCTCTCATTTTCTCCTTTCTTATTCCAGTGCCACCCCATACACAGTTCTGGGCAACCCATTGTAGGAAAAGTGTTAGAGCCATAAGAATGCTGCAGCTAAGATTAACTAGTATGATTCTAGTTACGAAGCAAGGCTTAAAATATTAGGACATGTTTACTGGGACAGAGAAGATTAAGTACGTGTATGAAATATCTTGAAGGCAAATAGTGAATGATTGTTACTGATTTGCCAACCAATGGAAACAAAGGGGTGCCATGTCCAGAGTGAGCAAATGAGCGGCGGCCGGAGGTGGGTTTGTTGCGAGCCGGGAGGCGGGAGCGTAGTACAGCCGCCACATGTGCAGCGCAGATTGGGCTGGCTGTCTCACTGAGGAGGGGAGCGCACCTGGAGGAGCTCCGAGAGCAGCGCGAAGATCACCAGGTAGACCCGCAGTGACCAAGGCTGGTGGTGGGTGCCAGGTGAGTTCAGCCTTGTTCAAGAGAGGGAAGTGTCTTTGTCAAACATCAAGAATGATAGACAGGCTCTACAGTGAGAAGCAGGAATGCCCATCTCACTGATATTTGTAAGTAAATACCAGTTTTCATAAAAGTATAATTTAAAAACTCTTTACATGCAGCCCTTCCATATTATGAGTATTATATCTATATATATAAAAAACGGAATGTCTTTCCCTCTGTCTGCCCGGCTATACAATCAAAAGTTAGAGCGTACCTACACATATGTTATAATATCAAAAGAAAGCTTATTAGGGGACTCTCATAGGCGTATTTACTTTTCGGTCAGACAAAAATTGTTCCGACAGTATGCAAAAAAGATTCAAAATACGGCAACATTCCGCTCATTAGGGTTGAGTGACGTGATGGTTGACCAATCGTACAGGTGATTAACCTGATGGTTGACCAATCGGTGCGTCACGGGGGGGGGGGGGGGCTCATTGCGTGTGTGGGCGGGCCATCCTACAGGGGATAGCGTTGAGTGACATGATGGTTGACCAATCGCTGCGTCACATTGCGTGTGTGGGTGGACCTAATCCTTCTGACCTGAGGTGAGTGGCCGCCATCTTGATTCCTAACTATTCATTTCTTTTTCCCACTTTCTGCGTGTTTCTTTTGAAATATAGATTTGCAGCAAAAAAAAAATTGGTTTTAAAAGAAAAAAAAATCCTTTTCCAAAGGGGACTCGGGCTTTCCCCCCCCCCCCCCTTCGGTGGTGGATGAGCTGCCTGCAGGCCTCCGGGCCTCGGCCTCTCCTTGCCAGCCACGCCCGAGCTAGGCACCACCCGTCTCACCCCACGATCGTCGCCATCTTGGTAAAGGCTGGCGGCGCGGGACTGAGCCGAGAGTAGCCATCGCCACCATCTTAGTAGAGGCGGGCGGGGCGGAAGTCAGCGCGCGCGTCAACGTCGGCCCGGAGCGCAACCTAAGCTAAGGCGAGTCCCACCGGGCCTCACGCGCTAGGTCGCGCACCGGCCGGCTCGGAGGCGCTGATCCACGGAGGGGGAGGGAGAGGGGAGGAGGGGGGAGGGAGAGGAGAGGAGGGGGAGGGAGAGAGAGCTAACGAGAGTCCGGCCGGGCCTCACGCGCTAGGCTGCACACCGGCCGGCCCCGAGGCGCTGATCCACGGAGGAGAGAAGGGGGGGGGGGAGCAGAGAAGGGGGGGGGGGGAGGAGAGAAGGGGGGGGGGGGAGGAGAGAAGTGGGGGGAGAGGAGAGAAGTGGGGGGAGAGGAGAGAAGTGGGGGGAGAGGAGAGAAGTGGGGGGAGAGGAGAGAAGTGGGGGGAGAGGAGAGAAGTGGGGGGAGAGGAGAGAAGTGGGGGGAGAGGAGAGAAGTGGGGGGAGAGGAGAGAAGTGGGGGGAGTGGAGAGAAGTGGGGGGAGGGAGGGAGAGGGAGAGGGGGGGGAGGGGGAGGGGGAGGGGGAGGGGGAGGGGAGGGGGAGGAGAGGGGGAGGAGAGGGGGAGGAGAGAGGGAGGAGAGGGGGAGGAGAGGGGGAGGAGAGGGGGAGGAGAGGGGGAGGAGAGGGGGAGGAGAGGGGGAGGAGAGGGGGAGGAGAGGGGGAGGAGAGAGGGGGGAGGAGAGAGGGGGGAGGAGAGAGGGGGGAGGAGAGAGGGGGGAGGAGAGAGGGGGGAGGAGAGAGGGGGGAGGAGAGAGGGGGGAGGAGAGAGGGGGGAGGAGAGGGGGGGGAGGAGAGGGGGGGGAGGAGAGGGGGGGAGGAGAGGGGGGGAGGAGAGGGGGGGAGGAGAGGGGGGGAGGAGAGGGGGGGAGGAGAGGGGGGGAGGAGAGGGGGGGAGGAGAGGGGGGGAGGAGAGGGGGGGAGGAGAGGGGGGGAGGAGAGGGGGGGAGGGGAGAGGGAGAGGAGAGGGAGAGGAGAGGGGGAGGGAGGGAGAGGAGAGGGGGAGGGAGGGAGAGGAGAGGGGGAGGGAGGGAGAGGAGAGGGGGAGGGAGGGAGAGGAGAGGGAGAGGGAGGGAGGAGAGGGGGAGAGGGGGAGGGAGGGAGAGGAGGGGGAGGGAGGGAGAGGAGGGGGAGGGCGGGAGAGAGGGGGATGAGAGGGAGAGGGAGGGTGATGAGGGGGAGGGAGAGGGGGAGGGGGGGAGGGGGGGAGGGGGAGGGGGAGAGGGAGAGGGGAGAGGGGAGAGGGGAGAGGGGAGAGAGTAAAGCAGGGAGAGACAGGGGGAGGCACAGAGAGAGGGTGAGGGTGGGAAAGAGTGAGGGGGTGGGAGAGGGAGGCAGAGCTCGCCTTCTTCCTTCGCAGGGGTCCATCGGGCCAGGCCTGAGGCGCTCCTTCCCCCCCTCTCTCTCCAGGCTGATCCCGAACTAAATCCAGCAGTCTCTCTCTCTCTCTCTCTCTCTCACAACATGCCCTCAAAAAAACCCTCGGCACCGCCGAGCACTCCAGCTAGTAGTATTATAATTTAGTTGGGGAGTCCCGTGATTACTTAACCATTTGAAAAAAGGTCCTTCAACCAAAAAAGTTTGAGAACCACTGGACTAGGTTACATCAGTTGGTTTACCAAGTAGAGATATAGGAAGTTACATAGAGCAGCAATAAGCTGCATCCATTTCACTCTTCCACAAAGTCATGCCCAAACCCTATTGAGAAAAATCAACTAACTCAGTGTGCAATTGAAAACTGTACATCAGATTCTTTCTCCCCATCCTATAAAATATAATAGATTTGATAGAGGATAAAATCCAAAGTCATTTGTACAATGAGAATGGAATATCCAAGGCAACGTAACAAATTATTTTAATTAGTTCATTTAGCAGCATTGCATACGTGTAACATAATTAATTGTCATCTAAAGACACTCCAAAGGGCTCTAGTATCTACTGTCATTACGTGATGCAATTACTTTGATCTTACCACTATGTATTTGGAGTTGAAAAGATTTTCGAGCAGCCAAAAATACTGTAATATTTTGAAGCACTTAATTAAACTGTTCAGTGAGTGTACGGGGGCGGGGCGGGGGGGGGGGGGAGGGAGGGAGGGAGGGAAATAAACATTTTTTCAGGAGCTCCATAAATTTCTACAGTTCTGCTTTAAAGGACTTAGTTTTTGGGAAGTCTTGCTAACATATGAGGGATCTGATCCCTGGAGGTGCAGCTGCTCAGTTCAACGTGCATTATTGTGGGGACAAAGGTGGAACAGGAAACTCTTTGAAATCAAATTACTGTTAGACAATTGGCATAGTCGCAAAATTCAACTCGCAACTCGTCTAAACCCACAAACTTTCCTGAAAATGCACAATGTCGTCTGAAACAAACATCAGGAAATTCTAATTGTGAATTTTATAACTCCTCATTTCACAACATTTGCTGTGAACCACGGTTGAAATATAACCTCTGAAAGGCACTCCAGGGATAGTTGATTACGTTTCATAAATATAGACCATCTCAGTATCAGGCATCATATAAAGTTTCTAACATGTAAACTATTTGCACAAGCAACAGGTCTCATTCCCTCATCAGAGTAACTGAAATCAACATTGGTAGCTTGTTGACCAACATTGTCCAAAAAGTTATTTCCTCTCAAGACAACCTGATTCCTTGACCAAAAATTACAGCTGCTTCACGGGAACTTTATCCTGGTCATGAGAGATAATCAAGACCCGGGAAAGGAGATGTTGTACTGCACTGTTATCCAAGTATGCACTGTTACAGAAAATCTCTCTAAATATATATATATTTTTTTTTATTTTTTTTTATAAAGTTCAATGGAACTGTAGCACAACTTCAGCATCTATACAGAAAAGCAAAGTTGACACCCAAGTAATTCACTAATATACAATTATGGATTCATATATAAAAGTCCACACCCATAGCAGCAGTAGGTAGCAACACCTCTGAGCTTGGAAAAGATGCAAAAAGACTGAGAAGAATGATACCAGAAAGGATAGTTCTGACCTATCAGTGAAGAGTGAATCGGCTGCAGCTCTGCTCTCTCCTTTCCATCAGCCATGTGTCACGACACAAGCCCAGAAACAAACCACGAGACCGGTTTATTTTAAAAAGCATATGGCGATTCTCAAAATGATTTCCTGGTGTGAAAATAAATTTTCCTCTATAGCAGAAATGTAATTATAAGCAGCAAGTGTGGATTTAGAAGGCTACCGACCATAGAACATATATATCAGAAACGCTGCCTACGGAGGGCACGGACCATCATCAAAGACCCTACCCACCCCAGCCACAGTCTGTTCGCCCTCCTGCCATCTGGAAGACGCTACAGATGCATTCGCACCCGTACAACCAGATTTAGGAACAGCTTCTTTCCCAGGGCTGTCATCCTACTGAACTCCACAAATAAACACTAAAGCCTGCACATCTGCCGATGCACTTTATTCACTTTATTATGGTCATATTTATGCTAATATATATGTACAAATGTATGTTGAAATGTTTAAGTGTCCTAATCCAAATTGTACACTCTCGGGAGCCGCAAGCCTACATTTCGTTGTACTGCACTTGTGCACTAACAATGACAATAAAAGTTGATTTGATTTGATTTGATTTGAGACGTCTTGCCTGAGAAACCTCCTTCACCTCAGGATTACAAATGAAGCGAATGGTGCAACTCCCTCATTTCTTCTGCGGGGGAATTGCCCAAGTCCTGTTCATTTTCAAAAGTAGCAGCGTTAGACTGGCCCGAGAGCTGGTCCAGAGATGCCCAATCCTGGGAAAACATGCCACTGCCAAAATTGTTCTTTTCTTCACTGTGCAAAACTTCAAACTACTGCTACTCTTAAGATTTTTAATGTGCAACACCACTGAACCCGTTTTCCATATAGCCACCCCCTACTGTGCAGTGCCTACTCATGTTGCCAGTTTAAATAACTTGTTGGGATTTGCTCCGTCTGCAGTCATGACTGGAAATCAAAAACACGATTTACTTCTTCCACACCTAACCAAATGGTTTAATCTCACTGGGTACAAGAACACTTTTTGAAACAGCAGCAAGGCATGGCATGAAAAGCGTAAGGAAATGATAAAAGATATGTTGCATGTGGTTTGCTCATCCTGAATAGAGCAAGGCAGTCAAAATACAAGCTGTCTTAAAGATGTAGGAAAATCTAGGCTCTTACACATATACAATCCTGGAAGCTAGTAGGGATTTGTATGAAATACTGTTAGAGCTTTTGGTAGGACCAACTCTTAGAACACTGGGATCCACAACCTATGATTGATCTCACAAAGGTAAAACACACATTAGTAACCACCTGAGAGAATTAGAGATAAGAGCAAAGGTGATATAGGGTTCACAATTTTGCCTCTGGACCAGCCTCACTTACCAAATGTCAACAAGTATTAATATTAATCTGCCCTGACAATTGCAGGGCAACTGCACCAGCCTTTGCAGAGTTAGTTGCATTCATCATGATGAAGCGGCCACTGTTGTTTAACCATTTCCATGGCAGCCCTCCACTTAAGTTGGGTCAAGTGGGTCCTTCAATCACCATTCAATAACATCTACATGATCACAGAATAGAATCAGAGCATTTTATAGCACAGGAGGCAGCCACATCCCAACAGTCCTCTGCATCAAATCATTTCTCCTGACCTCTCCTTTAAATTTATGCCTTCTAGTTATTGCCTCACCAATCTGTGAAAATAGATGGTTTCTATTTACTTTTGAAAAACCGTTAATATTTTTAAACACCACTGTTAGATCAGTGGGTGTGTTGTTACATTGTCAGATGTCTCAGATGCAACTTTAAACAGAGGGCCCATCTGTTTGTTCAGGCAGATGCAAGAAATCCAATAGCGTCATTTCAAACAAGATTAGGGAGTTTGCCCAGTGTTGTAGTCAATATTCCTTCCTGCACCAGCACCAATTTGCTGTTTTGTGGGGCCTTGCTCTGCACAAATTGGCTGCCAAATTTATCTACATGCATACAATAACTGCATTCCAAAACTAAGAAATTGATTGTAAGGTACTTTGGGTTGTCCTGAAGATGTGATAAGGTGTTATATGAATGCAAGTTCCTTCTTTGCACCTGAAAGATCAGACAGGACATCAATTTAACATCTTTCAAAGGATGTTGTCTATTCAACCACGCAGCACTGCACTGGAATGTCAGTCTATATTAAATACATTTATCAAGCCTGAATATGGCAATTGAACACAAAGAACTCCATGAGCTCCTCGCACTTGTTGGAGGTGAGGTGGAGGAGGAAGGGGAAAGGAGTTTAAGATGACGGTTTGTAGTGAAGGAGAAGCCAGGATGATCCTGGAATAGTGAGCCGTTTAGGAAAAGGAGAACAGGACCAGTTAGTGCTTTATGTGGTCCAGCCAGATCTGGCGATGAAAGGTTAAACCAGTTGTCCACCATAGACGTTCAAGTCTGTGTCCCTTGGACTTAAGGGAGCGGAGATGAGCGCTGCACCAGGGGTAATGACCAGGATGAGAGACAGTAAGTGGTTTTAATGGGGACAAGGGCATTCAAGGTGGAGGAGAAGGTGTGACTGAGCTGCAGAAATGTGATAGTGAATGGAAGGCCAAATGCTAAACAGTTGCGAATTTGAAAGTGCAGTTGTAAGTGACTTGGGGGAAGAGTTTTTTCCAGGGGTGGACACAGAAGGAAGTGGGGTTGGAGAGCAATACAAGGAAGCGATTAGAGATTGCTTTATCTGTGATTGACACAATGAGAAGCCACGTGAGAAGGAGGTTGAAATCACTGAGGATGAGAAGTCGCTCGGTGCAGTGGCTGAAGGAGGAAAACAGTGAAGATATCGAGGTGAGAAACTTGGCACGGTATTTGGGTGGGCAGTAGAAAACAAGAATGTTAAATGAGAGGCGAGAGGTGTGGAACAAGGCGAGATGCTCAAAAGGAGGAGAAGGTGCCTGAGGAGAAGGGGAACAGATCACGGTGTGATTTGGTGATGAAGGCCACGCCACCGCTACGGTGGTGGATGGTATAGCCATTAGGGGCAGCTTCATTAAGGGGCAAGATATCATCACCCGCCAAGGACATGACGTCGATGCAAGCAACTACAATAAGCTCATGGATGGCAAGGGCCTTGTTCACAAGTGAACGGACATGCTGGAGGGAGATGCAGAGAGGGTCGGTGATAGCTGATTCACTGGCAGAGTCCAGAAAGATCCCTGGTCTGTGCTGAGTTGGCAGATTTCAAATGTGACACTACAATTGCTTTTCTTTTTTAAAAAAACCAGTCCAACAATATTTAGAAGTGATGGTGCGACACGTGTTGAATTAGTCATCGATTGTGGACGGTTTACAATGTCAGGAGGAGGGCTGCGAGCCTGCCGCAAAATGAAGTGGGAGGACAGATCTAATTAAAGCACACTACAAGTTCCAATTGTTTAAATAGTCTGTGCGCATCGTCTAAAAGTGAAGCTCAGCGGTCATGCTAAAAAGGACAAGCTCATCAACCACAACAAAATGGCAATTTCTGTGTACCTGACAACAGAGCAAATTGCTGCTTCCCCCCCTCCCTCACACCAGCCCATATCCTCAGATTTTGAGTTTCCACAATGTTTTACATAGGGCAGACATGGGATGTCCTCTCAGGCTGCTTTTCTGACTTTTGACTTGGAGAATATTAAAATCAAATGGTAGAAAATATTGCTGGCTTCTTGGCCAATACCACTTGCAGAATAATACAGCCCTTAACAACAGTGAAATGGGCTTTTCTGGATGATTTCTCAGCCATTGCTTTGAAGTCTGCTAGCATCATATTAGCATTAGTAATTTGTTTCCTTCAAGAGGCTCATTTCCTGCTTGAAAGGGTGTTAATATATGATGATCACACTGACTGGACCCTTCAACTTCACTAAGAGCTCAGTGCCACGACAAGTGGAGGGCAATGTTTTTTTTCCCTCAGGTAAATGTCTACAATTCCCACATATTGCATTTGTTGTAATTGTTTTTTTTAAAGTTTCTAAAGTTTTATTATGTTTTTTTAATTATGTTTTTTTTTAAGTTGTAGGTAGTTTAACATGCAAAAATCTCTCAATAGGTTGCAGATGAATATTTGAAACTGTGAATGAAAAATATCAATTTATAGTTTGGAAACCATTACAAATACAAATCTATCCACAAAATTATCTGCAAAATGGCTGCAGTAATTCCTCAAAAAAGTAACTTTTCTCCAGGCAATTTATTTTCATGTTTTAGTGCAAATTAGTTCATCTTTAATATCTCACTGACAAAACTACATAATGTTGAAATGAAACCCTATTAGTCACCTTCTTTAAGGTGAGCAAGCTGAAAGTGACCACTAAAGGGCTGATCTGGGACACATCTAGGTGGGCAGATTTGATGCGCTGATACGTGTTCATTTGTACCACACACGGAATTGCAAATCCAAGTTAGTTTTTCCAAAAAATTCTTCCTGTATGAAATAAAATATGTCCTGATTTTACATCCCTGATAAACACCTGGATTTTAAACCTAGTCAGCTTCCTCTCCTCCCCTCCTGAAGGCACTGAGTCATGCTCAGAAATGGTTCCATCGGGTTTTTTTCCCCAATTGAAAAACCAGAGGGAAGAGGGTGGTGTGGTAGGTTAAATACTGGCCTTTCATCTCTGGGACCCAAGTTTAAATCTAGGCGAATGAGATCCAAATCTCCCCTGTCTGCTAACATGCAATTCTGCAACTAATTGGGAGTCAAAGAGGCCACATGATAGCTGGTGTAAGAAACGGGGGAAAAAAAGTCACATTGCTGAAGTAGAGGATGCTCTTTTGTGCAATTTTTTTTAAATGTTCTTTTGAGGTTGGGATTGAGGGACTTTGTTTAGCACAGTGTACTCTTCATCTACCTGTGACCAGGGAATGCTCAATTCTGGAGAAAAAAAGACTTGCATTTATATAGTGCCTTTCACAACCACCGGATGTCCCAAAGCACTTTACTGCCAAGTATTTTTTGAAGTGTAGTCACTGTTATAAAGTAGTAAACGCAGCAGCCAATTTGCGCACAACAAGATCCCACCAACAGCAATGTGATAATGACCAGATAATCTGTTTTTAGTGATGTTGATGGAGATATAAATATTGGCTAGGACACTGGGGATAACTCCCCTGCTCTTCTTCGAAATCGTGCCATAGGATCTTTCACATCCACCTGAGAGAGCAGACAGGCCTCAGTCTAACGTCTTATCTGAAAGACGGCACCTCCAACAGAGCAGCACTCCCTTGGTACTGCACTGGAGTGTCAGCCTAGGTTTGTGTGCTCAAGTCTCTGGAGTGGGACTTGAGCCCACAACCTTCTGACTAAAAGGCAAGTGCGCTACCCACTGAGCCATAGCTGACTGACTATTCTGCCACTGAAATAGTAAGAGTTCGTAAGCATTAACATCCCTCATCTTGATTAGCATGCAAAAACAGAAAGGATGTTGTGCTTGAAGCTGAGGGTGAACAAGAAAACAATGTCTAAAATAGTAATGACCATTACAGTATTGATAAAATAGTGAACAGACAAAGGATGGCAGGCAATTTTTTTTTTTTTTAAATATAGTGTCCAGTTGTGCAAGAGACATGTTAGAAAGGCCTCCCAGGTGAGAAAAACACATTCAAGATTGGGACATAATGTTTGCAAATTTGCACAGGAATTCTGTTAATCACTTCTGTAAATGAGGTCAAGTAGTGAGATTACTATTCATCCCAAATGGACAAAAGGAACTAAGAAAAGTAACTGTCTACTGTGCGAACATATGGCCTTTGGACCATAACACTTTATTTCTGGATCATGAAATATTTAATATGTGTAATGCCTTTCAGCTACATCGTGGCTATAACTTAGGATTTTGGTGTTTGCTTCAGAATTCATTATTAACTATTTATCATCGGTTATCAAAATATAGGGCTATCAGTCCAAGTCCAGAGCTGTTGTATCATACGAACATACAAAAAATAACCGACAAGAAAAAACGTACTGGTCCAGCCAGCCTGTCCACATACAGTTGGGAAGCCTTATGCATCACAATACATACACAACCCACCCAGGGCCATGTAACCTCCTGGTAGTGGCAAAAAAAGGTAAAAACCCAGGCCAAATAGAGGGGGAGAAAATCTGGAAAATTCCTCTCGGACTCCCTTCGGCAATCAAAACTAGTTCAGGAGACGCTCATTAATGTTACAAGGTACCTACAGCTTGTATGAACTGATATGCACTGCAGCCAGAAACAGGTCCAGCTCTCGCATTCACTGTTTGAGCTGGAAACCTGTTCCACAGGTCCTCTGTTCTGAGGAAGAGAGAACCTAACATCTAACTTAGTTTTGTCCTTACAAAACTTGAAAGAAAGAGCGACCCCTGGTTAGGGTTTCCAAATCTGGTTTGACATATTCCTGGCGATTTGATGATGTGACATTTCATCAAATGGCATTCGATCACATGGCACCGCTCATGTGATTGAGTCACATGACATTTGCCCATTGTTTGCAAATGTTATTGTGTTTACCTTAGTCGAGTGTCTTAGTATCACCAAGCCCCGAATAAAATATTTGACTTTTTGTTTTGTTGTGAGATGAATAACAATTTATAAATCAAAGAAAGAACTCAAAATAGAATGACTTAAGGTTAAGTAATGTTTAAATGAAAACTACTTCGGTGATATATCTACAGTATCGACCGCACTGAAAAACACTAAGTAAATACACCTGATTCAACAAAAACATCAATAAGTAACTTGTAAAGTTTTCATATTATTTTATGACTTTTTAAAATACACAGCAAGTTATAAAAACAATAAACAAACCTAAAACCAAACCTAATTGAATTCACTGACCCTCCATACCCCACTGCTGAAGCCCAGCTTCAGGGATGAGGGGCTCTGGGAGCAGATCCAAAGCTCCCCGATTCCTGTAATAAAATACTTCATACAACACCGCACATCACAGGCCAACATGAACTCTCCCTCCCCAAGTTTGCGATCCTCCTTCTCCTAGTTTGGGAACCCTATCCCTGGTCCTTCCTAATCTATTCAGTTGAAACAATTGGTCTACACAAACACCAACTAGATCCTTCATAATTTTATAAACCACAATAAAATCACCTCATATCTACACTTTTCTAAAGCATCTCTAAGCCTATCTGGGTAACCAAGATGCTTTAAAGTGACAATTAATCTTGTGGCCCTCCTCTGCACCCTTTCCAAAGCCTCAATATCACCCACCATGAGACGACCAAAACTGGGCACAGTATTCTAACTGAAGCCTAACCAAGGCCTTGTACCAGGACAAATGGTATGCTTTGTTTTCGAATAAATTGTCCTGTAAATACACCCTCGCACCCAAGACACCCTTGGACAATATTTTGAAGATAGTAATGTTTTAAAGGTTGCACCCTTTCTCAGGTGACAGTAAGAACGTTGTAGAGTTATTGATATTTGGGCAGGGTAATGCTATTTCCTTGCCATGGGCTCACATCACACGAGGAGTGGGTGCAGGCAGGAAGAGTAGGGGAAAGAGGAAGTCTCACTGGATACCAGGGTAGCAAAGCTTCTGGAAACGGAGAAGACTAAAGGTTTCACAAGTCTTTGGCTCGTCAGTTCAGGGGTTAACCTGGGGCTCCTTTCGGCGTAGGCGCTTGGGATATTTGGAAGGGGGTTGGCATGCAAAGAGGGCATCTGGATTTCCTGGCTTCAGGTACAGGCTGTGAATCACTTCATCCACTTGCCACTGGTCCTAGAGTGACTTGCCCACAATTGCTCTGGGAGGCGCACTGAATCATACCCGAGCTCAGATGTACCATAGCGGGCAAGAGTTCTGTACCGAATATTAAATGCATCACCATGCCCTGCTTTCTCCTGTTCCACAACAAATTCTCCAACAGTTAGACTAAATTTTCTTGCTCATTACCACCTTTAGAATGCTGTCTTAAGCGTATTATTATACAAACAGGAACGGCCTCACACTGGTAACTATGCAATGCCAGAAAATATGAATTTTGCTGCTGATTGCGTCTTTCACACAAACTCCCCAAATGGTTTATATTTAATGTTAAGAATTTTTTTTTAATTATTTGTTTTATGGGATGTGGGCGTCGCTGGCAAGGCCAGCATTTATTGCCCATCCCTAATTGCCCTCGAGGAGGTGGTGGTGAGCCGCCTTCTTGAACCGCTGCAGTCCGTATGGTGATGGTACTCCCACAGTGATGTTAGGTAGCGAGCTCCAGGATTTTGACCCAACGACGAAGAAGGATCACGATATACTTCTAAGTTAGGATGACGTGCGACTTGGAGGGGAACTTGGAGGTGGTGGTGTTCCCATGCGCCTGCTGGCCTTGTCCTCCTAGGTGGAAGAGGTCGCGAGTTTGAGAAGTGCTGCCGAAGCAGCCTTGGTGAGTTGCTGCAGTGCATAGTGTAGATGGTACACACTGCAGCCACGGTACGCCGGTGGTGGAGGGAGTGAATATTTAAGGTGGCGGATGGGGTGCCAATCAAGCGGGCTGCTTTGTCCTGGATGGCGTCGAGCTTCTTGAGTGTTGTTGGAGCTGCACTCATCCAGGCAAGTGGAGAGAATTCCATCACACTCCTTATGCCTTGTAGATGATGGAAAGGCTTTGGAGAGTCAGGAGGTGAGACACTCACCGCAGAATACCTAGCCTCTGACCTGCTCTTGTTGCCACAGTATTTATGTGGCTGGTCCTGGGTGACCTCCAGGATGTTGATGGTTGGGGAATTCAGTGATGTTATGGGAATACAGTGATGGTATTGCCATTGAATGTCATGGGGCGGTGGTTAGACTCTCGCTTGTTTGAGATAGTATTGCCTGGCACTTCTGTGGCGCAAATGTTACCTGCCACTTATCAGCCCAAGCCTGAACGTCGTCCAGGTCTTGTTGCATGCAGGCATGGACTGCTTCATTATCTGAGGAGTTGTGAATGGCACTGAACACTGCAGTCGTCAGCGAACATCCCCATTTCTGACCTTATGTTGGAGGGAAGATCATTGATGAAGCAGCTGAAGATGGTTGGGCCTAGGACACTGCCCTGAGGAACTCCTGGGGCTGTGATGATTGACCTTCAATCACCACAACCATCTTCCTTTGTGCTATGTATGGCTCCAGCCAGTGGAGAGTTTTACCCCTCATTCCCATTGACTTCAGTTTTACCAGTGCTCCTTGATGCCACACTCGGTCAAATGCTGCCTTGATGTCAAGGGCAGAAACTCTCACCTCACCTCTGGGATTCAGCTCTTTTATCCATGTTTGGACCAAGGTTGTAATGAGGTCAGGAGCAGAGTGGTCTTGGTGGAACCCAAACTGGGCATCAGTGAGCAGGTTATTGGTGAGTAAGTGCCACTTGATAGCACTGTTGATGACACCTTCCATTGTTAGTGGATCTTGAATCTTTGAAATCCCAACCCAACACCACTTTGGGAGCACGATCACCACAAGGATTGCAGCAGTCCTAGAAGGCGGACCACTGCCAGGGCAATAAGGTTTGGGAAATAAATGCAGTATTGCCAACTTAATCCATATCCTGAAAATAAGTAACAAAATTCCCTCAAAAAACAGATCGCCGACCTAAATCCTGAGTTACAACTGAGTTAATATAAAGTGGCGATATTAAAAAAGAAAAAAAATCACTTGAATCCATTGTATACTAATCATCTTAAATCACTCGAGGACAACACATGCCTCAACACATCTTAAATGAACAAAAAAATAATCGATCGATGGAAAGGCCACACTGCCAATAAGTTTTTTTTTAAACAGATAATGATGAATGGCGTATGAACATCAGACTTGACGTCATCAATTTATTTTTAACATTGTAATAATGTACAAACATCCAGAGTCAGGAGGACACATCATTCTCATTTAGAAACCCTGAGGGCAGGGTGACTGCCACAAGCCTGCAATTGTCTGACTATCTTACACACAAACACATAATTTACACTGAAGATTAAATATAATCTTTTCACAGCCCAAAGAATATGGTAAACATTTTGCTATAAATTGTGTAACAAATATAGCATCAAGTGAGATGTTACAAAAAGAAAACATCTTCTCCTCCCCTGAAGACACAAACTCGTGCTCCTCGGGTACATAATGCACCCTGGCATCTCACCCAAGAGGCCAAAGCCATTTTTCATTTTGAGCCTCAACAGAGAATGTCAGCAAGCTATTCGACTAAAGGGGCAGCACAGCCAAGGCCCATGCCAGCCACACACAAGTGCGGGCACACACATACATTCTTGGAGCAGTTACAGGAAAGCATACAGGGGTGAGAACCCAAGTTGATTTTTCCCTTCCTTTGCCTAGGAATGCAGAGTCCAATTCTAGTACCACGATCACCACCCAGTTGAACTTAGTTAACTCAAATCTGGCCATCTTCCCAGCTTTATTGCAGCAGTTTACACTTGACAGTAGTTCTTAACAGAAAAAAAAATTCAAGTGTTGGAAAGGCAATACAAGATGCAACAATATGCAAACTCCACTGTGGACTTTTTAAAAAGAGATGATGCAGTCAGCAGTTAAACACAATATTTCCGGGCAGTCTTGTCAAATGTTCAAACTGCAGTTTTGCATTTAGCCACAACAACCACATGAAAACAAAAAGGAATATTTGTTCTTTTTTTTTTTTAAATCTCTTGTTGACTTTTTAATGCAGTAAAAACAAACAACAACCTTTCTCCTTCATGGATCATGCATCAGCTCACAATAGTCTCTGCCTTCCAGCACACCAGAACTTCCCCCAACATAATGTCAGGGACAAAACACTAGTTTCAGTCACACCTGGTATCACAATATGCCGAACCCACACATTGGCACAGGGCCTGGAAAGTTACGGGTGTGTCTTTCTGACTGTTTATATATTTATATAAACACAAACATTTCAAAAGAAAATTCGAATCGGGTTAATTTTTGTAGTTAAACAAAAATGGAAACACACAAGTCCGCTCCTTCAGTAGACATAACCTCAAATCACCCAACCAGTACAGTTTTGGATTTCTTCGGGGGGTGGGAGGTGGTTGAGGGGAGAAGAGAGGGAATACATACCTCAGGAGAAGAAATTTCTAATCATTCAATTAATTTACAATTACCACCACAACACACATTTTAAATTGTTCATCAGTTCAAGTCTTCAATACAGCTCCAATATCTGGGGAGCCTCTTAGTATATCTTGCGTACTTCTGGACAACATTCAAGAAAGAAACTTGCCAACTATGGGAGATCGTTCTCAGCTCTAACCAGCAATCCCTTTCTCAGTCATCACAATCTTTCTGTTTTACCAAGTATGATCACTGCGCCTCTGAACTTTCTTCTCTTGATATTAGAGCTCAAATTAACCTGTCTAAGTTGCTCCTCCTCCCTGCACTACAGATATGTTTAGATTGAGACCAATTGCTCCGTCTCATCATTCTTTTCCCAGGACCTCAAAACTCTGGAATTCGTAACCTCTCTTACTCAGTCCTCCCTTTCTCCTACAATCTATTTGGTATTAGCTGAACATAACTTTGTGATTTATGTCAATTTGTTTTAACCCCGGTGGGTTCTGCATTCATTAGTATTTCAACTAGGGTTTCTTAATTCAAAAATTAAAATTGCTGTCGACACTAAATCATAATGAAAATGGCCTGATATCCTTCTGAACAAGCAAAAAAAAAGTCTGACAACTGGAATGTTTTTATACCCAAGCACAAAATGGAAGGGGGACAAAAATAAACAACAGCTGCTCTTCAAAAGATATTTCACTGGGTATGTTGAAAAAGAGACCTTCAAAATTATAACCTGAAAAGGCATTCTTAGCACCAGGGAGACTAGTGAAGCTGAAATGAGTTACAACAGCAGCTTAGAGGAAAAGTATTTTCAATCTAATGTGATCTATCCTCCTCTAAATTTAAAAAAAATATAGAATTATTGAATAACTTTAGTTCTTTTCTCATGAAGTTACTTTACAAAACTACTCTAATAATGTCAATACATTTGCAGCATCACAAGTTAAATTGGAAATTGTCATTTTGGACAAGCAAGGATGTTAACCCGGAGATAGCCGAGCCTAGAAAGCGCTAGTTGCAGCCTGTCGAAGGAACTGCTTCCAGACACACCTATAACCCAAGTCATTAAAAGTGCTTCATGGTGCTAGACCAGACTGAATACAAGTCTCCACATGCAGGGGATATTCGTCATTTTTTAAAAATGTTAAATTCAAAAGAAGGGGGAATTACATTTGGAAATCATGGGGGGGGAGGGGAAGTGTAACTAAATAAGTTCCTCATTTCAGCCAGGCCAGACCATCTGGATGCAGCACTGCATGAGCTGCAATGTATCCAACTGCACCACACAATAACACTGAAAACAGTTCACACCAGCGCCAACTCTTTCAAATGCATTTAATGTTGCCACCAGTTCCAACCAGCTGCTGCTAATTGCCTGCAGTTAACTGTGAGTTAGGCAATTCAAGCAATCACAAACCATCCTCAAATTCTTTACCAGACATGAAGAACCAGTTCAGCTCTTAATTTCGCACATTACGTTTTGTGCTTCATGTCCAGATTATAACAGCAACACAGCAAATAAAACAGTGAATTGTCAAACAGAAACAACATCTAACAAAAAAAAACAAAAGTAAAACAATTCAGACACCAAAAGTGAATGAAAAGGTAGGGAGTCCAACTAAACATTTAAGAGAACCGAAAACAAAAAGGACATAGTTGTTCCCCCAAAATTTCTCACTTCCACACTGTACTTTACTCCTTTAAGTCTTTGGGAACAGAAAATGCGCAACCTTATGATTCCTTCCACTTGCTATTTTACTAAGATATACTTCCTATTAGTTGTCAGTTCACAGTTCTACCCAACTTACACTGGAAATGAAATTAACATTACACTGAACGATGGAACTGCATCTACATAGATTTAGAGAAATTACAACACAAAAACCTGTAGGACACTGCTAGCCAAATCCATCCATACTGATCAACTGTCCTTAACTCCTATTCAGTTTCCTCCGTTAACCACTTTTTTTTTCAACCAATTTGCTACCCTTCCCTTAACTCCATGCCCATTAATCTCCTCTAATAGTCTCCTGTGTGGTACCTTGTCAATTTTTTTCTGAAAGTACACTGCATTCACTTCATTTCCACATCTACCATATCAGTCACCTCCTCACATCTTAGTAGCACTTGTTCTCCAGTTCAGTACATGCTTCTAAATGCATCTTCTCCATGCATTTCAAAGAACAGGAAAGCAGAATTTGTGACTCAAACTGGGCCAATTACTTAATATTCCTGGTGACAAATCCAATCGTCTTCACAGTAAGTTTAAAAACTCAAGATGAAGATGTTATTGCAAATATGTAACCATTAAAGTGAAATACAAGATGATCTACTGATATGAAATATGATTACAATTAGTGTTAAATTTTGTCCACACCTCACCCTAACTTCAACTTCTGACTGGAATAGGAAGCCAATCTAAAATTAAATTCTGTTATGTAAAGAACTTTCACTACGAACATATTTCCCCAGGATCCACGTTTCATCTGGATGCCCAATGGTAATCCTAAGAAGTCAACCAAATTAAATGAAACAGGGACACAAGAAATCCAAATAGCAATGTCAATGGCAGACAAACTAACAAGTCAGTGGCAATTCTCCAATGTTTGAACAGAAAATATCAAACCCAAGATATCAGTTAAGAAGCAGGATACCTTCATTTTCAGAAGCTGGACAAGTCACCTTGAAGACTAGATCAAAGGTCCTTTCTGGGCTCTCTCTGTTAAGAAATAAAGAACAAAGTTGATTCATCTGGCAAAATATGTTAATTGGCTACTTCAAGCTATTGAGAAGGACACTTAAATCTATTGGAAATGTGAAAACTGATGAACAAAATCTCACCCCCCCGCCCCGCCTCGCACTGAACCATTTTTCTTGTTTCATAAACAAGACATGATCTTACAACCAAGCTGCAGCACATTTACAATTCCATGACATTCAAAAGCAGTACAGGTAATGATTCCCGGATTTAGAAACAATGGTGTTCAACTGAAGAGGCACATGGGAACAGAAGTGGGCCATTCCGCCCCTCAAGTCTGTTCTGCCATTCAATTAGATCATGGCTACTCTGTACCTCAACTCCATTGACCCACCTTTGATCCATATCCCTTGATACCATTTCCGAACAAAAATCTATTGATCTCAGTCTTGATCTAGTATGCACTGCCTTTTGATGGAAGAGAGTTCCAGATTTCTACTATCCTTTGTGTGAAGAAGTGCTTCCTGACTTCACTCCTTACTGTCCCGGTTCTAATTTTAAGATTCTGCCCTCTTGTTCGGACTCCCCCACCAGAGGAAATAGATTCTCTTTATCTATCACATCAAATCCTTTCATCATTTTAAGCACCTCAATTAGATCACCCCTCAATCTTCTATACTCAAGGGAAAATAAGCCAAGTTTATGCAACCTGTCCTCCTAATTTAGCCCCGCTACTATTCTGGCAAGTCTGCGCTGCACCCCTGCAAAACAAATATATCCTTCTTAAGTTTCAGTTCCAATAACTTTTTTTATTATTCATTTATGGCCAAGGCCAGAATTTATTGCCCATCCCTAATTGCCCTCGAGAAGGTGGTGGTGAGCCACCTTCTTGAACTGCTGCAGTCCGTGTGGTGTAAGTACTCCCACAGTGCTGTTAGGTAGGGAGTTCCAGGATTTTGGCCCAGCGGCGATGAAGGATCAACGATACTTCTAAGTCAGGATGGTGTGTGTGACTTGGAGGGGAGCTTGGAGGTGGTGGTGTTCACATGCGCCTGCTGCCCTTGTCCTTCTAGGTGGAAGAGGTCACGGGTTTGGGAGGTGCTGCCGAAGAAACCTTGGCAAGTTACTGCAGTGCATCTTGTAGATGGTACACACTGCAGCCAAAGTACACCGGTGGTGGAGGGAGTGAATGTTTAAGGTAGTGGGTGGGGTACCAATCAAGCGGGCTGCTTTGTCCTGGATGGTGTTGTTGGCGCTGCACTCATTAGGCAAGTGGAGAGTATTCCATCACACTCCTTTGGGGAGTCAGGAGGCGAGACACTCGCCAGAGAATACCTAGCCTTTGACCTGCTCTTGTTGCCACAATGTGTGTGTGGCTGGTCCAGTTAAGTTTTTGGTCAATGGTGACCCCCAAGATGTTGATGGTGGGGGATTTGGCGATGGTAACGCCATTGAATGTCAAGGGGCAGTGGTTAGACTCTCGCTTGTTGGAGATAGTCATTGCCTGGCACTTCTGTGGCATGAATGTTACCTGCCACTTATCTGCCCAAGCCTGAACGTCGTCCAGGTCTTGTTGCATACGGACATGGACTGCTTCATTATCTGAGGAGTTGTGAATGGCGCTGAACACTGTGCAGTCATCAGCGAACATTCCCATTTCTGATCTTATGTTGGAGGGAAGGTCACTGATGAAGCAGCTGAAGATGGTTGCGCCTAGGACACTGGCCGGAGGAACTCCTGCAGCGATGTCCTGTGTCCTGAACACAGTACTCCAGATAGGGTCTAACCAAGGCTCTGTACAAACTGAAGCGTCAATTCCTCTTTTGTATTCCAATCCCCTCCAGATAATTGCAAATATTCTGTTAGCCTTTTTGATTACATTTTGTACCTGTCTACTAGCTTTTAGTGATTTGTGTACATGGACACTCAAATCTCTAAGCTCCTCCACAGTTTCTAGTTTCTCACCATTTATAAAATACTCCAATTTGTCTTTCCTGGATGACCTCACACTTGCCCAAACTTAACTCCATTTTGTCACAGTTTTGCCTACTCATTTAATACATCAATGTCCCTTTGTAACTTCCTGCTCCCATCAGCGCTTACTGTGCCTCCTAACTTGGTGTCATCTGCAAACTTGCATATGCAACTCTCAAGTCATTGATAAATGTGAAAAGGGGAGTCCCCAGTACAGGTCCCTGGGAACACCACTTGTCACATCCTGCCACTCAGAGTACATACCCTTTATCCCTACTCTCTGCCTCGAACTCCCAACCAAAATCCTAAATGGAGCTAATCTGCACTTATTGGTATGTGTCACTTGTCCCTGGTTTCTGTGTTCTACTGAGGACTTCTAGACCAAACAGCTGCTCCCAAGATATCAGTAACCAACAAATTTGTAACAAAATATTAACAAGGAACAACACGCATTTCCAATAACATTTAGGATCATAAGTGAACTCAGTAGAATATGTTTCTCTGGTTTGTGTTTTATGGTATAAGATGATTGGTTAAAGGCAGTCTAGAAACTGCCATATTCTGCAGTCCTACTCCTGTGACATAATGAATGGGGAGTACCTCCTCAACCAACCACCCTTACTCAAGTGGTCATTGGAGCTGAACTCCACACTGCCGCAGCTGGAGGACTTCAAGAACAAACAGCTGCTCCCAGGGTATCTGTAGCCAGCAAATTTGTAATTAAATATTAACAAAGGAACAACACGCACTTCCAATAACATTTAGGATCATAAGTGAACTCAGCAGAATGTGTTTTCCATGTTTGCCCTTTAATTACAAATACTAAATTTAAAACAAGGCAGCTGCATTTAAAAACAACAGTTCTATTGAGGTTTAGATATACTGCAAAGATAATGCAATAAAACCTTTTGAAGTCTCTTTCGTGGGGAGGGAAGAGAAAAATAAGCCCAGAAAAAACTACTGAACACTACGAGATGTAGGATTCTGAAATTCAGGGTTGGGTTAGACCCTCACCTTCAACATTAGATTCCAAGGGTCCAAATGGACAAAGTCAAATGATTATCATCTGCCCCAGATGCCTTTTGGATGCAATGTAATATTCACTCAATTTATGCATATGCTAGGCTCTGAACATGAGTCTTGAATAAAATACCACATATAAAATTTGTTTAATTTGGAACTCTTCAATTATTTCCAAAATGGATACCAAGTAGAGACAGAAACAAGACGAGGTGGTTCACTGTTTTAATACACATCTTTGTGGCCATCTCAGGTACAGTAGGTGCAGGTCATCGGAAGCATGACCAGTCCAACTTCTTCATCGGTAAATTGTACAGCATGGGGAGTACACCACTATGATTTTATTCTTACATCAGCACTGCTCAGGCAAGCCACACAAAGTTTAGCTACCCACAACTTGGACTATTAAACAGACTTATCAGCTATCTTTTCTTTTAAATGGCTTCAAAAGCAATGGTGAGCATCACAACCAGGAAAACGTCACACTTGCTCCCACAATAGCAGTCATCAGCAGAAAGTTAGCCTGCTCCTTACGCAAGAAAAACTGCAACAAAAAAACTTCATAATTATTTTGATTGAAGACAAGGATGTGGGAAAATACCAGTTTCCTACAGCTTCCTTCCAAGTAAAAAAGGTTGTTCTCAAATAGCAACCACAAATGGAGTCCATCAATCTTCTGTGCATCTTGTCTCACTGTGAAGCTGTTCCTTCAAGGCAGCAATGAAAGCTGGACAGCAGAACTGCAGACCAGTATCAATACAGTATTTTGCATTTGCTGCAAAACCATCTCAAGGAAGTTGTCTAACACCACGTTGGACTTTGCATTATAACAGTCAACTTTTAATTTACAAGTTCGAAAAGAATCCAGGTGGTCCTTTGTACTACCTTTAAGATAATTAGAAAACAGCCAACAATACCTTCATGCGCAGTGAGGAAAGGCACCACCTAGCATAGCACTAAGTTATACAGACCAGAGGGTGTTGACCCCAGCTTGTGCCAAGTTAACTGATCTCAGCCAGGGCAACAGTCAAGATTCTTCAGAAACTGCTCTAAAAAAATATTACCGTTGTAAGCCATTATCGCAACTCTTTCACCGAGTAGTTTCTGGTTTTTCTCGGAATATGGTCCCACTGAGCTTGCATAGGCACTTCTAAAGACTAACCATGATGCATTTTTCTCTTCCTTCTGAAATTCCTTCAAAACAAATAGAATCTGCTCTTGCTAAAATTATTTAATCTTTGCCCGTAACAATTTTCCACAACCCATGCAAACTAGTAGACCAGCAAGCCAGTGGTGTTCTACAAACACCACACTACAATTTGATTTCAAGACATGGACGCAGCCTATAATGGTTACCATCATTGTACAAAGCACCTAAGCTCTGTAGAACTCACCCTCTAATAAAGCACTGAAAAATAGGTCTAACTGCATCAGGAAACAGAGGGCAGCAACCAACACCCTACTCCTCTCTTGCAAACCACAAAGAAACAACACCTAGTGTTATTTCAACACAACCTCAAAACCCACAACATTTTAAGATCAGACTTGGCCAAAATTTACTGAAAATTCATCTTTCCACTGAATGCTTCAGAATTTCAAACCTGCATTGACTGGTGATCTCTTTCCACATTTTGTTCGAATTGCCCAAGTAGCAAAGTTCCACAGCAGCATGACAGGTTTCATTCAGCAAATGGATGGGCGGCGCAGACACGATGGGCCGAAGGGCCTCTTTCTGTGCTGTAAAACTCTATGACTAATACTGAAAGAGGTGTCATCTGTACCATCAAGTTTGAGAACAGCTGTGCCTGGCTTGCTCTCCAATGTGCTCTTCTTTTGGGAGATCACTGAACAGAGTTGTAGAAAGAGAACCACTTCCACCAACCCTTGTTCCTACTATGTGGCACCGCACATCAGTGCACTGGGCTGCCATTCATAACTGGATCCTTAATATATGTATCCTCATGGGAAAGATGCCAAAACGACTTCCATAACTGCTTAAACTTTTAATGCTAATAAATTCCAAGTACTTTTGCTTTTGGGTTTTTATGCAATTTTTGTGTTTTGTTTATTTGGCTACCCTGTTAGCACACATACTGTTTAGATTTTCCTTAGGTTTATTTACTAGTTCCTGAACACCAACCAGACAGGTATATTGTTGTAATATAACTGCCAAAATATTTATCAGTAATCATCTTGCTACTAATATTTTCCTAAACTGATTACATGTACAAAATAATAAATGACAAAACAAAATGTAATTATTTGCATGAGATACAAGATAAAATTGCACATCTATAGAGACGAAAACAACCCTTTTTTTGTAAATGAGGCAGTGCAGATGTATAGAGCACATCCTGGTTAAATATGAAACGTTCAGCCTTCACCGTTGTCAGTCTGATTTAGCAGAGAGTGCAGGCCCGAAGCCTCAGGACTTCACCAGAATGACAGACACAAACGCTTCTGCTCTGCAACAAAAGCAAACCCTCCCAACGATTGCAGCAGCTCTGCCCCGGCCCCAGCCCCGCCAGGTGCTTTCCCTTTGCAGGAGTCCCCAGCTCCCCGCCCTCGGACCCGGCCTCCCCACTCACTTCAGTCTGCAGTCCATGGTTACGGCATCTCGGTGCGGCTCCCCCCGCCTCTCCTCTGTCTGTCTGTCTGTCTGCGGGCCGCGGGGGAAGCAGGCGGTCACCGGCTGGCGCGGGTGAGGCTGTACCGAGCAGCGCGGGTCCCGGGTCTCTGGCTGATGCACTCACTGAGCCATCGCCCTGAACCCCCTCCTCCGCTGCTGCTGCTACCGCCGCTCCTCCTCCACCCCGCGCTCACACACAACACAAACTAGGAAGTTGGAACTCACTGAGAGAGAAGGTTAGCGACGTCACCGGCGCATCAACACCTGACTGGGTCCCACAACAGGAAGCTTTCAAGAGTTGAGTGCACTGAAGTGAAGGGAGAGGTGTGTGAGAGTATGTGCAGTGGAGTGTGGAATGAGTGAATGTGGGGTGAAGTGAGAATGAGTGAGTGTGGAATGGGTGCGCGGAGTCGAATGAGTGCCATTGATGTCAGTGTCGGATCTCTATAGCTTGCAAGATATTAGTTGGGGAAAATTATCAGGTAAAATAAAATATACAGCTGTGTAGTCTGTGTATACATTATTGCTTTTTCTTTTATAAGTAATTATCTTCCTTTTTAAGTTCTTTTGTCCAACTGCACTCTCTTCCCTTTACCTCCAGTTAGGGGTGGTTTAAGTAGAATGTAGGTAACTTGTTGCTGAGCTCTGTGGCCTGTCTTCTACAGACCAGCGATTGGGTGCCAAACAGCCACAAACAATGCCTCTCCCTCACCCCATTCAAAGAAAGAGCCACAAGTACTTTTAAAAACGGCTGTCCCAACTAAAATCAAAGTAGAGGAATTTCTAATAAATAGTCACAATCAGATAAATCCTGTCTATAGGTACGAGAAAGCTATGAGTCATGTGTCAATACATTTCTTTGGACTTTTATTACCATAATTCTGAATAATTTGGCATGCTAGTGTTCGCACAAGGATTTCAGTGCAGCGTGATGGATATGAAATTGTCCATCCACTTGAACTGTGAAAAACAACTTGGAGTTTGTTCTTCTAAACATGTTGCACGTGGAGACAGCACTTTAAGCCATACAATAGGAGTGCGAAGTACTGGCACTGACAATGATGGCAACAATATATTTATGTGATAAATGGATGATAAACATCATCCAAGAAGCATATTGGCACAACATTAAAGCACATATATTTATTCAACTGCAACTTTTCTCAGCCTAGTGTCAACATAGTGCCACCAGATTCCTCCCTTTCTTTGATCCCTCTAGAGTTGTCGAGCACACAGACTGGCTGAGATCAGGGATGAGTTTAAGGAATCACAGGGAAGAACCCACTTTGCAGTGCTACTTGGTACATCTAAATATAGCCCAAGAGGGTTATGTAATAAATAGATTAAGATCATTATGTCAAATAGTAATTGGGGAGAAAAAGGTTTGGGGAGGAAAGACAAACAAGTGACACATGCATAAGTGGCACAATACACTGAGGCCATTTACATCTTTGTGCCACATGTTTGTGAACCAAAAAAATTGCAAAACACTTCCAAATGCAACTTATAGTACAGTTCTACAACTATTCATTTTGGATGCATCTTCTATTCATCAGTACATCCAACTGGACCAAATCTCAGAACTCTATGTGGATATGGGCAACACTTCCCCATTTATACTCAAATCTACAATTTAATTTGAGATAAAATATTCAATTAAAGATGTCCTTCAGAAAGAAGTTGTGTGTTATTATTCAGACTCCATCAAAACCATCATCCCCAACTTCATTCACTTCCCCATTGCTCATTCAGGTTTGTGCACTATTTGATTCAACTTGATGTTCTTTTTGACCCTGAGTGAGCTTCAGACCCCAATGCCTATCTATCACCAAGACCATATACTAGCACCTTCACAACATCACTCAATTTAACATTTAATTCCCCTCCCTCCTCCACTACCAGCGAACCTTTACCATACTTTCATTACTTTCAGACTGAACTTTTGCAATGCCAAGTTGCACCCTACATGAACTCCAACTTGTCCAAAACCCCACCAATTGCACCTCATCCCTCAATACATCAACTTCAAAATCCTCATGAAGAAGTTCCTCCTCCAAAGCTTCACCCCACCCTACCTCTAAATCCTTCTCCATCACAACCATGCCTTTCAGTTCTCTGACTCTGGCCTCCTACATATCCCTTCCTCAACAACAACAACTTGCATTCACATAGTGCCTTTAACATAGCAAAACATCCCAAGGCACTTCACAGGATCGTTATCAAACAAAATTTGACACTGAGCCACATAAGGAGATATTGGGACAGATGACCAAATGCTTGGTCAAAAAAGTAGGTTGTAAGTAGTGTCTTAAAGGAGGAGAGAGAGGTAGTGATGCAGAGAGGTTTAAGGAGGGAATTCCAGAGCTTAGGGCCTAGGCTACTGAAGGCTCCTCCTTTTACTTAGCCATTGACAGAGCCTTCGGTTGTCTCGGCCGTACTCTCTAACTCCTTCCTGAAGCCCACTGCCTTGCAACTTCCCTCCCACCTTCAGATACCTGCTGAAAATCTATCAATTCAACCCTGTTTTTGGTCATCTCTCAACTCTTATATTATTGCCAGCTTCAGTTTCTCCTCGAGGAAGCACTGTGTGATGTTAAAGGTGCTATATACAGGTTGTGTGCTGCATCTTACCAACATTGTCCGAAAAATCTACCTTCAATTTAAGATGCAAAGAGCAGTTTTAACATTTGCATGTTAAGTTATGTTTCAGTTCCCATGCGTTGGGCTTCTGAAGCTTGAGTTAATTTTGTCTGTGGTTTTGAGACAGTATTTATGCTTACATTGAAACCCCTCCATTTTTGCTCCCATGGCAAGTTTCTCCTCTTTGTGTGCAACATTTTTATTGAAGCATTGCAAGTTTTATAATGGCTAAATACATTTTTACATGCTTCACATTTGGTTTTAAATAAGATCATTTACATAAAAACAATGAATGATGACCGTGCAATGGAAAATCCTGTATCTGGGCTTTTGCTTTGTAGCTAGTTTGAGGATATGTTTCCATCTTACGATGGCATGCTATTTTGTCTTATTTTTCCTTGTCATTGATCCACCAAGATAACACACCTGCTGTCCCTAGGGGGAGGAAGGGAAAAGAGATTCATGTGATCTGCTGAGAGGCCATCATCAGTGCTGAGCAGCTCAATCGGGTACCCAGCCAATTTTCTCTCCTCCCTGAAGTGAAGTGCTATGCAGTGGTAGTCTTTAATAAAGACAAGCCTGAGTTGCAGACAAATGCATTATCCTTGAGGACATCACAAGATGAGGGGAAAATGAAAAACATCCAACAAGAGGAATCGAAACTGGGTACTTTCATAACAGAAACACAAGAATCACATGGACATGCAAGGTTGAGTTAAGTTTCATTTCCAAATCCTTTAAAGCTCCATTACAGGGAGCTCCCAGCACAACATTGCCACAAGAATATTGTAGATTGCTATCCACACTGACTTCACTCATGCATATACAAATTTTTGTAACGCAAGTCACCACCCATAAATGATAAGCAGGTTAGCTCTATTAGTCTTAGATATTATCTTCTACCTCAGCCACATTGCCATTGGGATCTCCCACAAGATTTCCATTGGCCCAGTTGCTGACATTTGTCAAACATCTAAATTCCAAGGATCATAAACTTGAAATTGTCCTACAAAATGATACAGTGATTGGCAGTGCAAGGAATATTTGATACCAGGTACACTATCCCTTATCCGAAAGCCTTGGGACCAGCTGAGTTTCAGTTTTCGGAATTTTTCGGATTTCAGAAGGTATTATTATAAGACTGGGAAATTTGTATTTAATATAAATTTTAAAAGTTCAGGCTACCTCTTGCAACTGTTCCGTGTCTCATTCCCCTTCCTGCTTCTCTGGAAAGCCGGATATCGGCTGACTCCTACTAAGCTGGCCCGCAAATCAGGTCGGGGGTCGGGTGGGGGGGGGGAGAAAAGAATATCGGATGGGCCGCGGTTCGGGTCGGGGAGAAAAGAATATCGGACGGGTCGGGGGGGGGGGGGAAGAAAAGAATATCGGACGGGCCATGGTTCGGGTCGGGTCGGGCGGGGGGAGAAAAGAATATCGGACGGGCCGCTGTATTGTTGGGTTCACTCTCCCGGTACCTCCTTCACACTGCCCGGCTCGGCCTGCAATCTCCTACCCAGGAGGGAGCTCTGTGACCCTCTGCCCTGCTCAGCGTAAGTCATGCGCCACTCTAGTCATGTCGTGCGCTTGACTTACGCTGAACGAAAAAACTTTCGGTTTTTAGAGGTTTTCGGTTTTCGGAAGTTTGGATAAAGGATAGTCTACCTGTACCATAAAAAGTGTTCTCCAAAAATAAGAAAACCTTAGAGACCATCCAAGGAGTAGACAGGAAAAATCCATTCTTAGCAAATCTATTGATACAAATAAAGTTATTTATTTTCAAGGTATACATTAATTTTAAATTTAACTTATGTATTGCATGCAAACATATTTCACTAAGATACAAAATGGCTACTAGATAATATATTAGAGGACATATCTAATGCACATTAATCTATTCTGAGTTGTCCCAAATTGTATTTTGTAAAATTTTGCAGTCTATATTCCAGCAATTATTCATGAAGTTCAATCTTATCCTGCAAGTTATCAATAATCCATACATATGCCAATTGTCCTTCAATAGCCACAAAAAATTCTCAGACATCATAATCAATAACTACAGATATCCATCAAGTTATCATCACAATGGCAGATGAGGATGAGACATAAGATAGCTTTGGAACCCAGTAAGTAACACAGGGTTGCGATACAGCTAGTTGGACAAAAAATGTCATCCCAGGGAAATTCCAGAGCCAGCATGAACAATGAAAATGGTCTACATTATGAAGTATAACACCTAGAACAGAGATCCTAGCCCCTCAAAACCTTCAAACACCCCAGAAACAGTCGGGAGGAGAGATTACCCAGAATACTCTGGACATGACTTCAAGCAGACAGACAGATTAATCTCCATTGAAACATATAAGCCAGGTGGGGACGGTTGGCCAAAGAGGCTGACTCTTTGGACAACTTGTCCATCCATGGTCACCAATCACCTGAATTCAAATATAAACAGTGAGTAAATGAAGGTCAATCTGAATGAGATCTAAATAACATTACAGAAATTTTAAAAGTAATTCCTCTTCAAAAAGCTTTGTAGGATTTAAATAGCTAATTGCTCAATCATTTACAATGTGTCACTGCTCCTTGATCTTACAAACCTAGAAACCTGAGAGAAAACAAAGGGGGAGAAATTCATTATAGCCCAGGAATGGGCAGTAACTTCAGAAAAGTTTGAGATTTAGCACCAGGCACTAATAAATCACGCTGCATGCAAAATTAAGTCTCATTGCTCAAAAAAAGGATTGGAGCGCCAAATCAAGTGCTAATGGCCTAGCTCAGTGGCGTGACACTCAAAGTGCTAACCAATATCAGGTGCAGTCTAATCGCAAGTCACCATTACCAGAGGCTCTTTCGAGTTCTTAAAGGGAAGGTTCATTGATGCTGCAGAACCTCATTCTCAGCATTGCTGGCTGTGAACCTGTGACAGCAAGCAGGAACAGGCCAAGCCCAAGGAGCCGGATGACTCAAGCAAGTGTCATGATGGCATATCCACGCCCCACGGAGAGAGCCTGCAGATTTTCGGACCAAGCATTGGAGGAGTTGGTGTCCGCTGTGGAAAGACGGAGGGCGGGGCTCTACCCGGTAAGTGGCAGGAGGCCCTCACCGCAAGTCTTCCGTGTCATGTGGAGGGAGGTTGCCCAGCATGTCTCAGGCAGCACTGTGGTTCCCAGGACCCACACACAGTGCAGGAAGAAATTTAATGACTTCACTCAGGTGGTCAGGGTGAGTCAATGCCTCAACAAATGCTACATACCACCATCTGAACCATAGTCGGCACACACTGGCCAAAGCACCACACTCCCAGCACTCACCCACCAACAATCTCTACCTACCAACACTCACACCCACATCTCACACCTTGCGCACAATGACAGCTATTGAACCATAGCAGGCACATCACCCAAATACATTGCTCCACACTCACTCACACACTTTCCTTTTGCAGGCCAAGGTGGCTCACAACAGGAGGGAGCAGGAGCGCACAGGTGGGGGACAAGCCAACACCCAACCATTGTCTGCGCTGGAAAATAGAGTGCTGGAGATTATTGGGTGCCAGATGGTAGGTGCTGTGGCCACCGACGACATTAACGCCCTTGGGGACAACAATGGTATGTTCATCCCTACTCCTTCTTCTCACATCCCATTTCCCCCTCACCCCTCAAGCCTTTTGCACTTTCCAGCTAATCATGCTGTCGTCATGCATTTCTCCTTTCCTGCCCCCCTCCCCTCACCTTAACCCAATTATTGTGCCTTTATGCTTTCAGATAATGAGCAAGCACCTGAGGAGCCTGTCCCTGAGGGCACCGTGAGAGCGAGGTGGGAGAAGAGGAGGAGGAAAACACATTGCGTCACTGCAGGTCTCACCAGCTCAGATACTGGTACTACGCATTCTTTAGAGGCTAGAATAGTAGTGGGATCTGCACAGGGTGCTGCACTGGGAACAAGCATGCTGCAGCATGGCCAGGGGAAAAGGGTAGCTCAGGGGCCAGCTCCCTGGAGGAGGAGTTTACATGCAAGTTCTGCTGCACAGGACTCAGATGAGGACCTTGAAAGGGAGGGTTTTAGAAGGGTGATGGGCATGCACACGGAGATGATAGGTGCAATGGCAAGGGTGACCGAGAGCCTCTCGGCAATGGTAAAGAGCGTGGAGGTGTCCGCCTCCAACATTGCACAAACCTCTGCGCACACGATGGAGCCCATCCTTTCCAGTCTGGAAAGGATGGTCGACTCCCAGAGAGACCATGGCGACCCAGGCCTTATGCTGCATGTGATGGGCGATCTGGCAGCTTCCATTGTAGCACAGCCAGAAGCAACGCAACGTAGACAGGCTAAGTGAGTGGGCAGAGATTTGGCAGATGCAATATAATGTTGGAAGGTGTGAGGTTATGCACTTTGGCAGAAAAAATCAAAGAGCAAGTTATTATCTAAATGGAAAGAAACTGCAAAGTGCTACAGTACAAAGGGATCTGGGGGTCCTGGTGCATGAAACACAAAAAGTTAGTATGCAGGTGCAGCAGGTGATCAGGAAGGCCAATGGAATCTTGGCTTTTATTGCAAGGGGGATGGAGTATAAAAACAGGGAAGTCTTGCTGCAGTTATACAGGGTATTGGTGAGGCCACACCTGGAATACTGCGTGCAGTTTTGGTTTCCATATTTAAGAAAAGATATACTTGCTCTCAAGGCAGTTCAGAGAAGGTTCACTCGGTTGATTCCGGAGATGAGGGGGTTGACGTATGAGGAAAGGTTGAGCAGGTTGGGACTCTACTCATTGGAGTTCAGAAGAATGAGAGGCGATCTTATCGAAACATATAAGATTGTGAGGGGGCTTGATCGGGTGGATGCGGTGAGGATGTTTCCACTGATGGGTGAGACTAGAACTAGGGGGCATAGTCTAAGAATAAGGGGCTGCCCTTTCAAAACTGAGATGAGGAGAAACTTCTTCACTCAGAGGGTAGTAAATCTATGGAATTTGCTACCCCAGAGAGCTGTGGAAGCTGCAACATTAAATAAATTTAAAATGGAGATAGACAGTTTCCTAGCAGATAAGGGAATTAGGGGTTACGGGGAGAGGGCAGGGAAGTGGATGTGAGTCTAGATTCGGATCAGCCATGATCCTATTGAATGGCGGAGCAGGCCCGAGGGGCCATATGGCCTACTCATGCTCCTACTTCTTATGTTCTTATGTCTTAGTGCTGTAATGCAGTCTATGGTTGGTGCCATCCAGTCTCAGACTGCTCTCATGCATTCTCAGCTTGATGTCACGCAAGCTCTGACTGGGTCTACCACTGTAACTGGGGCTTTCACAGTGTCATAGCAGGCCAGCAATCTGTACTCCAACAGATTGCTAGGGATGCTGAGGTGCTGCCCCAGAGGAGTGGCAGTGGGTCAGTGGAGCAGGAACCTGCTGTCCTCTCTCAGGGTGACAGCATTCCTGCTCCCACCGCTGGCACTCCGCCATTGCCCTTGTCGCTGCCTGTCATCCAGCCAGCCCAGACTGCTGCCTCCCATGCTGAGGTGGTGCAGTCTACAGACAGGCCTTCCAGGCCCAGAGCTGGTCGAGGACGCCCTGCAAAGCCATCTGAAGTCTCCCGCACGGACACTCAGCAGCCTTCCACCAACTATGCTGCAGCCACTGGGCCAACACTTCATAGGAGCACTAGAGTAGGCAAAGGCACAGTAACAAGGGGCACTAAGGGATTGCACAAGGGTGAATAGTTAATATTGTTGCTGTAAATATGTATTAACTGATTAGGAATAAATGTATTAATTCAGTTTGGATTATTTTGTGGTGTGTCTCATTTCAGCTTTGCACTGTGAAATGGCCTGCGACAGGGATGGAATGATAGGGATGTGGTGAGTAACAGGGATCTGGGGTTTAATTTACTGGAACCGCAGTCTGATGAGGCGGTCACGAACCGTCCTTCCGGAAGGCCGATTGAGTGATTGCCTCCTCCCTCGCTCCTGTTGCTCTGCCTCCTCCCTCCCCTCCTTGTCCTCATCCTCCTCATCTTCCTCTTCCTCCTCTCCCTCCTCATCCACCTCCTCTCCTTCTTCCTCCTCCTGAGGTGGTCCCACAATCCCTCGTGGCAAGGGCTGGACCCTCTTGATGGCCAAATTGTGGAGCATACAGCAGACGACGACAAAATGGGACACCCGCTCAGTTGAGTACTGAAGAGCTCCTCCCGAGCGGTCAAAGCAGTGCAACTGTTGCTTGAGAACCCCGATGGTCTGCTCGATGATGTTCCTGGTGGCAGCATAGCTCTCATTATATGAGTGTTGGGCAGGACTGTTGTGGTTGTGGAGGGGAGTCATGAGCCAGGTGAAAAGCGGATAGCCCTTGTCTCCGACCAGCCAGCCACGAGCTTGATGTGGTGGCTGGAAGAGTGCTGGCACACCAGTCTGGCACTGGATGAAGGCATCGTGGCTGCTGCCAGGATTGCAGGCATTCACACTGAGGATTCGCTGTCTGTGATCACACACCAACTGGACATTAAGTGAGTGGTAGCCTTTGTGGTTACAGAAGATGTTAGGATTGTTCTGCGGTGCCCACAAAGCCATGTGGGTGCAGTCAATGGCGCCCTGCACCATGTGGAATCCCACTCTCCTGGCAAAGCCATATGCACACTCGCCCTGCTTCTCTCTGGTGATGGGGAAGGAAATGTAGTCCCTTCTCTGACTGTAGAGAGCCTCTGTGACCTCCGGATGCAGCGATGGACGGCAAACTGCAAGATGTTAGCTATATCTCCTGTGGCAGACTGGAAGGATCAGCTGGCGAAGAAATTAAGGGTGATGGTGACCTTGACTGCCACTGAGAGAGCTGTGGTGGTCCTGGTCTGAGGCTCGAGGTCTGGTTGCAGGAGGTGGCAGAGTTCTGTGACCACCTCCTTGGTGATGCGGTGCCCTCCAATATACTGCTCCTTACTTAATTGAAGGTAGGAGAAGTGCTGTCGGACTACCCTCGGAGGGTAAGGCCTCCTGATGAGAACCCTCATTGCCCTCCTCCTCCCTCTGGCCACATGTTCCAGTCTTTCTCACTGCCTCCGCTCCCTCCACCGTAGATCCTGGAGGGCGAGGTTGACTGCCAGTACCGCCCCCATTAATGTAACGAAGTGTAGCACTTTGATATTGTAGTGTATGTACCTGTAAGAGAGAACTACTTTTACAGCTCCTGTATACTGTAGTACCGGCAGTGACCACACCTGTATATAAGCCCTGAGCAGGGATCTGTACTGTTAGTTTTTAGACTACCCTCATCCAGTAAACACCTGTTGATTGTTAATCTGCAGTCTCCGTCTATTTATTGAAGAACACCATACCTTAAGCTTCACGGATTTAACAGATATGTTGTGAGAATAAATGTAACTAATTTTTACTAGCCACAACACTCTGGAGACTAAACAACTTTCAAATGACTGATTTAAACTGTTGCACAATGTCAAACTGACAGGGAAGCAGTGAAACAGCACTAACCTGAGAGCTGTGACTCATTACTCGTGATCCCTTTAAGTAGCACCCCTGGAGCCAGCTATCGACTGCTTCATGCCTCCTCTCCCTGTTGCTGTTGGGGCGAGGTGCAAAGGTAGGGGGCAATAATGAATTTCACAGATCGGGTGCCCAGTGAGCATTGCATGCTCACTGATGTCACGATCTGCCTGGCGCTGAAGTCCCCAGTGCTAACTCGTAGCGGCAGTACTACGATGGTGCTGAATTTGGCGTGCATCACTGGATTAGCCTTGTTACAGCGCTACTGCCTCAGCGCCCCGTTGGTTAGCCAGGCGCTAACTGGAGGCGCTAAGGTACCGAATTTCTCCCCCAAAGCTCCTTCAAGAATGAATTATCCCTACATAAATAAAATACAATTCTGAAAAGTGGCAAAGCACACAAATGTTTTTGTACTTTCTGCATTTCAACTTTTTTTTGGAATAAATATCAAAGTAATAATTTGATCATATTTGGAAAGAGAATTCATTTGAAGTAAAGTTCGAAAAGCTTTTTACTTGTTTGCCTGTGTGAAAGTGGGTTACTTGGACTTGAGCTAAAATGGGTGTATCACTGCAGAGAAACCTTAAGGTAAGCTTTGAGTGATGCTGCACTCAAGGTTACCCCAGCAATTCCTGCTGCTTCGCTGACAATAAGGATCATCTGCATCCCTGTGATGTATGGAGAAAAGTGAGCAGTGATGGACAGGTTGTCTCAGCAGGTTGGTTAAAGGCAGAGAAGATGCAGAAATTGCTGCAGTGCTCCCAAATGAGTGATTTTCACAACATCCTTCCCCACCTCTTAATATCTACAGTTTCCAGTTTTCAGTGTTTTCTTTTTTAAGTCATTTTTCATTTCTGCTAAATTTGATGCAGTATCTGTGATTTCAAAGTTGTATGAGAGCAAAACTTGGTGAAAACCAGAAACCTAAATATTAGCCTCAAAACATATATTCTGGGGGAGGCGAACACTGAACAAGGGTCATGGAATGGAAATGCAGGGAGTTTCAATTCTGTGGAAGTTTGTTTGCCTGGTAATACAAACTATGGAATAAAGTCTGTGAGGGTCAGGGAACATAAAAAGTGCATTCATTCCCCCTCTCTCATTCTCGTGAATATACACTGATTTCAATATTTTTTCCACTGGTCATGAGGGCTGGGTGGATAGTGGAGATTAAATTAGGGATTCACCTCAAAATTAGAAACGCTAATTATCAGTATTGTTGGTCTTCAATTGAATCAGTAATGATCCTTCCCATTGGATATAAAGGGTAGCTGTAAAAAAACAACATACAGGACCTCAAAACATGCTCCCCCCCCCCCCCCGCCCCCGCACCTCACCCCAAATCTATGTCAAATCTGCTAAACTGCTGAAGCCACAAAGAAAATCCAGACTAACATATTTAGATTAAAGTCTGTCAGGAAGCCCACGCAACTTTCAATATTTTATGATCAAAGATGCATTCACTGAATCAGTGACTAGAACTTTTGAATGATGTGGAGATCCTATGATTTAGAAACATAACAAGAGTTAAAACAGTAATCCTCAGCAAATTTTTTACCAGCCATAGCAGGAATAAATAATCCCCCTTATCCTCCCCAAATTTATGTCTTTCAAGAAACCTACCTTCTGCACCCTTGATCCTTCCCCACTCAACTATCCCTCTTGGCTACCAACTTTCTGCCTTTCAAAAGCGCCGTCATCATCCCGCCCCACCCTCATCTTAAAAAAGCCGACCTGTGACCCAATTATCTTCTCCAACTCTAATGCCACCTCTAATCACCCTTTTATCTCTGAGGTTCTCAAATGTTTTATCCCAATACTCTCTGTATCTATCCTGCTCACAGCACCAAGACTACCCTGGCCAAAGTCACAAATTACATCTTCAGTGACTGTGATCGATTATCCCTCATTTTCCTCCTCGAGCTCTCTGCAGCATTTGATAAAATTGTTCATGCCATTCTCCTCCGTAACCTCTCCTCTTGTCGAGCTCAGTGGGACTGCCCTTGTGTGATTCCATTCCTATTTGTCCAAACGCAGCCAGTGCTTCTCCAGCAGTGGATTCTTTTCCCGCCCCACACTTTCACCTCTGGAATTCTCCAAACATTTGTCCTTGGCGTTCTCCTCTTCCTCATCTACATGCTGCCATTGGGTGACACCATCCATTAATTTGGCCCCACAACCATCTCTGTGGTCACACTGCCTGTCTGACAACAAGCCATAAATAAGTCAAAATGTTCCCTTAGTTGAATATCAGGAAGATCAAAGCCATTATTTTCAGTTCCTGCCACAAACTACACTCCATGGCTCTAACTCTAATCACTTCCACATCTAACTGCTCAGGTTGAACCAGACCTTGCAAAATCTTGGCATCCTGTTTGATCCCATTTCCATCCAGAAACAAGACTGTTTACTGCAACGACTATGTCACTTCACTGCAGCTGAAACTTCTGTCCATGCTTTTGTCAGTTCAAGACTCCATGTTTCCATTGTCCTCCTTGCTCACCTTCCATCACCCACCCTCCATAAATGACAACTTATTGAAAACTCGGCTCCCCATGTCCTGTCCCATGCCAGGTCTCACTCGCCCAGCACTCGCAGCCTTGCTGACCAAATTTAGCACCCTGTGACCCAGGCACTGTATTTAAAACACTCGTCCTCGAGTCCTTCCATCTCCTTGTCTTGCATCTCTGCAACCTCCCCCTTCCTTACATCCCCTCTCTTACCTTTTGGCTGTACGTCGCAATGTACAGACATCCAATTATTGTGCACCAACATAAGATAAATGATTATTGTGCTGATTTACCAGTGGTATTCTTACCCAATTCTTTATTGTCCAGTATGTTCATTGATGCACTCATTTCCTGCTGAGAAAACAACAATGCACGGAAACAAAAACAAGAATGCAGAGGAATGAATCTTCTACATTAAGGGGAATAAGTCATACTGTGCCAGCTTCTTCATTGCTTTTGGATTTCTTCATGCATAAATTGCCCTAATCTGGTCTACACTAAAAAAAGCAGGAAATTGTGTAAGAGTTCAATGGTAAATATGCTGTATGAATCATGTTCCAACATCACTTACACTTGGTAAATCAAACATATCAAGCTTCAGACTGAAATGCAATGCGATTAACTTCCTTGCTTTCAGCCGCGAAGCAGACAACACCAAAAGCATCGGAGGCTAAATTTCAACACATGCCTATTCAAAACAGCACTACAGCAAAGGGATATACAGTGATTTATTTCAGCACCGGCTATGGTTGTATATTTACCTTCCTTGTAGCACTAGGGATGGCTATAGAAGAATAGCATGGATGGATTCCCAGTCCATACAGAAGCATCACAGCTCTCTGCACCAGCTGTAAAACTCTGAAATGTCCTGAGTGAGCTGTAAGAAACTGAAGAAAGTGAGTGAGAGCACACGGCACAGCCAGCATGCTTGACATATATTGGCCCAAAATTTGCTGCCAAAATAACAGGAAGTTTCATGGGCACATCGTTATTAGTGTGTAAATCGTCCAACAATTTGTGGCAAGAGGTACCCCGTGAGTTCTGAATCACCACAAATTGTTGGACGATTTGCGCCACTCCGCTGTTAGCCTCGTGACAATGGCAGCTCACCCTCAACCTCCCCGTGAGGTTCAAGAAATTGCTGCATTTGCACAGTAAATACGAATTAAACTCCCACAGAAAGTAATGACTTTTTAACAATGGGATTTATGTTCCTACAATGCCACTCAACCTCTCCGGCCCAGAAAGGGAGCAATTGAAACTGCCGAGTCTCATTCCTGCAGATGGTAAATTGTTCTTAGAGGTTGTTTAAAAATTTAAATTTTATATATTTTTTCTTACTTTTCCTTTCCGTCTCTTTTTCTCTCTCTCTTAATCCAATCTTTCTTTCCCTCTCTTTAATTTCTCTTTCTATAGCTAATTTGACTTTAATTCACCCTATTTCCTTCTCAGTCATTCCTCTGTTTTTTTCTCTTTCCTTAAACCTGATTGGTTAAGGAGATAGACTATTGGCCCCACCATTCACCAAGGTCCCAGATGCACGTTATCAGCTCACACTTCCAACAATTTGCAGCGCAAAATTTCTTCACACTGAACAGTGTGTAAAAAAACCTGACTAACAGGGCACGGCATGAGATGCCCGGTCCAGCAAATTCATGGCCATTATATAGAGAGGGAAAGCAAGAGCACATGCTCATGAGACAGAGTGAGTGAATGTGGGAGTGTATGCAAGACAGAGGGAGTGAGAGAATGCATATGCTAGAGAGACAGAGACAGCATGGATGTGAGAATGGGAAAGGGAGCGAGATAGAGGGAACACATTAGACAGAGAGAAACACAGAGCACACGAGAGACAGAAAGAAAGAGAGGGTGCGTGAGAGACAGATCATCTGGCAGAAAGAAAGTGTGCGAGAGAGGGGGAAGAGGGAGAAACAAACACAGAGAAGCAGGGTGACTGGAAGGAAGAGAAAGCACGTGTAACAGAGAGCATGCACATGACAGTGCGAGAGAGACATGGTGTGTGTGCCTGTGAGAGACAGGGAGAATCAATGCACATCTGTGAGAGACAAAGAAAGAGCGAGTGTGCCTGCAGGAGACAAAGAAAAAGAATGCACAAACCAGAAACACAGGGAGAAACAGAGAAAGAACAAGCAACAAGGAGATTGATAAAGACGGGTCAAGACAGGCACAGTGCCTAAGACAGTCAGAGCACCATAACAAGAGATCGAATGCCTGAGACCAAGCGTGCACGTGAAGGAGATCAAGTGAGAGAACATGCAAAAGGAAACATACACTCACTCTCCGTCTCACATGCGAGTATGCACAGAGAGTGCAAAGGGAGCGCAAGCACGAAAGAGAGCAAGCCTGCACTGTCTCATATTCAGAAACATAGAACATGCAGGCACCTGACATTTGAACATGGAATAAATAAAGACAGTTCAAGGGAGAGTTGAAATATTGTTTTGGCCCCTCAGTGGCAACAGAAAGCTTTGCATTTCATTTGAACCGAGGACAATGCTCACCCAGAGGAATTGGAAGAATTAGCCCAGCAACATTGGTTTTCACAATTACCAACCATGGTTCTCCAAAATCCATCATGAATTTTGTATAAATCATTGTTTAATAATCACCATACAGGTATTTTCATTTGATCATTATTTTTCTAACTATCCCATTTTTGTGGTAGTTTCAAACGTTTACAATAAGAGTATGCAGCAAAGGCCACTGTTTACCACCATCTAGTTACACTGTAAGAAATTGGCTAATGTTAAACCTTTGAAAACTTATTCTTCTGCTGATCTAACGTGGTAATAAACCAAGCAAGGGAACAGTTTGTCAATTTTACATAATACATGTAAAGTAAAATTGCAAGCAAACTTCAGCAGAGGAAGTAAAAACAATTTTAATTTTCACCAGAGCACCTGAAATTTCAAGGTACAGCTATTCACATTTGTACAATCTCCACTGTGCCATAATCAAAGATAAAAACTGCATTTACATTTCCACATTGCAATTCAGCGATGAGGTGTGAAATTTACTCAAGTGATTAAGCAAGCACCATTTAGCACTCAAAGACAACCATTAACATTAAGTGCAGTAAAGCAATGAATGTGAAGGCAAGTCTTTTATATGATCACTAGGAATGCCGCTGTACATAGACTACATAGAGAGGCCGGTTAGAGAGGCCGATGACCTTGTTAGATTTGTACTTTCATCAATAGCAACAAATGCTAAAAATTCATTCTCAAAAGCTAACCATCCAAGTGTAATAGTTACTTTCAAGCAGTTTTCATATGGAAACGAGTCTATCCCTGATGACATTTACTTATATAACAGTCACACGAAAGGCTTGTATTTTCTTGGAGTGCTTGTCGTTTTATCGCACAGTACTGTACTTTGAATGATAATGTAGCAACGTAAGCTTTCTGAAAAAAGTTGCAACATAACAGGATACAAAACATCTATGTCTGCTCAAGATACCAATAAGGCAGAAACCCAATTTACAACAGTATGCATTTATATAGCATACAGGAAGGCATTGCAAAGTGCTTTATATGGAGAATAAAAGTAACTCCAAGCACGAGCGAAATGTAAAACTAGGGACGATTAGTGTGGGAAATGGTGGGCTGGGGCGGGATGGGCCAGGGGATGTGGTGGTGGAGAGCAAAAGCACAGTGTCATGAAACTTACCATTCATGTAGAAATGACTCATGAGATAACACTGGGTGACCAGCTGGTGGCGCCGTCCAAGGAAAGTATAAATATTCGGGCGTGGGCCCAGCTTGCTCAGGATCTTTTCGTAACCAGGAATTAGTGATGTAACTAGAGCTCATGGTTGTGAAACAGTTGAGTAAAGCTTTGTTTTATACTCAAACCAAGTGCTTAATAGTTTTCTTATGTCAATTTAATCAACTGTGTATCGGCTCCACGCCCTGAGTGAATTCGGGAACAGCCAGCTACGACTTCAACTGTAGAAGGGAACTCCGATGTAGTAATCAATCCATCATGGACAAACTAATCAGACCCGTCCGTCTTGACCGGGACCCGAATTCACCTACAACTGCTAAGGTATGGAAACACAGGTATCGTACCTTCAGCAACTTCCTCAGGGTGTGTGGTGAAAATGTTCCTGATAAATTAGAGATACTTGCCAATTATGTATCTCCTCATGTGTTTGACTATATCGAAGACTGTGTAGACTATGACTCTGCTATCCTAATATTACAGCGACTATATGTTAAGGCCCCAAACAAAATTTTTGCTCGGCATCTACTGGCCACAATGCAACAACAACCTGGGGAATCACTTGACGAATTCCTTCAAAAGCTTCGCAGGCTCAGCAAGGATTGTAATCTTAAAGCTGTCACAGCTGAGCAGTACCAGGAGGAGTTAATTTGTGAATCATTTATTAATGGGATTGCATCTCCCTTCATACGCCAGCATCTGTTGGAGAATAAAACCCTTGAGTTACAGGCTGCCTATGACCAGGCATGTTCTCTGGACTATGCAAAGAGGAATGCAGATACCTATCTTTTACCACGTGCACGGGCTGCTGCTATCACTTTTAGTGACTCCTTTGATAGGCCTTGGGTGGAAGCCCTCACTGATGACTCTAACCTAGCTGATGACAACCCTACCCTAGAAGCCTTCACTGATGATGACCCTGCCCTAGCGGCATCTTGGCAATCTGGAAGAAAGTGTTTCTTCTGTGGAGGTGCATTCCACTATAGGAAATTTTGTCCTGCTCATAATGCAACCTGCAATCATTGCAGTAAGAAAGGTCACTTTTCTAAGGTATGCCAGTCAAGAGCCTCTGTTAGTAAGAAAGGCCACTTTTCTAAGGTAAACCGGTCAAGAGCCCCTGTTAGTTTTGCAGCTACTATCTATAAAACTGCTCCTCCCCCAAGAGCCACTACTAAGGTTACAGCTGCTATCCATAAAACTGCTCCTCCCCCAAGAACCACTACTAAGGTTACAGCTGTCATGGGGAAAACTGCTCCTCCTCCCATCACAGCTGTTTTTCCCCAAAGTCTGCCCTATGCAACCATGAAGGTTTTGGCAAATGGACACATTTTGAGTGCACTAATCAACTCATGCAGCTCTGACAGCTTCATTAGTGAGCGGGCTGTCAGTAAGTTAAAACTGTGTATTTACCCCTCGGACAGGGAAATTGCAATGGCTCTGATGACACTGACCACCAACTCTTCCAGCTTTTGTCTTGTTGACCTTATTCTCAATGGCCGCACTTATTTCTCCACTCGGCTCGGGATGCTCAAAAACCTATGCAGTGATCTGCTCCTGGGACAGGATTTCCAGAAACAACACAAAAGACTCACTTTCGAGTTTGGAGAGTCAAAGCCGGGGCTTACTATTTCCAAAGTACCATTTTGTGCGCTTTTGGTGGCTTCACTCAACGAGCCCTCCTTGTTTGCCAATCTTTCCCCCGATGTAAGCTCATAGTCACTAAATCACGACGTTTCAGCCAAGATGATCTATCCTTTATCGAGGCAGAGATCTCTCGCCTTCTAGCTGACGGTATCATTGAGCCATGTTCGTCTCCCTGGTGGGCTCAAGTCGTCATCGTTGTTAAAAATCCTCTGAAACAACATAAACATCTTTGCATCGATTACTCGCAAACTATTAACCAGTATACCGACCTGGATGCCTATCCACTACCACGCATCGATGACATGGTCAATAACATTGCCAACTACAAGGTATTTTCAACTTTTGACTTAAAGAGCGCGTACCATCAAGTACCTTTAAAAGACTCTGACAAACAGTATACGGCCTTTGAGGCCAATGGTCGGCTTTACCAGTTTTGTCGCCTTCCATTTGGGGTCACCAATGGGGTGGCCGTCTTTCAACGGGCAATGGATAGCCTAGTCAAACAGGAGAACTTAACGGACACTTTTCCATATCTGGATAATATCACCATTGCTGGTCATGACCAGAAGGAGCATGATGCCAACCTCCAGAAATTTTTTGACGTTCTCCGTCGTCGCAACTTAACCTTAAATGAGTCCAAATCTGTGAAATCAGTAACATCAGTCAACATCCTTGGCTACTGGGTGGGCAACGGTGTCATCAAAGCGGATCCAGAGCAACTTCGTCTGCTTCAGGAGCTCCCTCCCCCTACGAATCTCGGCTCTCTTCGTCGGGCACTCGGCATGTTTGCCTATTATGCGAAGTGGATACCCCACTTCTCCGACAAGGTCCAGCCCCTGCTTCACGCAAAGTCATTTCCGTTGGAGGCAACGGCTATTTTAGCTTTCAACCTCCTCAAGCGACAACTGGAAAAAGCCACGCTTCATTCCATCAATGAAAATCTCCCTTTCGTGGTCGAGTGCGATGCATCGGAGGTGGCGATCTCGGCTACCTTGAATCAAGGTGGTCGACCCGTTGCATTGCTGTCCAGAACTTTGCAGGGTAGCGAGCTCCATTATCCTCCTGTCGAGAAGGAGGCTACAGCTATCATCGAAACAGTATGTAAATGGAGTCATTTTCTCACTCGTCGCCATTTCATGCTTATAACCGATCAGCGCTCCGTGGCCTTTATGCTGGATAACTGGAAACACACTAAGATCAAGAATAACAAAATACAGCTCTGGAGGATGGAATTGCTCGCCTTTGGCTACACCATACATTGTCGACCCGGCAAAGAGAATGTGGCCCCGGATACCCTCACGCATGCATTCTGCTCTTCTATTTCAACTTTGACTCTTACGGATCTTCATACTGATTTATGCCATCCTGGCATTACCCGTTTGTGCATCTAAAAATCTCCCATTTTCTATGGAAGACGTGAAAAGAACATGTTCCACTTGTAGAATATGTGCGAAATTAAAACCGCAATTCTTCCGTCCGTCGGATGGCTCGCTCATACACACTATACAGCCTATGCAGCGACTCAGCATTGATTTTAATGGGCCATTGCCTTCCTCAACGCGAAACACCTACTTGCTTACTATGGTGGACGAATATTCATGCTTTCCCTTTGCTTTCCCCTGTCCCAAAATGCTTACTTCCACAGTGATCAAATGCCTCGATCAGGTCTTTTCCCTTTGCTGTACGGCCAATTTCATCCACTCTGATCGGGGTCCCTCCTTCATATCAAGCAAACTCAAAAGTTATCTTTCCCAACGGGGAATCGCCACAAGTAAAATGACACCATATCATCCCATCGGTAACAGACAGGTTGAGAGATACAGTGCTATCATTTGGAATGCTGTTCGTCTTGCTCTGAGGTCACGCAACCTACCAGACCAGCAGTGGGAAACTGTGCTCAGTGACGTGTTGCATTCCAACAGGTCTCTTTTTTCTACGTCTACCAACGTTACTCCTCACGAACGATTCTTCGGGTTCCAGCGTCGCTCCACTCATGGGACGTCCCTATCATCATAGTTGGCAGCTCCCAGCTCTGTGCCGCTCCGAAGATTCGTTCGATCTTCCAAGAATGATCCCCTCATCGATGAGGTGGAACTAACAGACGTTAATCCCACATACGGGCACGTGCGGTACCCTGATGGCCGGGAGTCCACCGTTTCACTCCGAGATCTGGCTCCCTGGCCAACCGATAGAGGGATCCATAGTAATGATGCCGACACTCTGCGCTCCTTTGAGGATGACGCCCTACCCGGGACATCAAGGAATCTGCCGGCTACTCCGCCGAATCAACTCGGGATGGCCACCCGAAGCCAGGACGCTGGACAATCACCAGCTACCGAGCAAGATGAAGCCAGCTCTGCGCCTGTGGGGACCCGCATCCAGAGTCATGATCTCCCCAGTCCCCCTCAGATCGATCAAGGTGACGCGGGCCCTGTCAACCTACCTGTACGAACCAAGCGACCCAGGGAGCAAGACACGGTCCGAGGAGACATGCCCTTCGTGGTCCGTTATATCCGTTAGAAGGAAGTCGTCAGACTTCCAAATCTTTCAGGTGGGAAGAATGTCATGAATCTTACCATTCATGTAGAAATGACTCATGAGATAACACTGGGCGGCCAGCTGGTGGCGCCGTCCAAGGAAAGTATAAATACTCGGGCGTGGGCCAAGCTTGCTCAGGACGTTTTTGTAACCAGGAACTAGTGATGTAACTAGAGCTCATGGTTGTGAAACAGTTGATTAAAGCCTTGTTTTATACTCAAACCAAGTGCTTAGTAGTTTTCTTACATCACACAGTCCAAGAGAAGAGTTTTGAGGAGGTTTTGTACAGGAAGGAAGGAGGTAAGGCGAAGGGATCAAGAGTGGAAATTCCGCACAGTGATGTATGGCTGGAAAGTATTGCTAAGCTAGGGTGTGGCAAGGCAAAGGAAGGATGAAGATCTTGGAAGTCAATTCTCTGGGGCATGGGGAGCCATTAGAATTTGGGAAGAAGGTGATGAGGGGCGTGCAGGACGTTCTGCGCATGAAGAAGCAGGCTACAGCATTCTGAATGAGATGCAATTTGGGGAGGCAAGAAGTGGATTATGACAGTTGGGAGAATGTTGGAGTCAAGACTAAGGACAAAAAAGTCATGGACTTCGGTTTCAACAGATGCGGGCAATGTTACTGAGCAACCTTCTGCTTATTTTTTTGCTACAAAAGCTGAGGTTGTGAAAATATTCCCGTTAAGGTTAAAACTTCAAAAGAAATAACAAACTTACTTGGCTCCATGGTAATAGAAGCACAGCTAGTTCCACTTCAAACTGTAAATCTCTATTGTATCTTTGATATTAAATATTAGCTACTAAAGAATACTGGAAATATAAAATGGACTTCTGCTTAGTTATATTATTTTTTTTAACTGCCTCTTTTTACATGCTGCCCCTCGGTGACATCATCCGAAAACACAATGTCAGGTTCCACATGTACGCTGACGACACCCAGCTCTACCTCACCACCACCTCTTTCAACTACTGCACTGTCTCTGATTTGCCACGCTGCTTGTCCGACATGAGCACAAATTTCCTCCAGCTAAATATTGGGAAGACCGAAGCCATTATCTTCGGACCCTGCCACAAACTCTGTTCCCGAGCCACCGACTCCATCTCTCTCCCTGGCCACTGTATGAGGCTGAACCAGACCATTCACAACTTTTGCATCCAATTTGACCCTGAGATGATCTTCCGACCCCATATCTGCTCCATCACCAAGACTGCCTACTTCCACCTCTATAATATCGCCACCCCCTCTCAGCTCATCTGCTACTGAAACCCTCATCCATGCCTTTGTTACCTCTAGACTCAACTATTCCACTGCTCTCCTTGCCAGCCTTCCAACATGCACCCTCCGTAAACTTGAGCTCATCCAAAACCCTGCTGCCCATATCCTTACTTGCACCAAGAACAAGCAGAAGCAATTTAAATGTATTAGAGTAGCTGCAAATATATACTGTTCACATAATCCCAGTCACCCATCACCCCTGTGCTCACTGACCTACATTGGCTCCTGGTACGGCAATGCCTAGATTTTAAAATTCTCATCCTTGTGTTCTCATCCCTCCATGGCCACACCCTTCCCTATCTCTGTAACCTCCTCCAGCCCTACAACCCTCCAAGATCTCTGCACTCCTCCTCCAATTCTGGCCTCTTGCGCATCCCCGATTTTAATTGCTCCACCATTGGCGGCTGTGCTTTCAGCTGCCTGGGCCCTAAGCTCTGAAATTCCCTCCCTCAACTTCTCCACTTCTCCACCTCATTCTCCTCCTTTAAGATGCTCCTTAAAACCTACCTCTTTGACCAAGCTTTTTGTCATCTGTCCTAATATCTCCTTATATGGTTCGGTGTCAGATTTTGTTTGATAATGCTCCCATGAAGCGCCTTGGGACGTTTTACTACATTAAAGGCGCTATATAAATGCAAGTTGTTGTTGCGTGTGTGCGGCTGGTACGGGGTGAGGAGACAATGCACAAGTACTTTCTAAGGATATCTACACTTCTATGGAAATCATTATATATATTCAGTTTAATTGTATCAAGTTTTTGAAATGTGAAACACATGCAAAACTTACAGTTACCTGTTGAATTTATTCTCCAAGCCAAGCTGTTTGAAGTTCAAGTAAGGTGTCAGAAGCAATTGAAAGGTATTAGATTAGCTGCAAATATATACTGTTCACATAATTGATTAACACCACGATTGCATGCTAAGTGAGAAAGAATTGCTTTAATCAGGTGTGTTCTTCAGAGTCTTTCTCCACTTTAAAGAAATCCAAAAGTATGTGTGGGTAGCTGACCTAATATGTTCATTTACCTGTTTGTCTGCAAGTTTCCAGATTGCAGCAGAGGAGAAGCTCTGGAGCTGAAGGACTCATGTTATATTCATCAAAGTCCCCATTGAAAGATTCTGAAAAGGGGAGAGGATTTTGGACCTTTTCTTATTTTAGGGGCAATTTGAATTATTGCTCGAGTCAAGTATTGATTTGACTGCCTACTTCCACCTCCATAACATCGTCCATCTCTGTCCCTGCCTCAGCTCATCTGTTGCTGCAACCCCCATCCATGTCTTTGTCTCCTCCAGACTCGACTATTCCGATGTTCTCCTGGCCTCCCAGCTTCCACCCTCCATAAGCTTGAGCTCATTCAACTCTGCTGCCCGTGTCCTAACTCGCACCAAATCCCATTCACCCATCACCCCTGTGCTCACTGACCTACATTGGCTCCCAGTCCAGCAACGCCTCGATTTTAAAATTCTCATCCTTTTGTTCACATCCGTCCATGGCCTCACCCCTACCTATCTCTGTAACCAGCCCTACAACTGTTGTGTATGTACCTTTAAGGGAATAACTGGTCTGAGACTGCAGTACCGGCAGTGACCACCCCTGTATAAAAGGCCCTAGCAGGCTTCTGTAGTTTCAGTTTCAAGCTGCCTCTTGTTCAGTAAAGCACCTGTTAAACTGTTCTCCCGAAGTCCGTGTATTATTGAGGCGCGGACTTTACAGTGGCGACGAGTAAGTTCGAACTCACCTGCAGTGTGGCATCATCTCACGGGGATCTCGCCTGAAAGGAAGGTCGTAGTCTGAGCAACGGGCGTCGACCGAGGGCAACCGCCCAAAGAATCCATCGGTGTTTGGAGAATTGCGGGAGAGACTGTGGTTCCAGCGAATCGTGCTGGTAGCAGGTAGCGCGCTGACCCTTCCGGACTGCGGCGGGCTCAAGCTCAATCGAGCGGCTCTACGAAACGGGCCGCGCAGCACCGCCGGGAAAAGAAAACAAGAGAGAGAGGGTGGAGCGCACAGGGCGCGGTCGGTGCTCGAGAACAGGACAGCGGGGAGAAACCAAACGGGGGGGAAGGAAAGCGAGACGCGCCGAAGCTGCGGGTCGCCGCCATTACCCCGTAGAACGCTAGGAGCAGCGTGGCAGTAAGGGGAAGAAGCAAAAGCGCGGGAGGTGCCATTTTAAATCGCCCAAGATGCCGAAAAGTGGCAGTATCACTGCTTTCGACAACGAGGTAGAAGACTGGACCACGTATGTAGAAAGAATCGAAGTGTACTGCAAGGCAAATGAGGTGGCTGATGGAAAGAGGGCATCGGTATTATTAAATCTGATGGGTGCGAGTATGTACGGCCTATTGCGGAATTTAATTACTCCAGCTAAACCAATGGAAAAAAGTTTTGAGGAGATTGTTCATATCTTACAGGAACACCTAAGCCCTACACCACTGCTGATAGCAGAAAGATTCAAGTTCCATAAAAGAAACCAGCACAAAGATGAGAGCAATGCTGACTATCTTACGGAACTACGCAAGTTATCGAAGCACTGCCAGTTCGGAGCAGGACTGGCAGACACCTTACGGGATAAGTTTGTCTGCGGGCTCCAGAGTGAAGGAACCCAGAAACGACTACTTTCAAAAAAGGACCTGACGCTAGAACAGGCTTTCAGCGTGGCAGTATCCTACGAAGCAGCAGCACGGGGAGCTGCGGAAATACAACAGAAACCACAAGAATACAGTGCTAACGAAATGGCGTATGGAGCCGAAAAGTGCTATCGCTGCGGCAGAACAACCCATGAGCAGAAGGACTGCTGGTTTAAAGACAAAATATGCAGGCAATGCAGGAAAATGGGACATATAGCAAGAGTCTGCAGGTCGGGAAAGAAGACCAACACGACAAGAACTACTAAGGAACAGTACAGGAAAGTAAAGAAACTGACAGATAGTAGTTCCGAAGATCAGGAGAGTGATAAGGACTCCGGGAGCAGGCGACTAAGTTGTTTAAAATTACACAACATGATCGCAAAAGAAGATCACCGAACCATTTGGGTCACCCTCATGATAGCAGGGTCCCCAGTGAAGATGGAATTGGACACAGGATCAGCCCTAACTGTCATGAATCGATGAGACTATGAGCAGCTATTCTCACACATACCCTTAAAGGACACGTCCATTGTATTGAAGACATACACGGGGCAAAAGGTCTACCCCAGAGGAAAAATAAGGGTGCCAGTTGAATATAACGGAAAGGAAACACAGAAACTATACATGTAAATACTACGAGATGGAGGACCACCATTATTGGGACGTGAATGGATCCGAAGACTACAATTGGATTGGCATTCCATTCTGGCACTAACAGTGACTGACAAAAAAGATGATGACGTCGCACCTGGACGTCTGTCACAAATTCTATCTGACGCGGAAGAGGTGTTCCAACAAGGACTTGGGACTCTAAAAGGAGTAAAGGCAACCATAAAGATTGAGGATAACGCAACCCCAAAATTTTTCAAGGCCAGACCGGTGCCATACGCGATACGCCCAGCTGTGGAAGCTGAACTGGAGAGTCTGGAGTGTTTGGGGGTGCTGTCTAAGGTGGACTGGAGCGAGTGGGCCACACCCATCATTCCTGTAATGAAGAAAGCAGTGAGCAGCACACCTGGGGAGCCAAGGAAGGTTCGCATCTGTGGGGACTTCAAGGTGACTGTGAACCCTGCACACAGTACAGTATCCGCTTCCGCGGATAGAAGATATTTTCGCCTCACTATCTGGAGGAAAACGTTTTACAAAGATTGACCTGGCTCAAGCGTATCTACAAATGGAGGTGGAAGAAGCATCTAGGAAATACCTCACGATAAACACTCACAAAGGCCTTTACCAGTACAATCGACTGGTATTTGGGGTAGCATCGGCCCCGGCTATGTGGCAGAGGGCAATGGAACAAGTCCTGCAAGGGATCCCGGGGACCCAGTGTTATTTGGACGACATCCTGGTTACGGGTGAAAATGACAATGAACACCTTGCCAACCTGGAACAGGTGCTCACGAGATTGCAGGAATATGGGCTACAAGCCAACCGTCCCAAATGCGAGTTCTTCAGGAGACAAACCTCGTATTGTGGCCACATGATTGATGAGGAAGGGTTGCATAAGTCGCCGGACAAGATTGAGGCTGTAGTCAAGGCTCCAGCACCAGAAAATGTGTCGCAACTGAGGTCGTTCCTCGGGTTGGTGAACTACTACCATAAGTTCTTGCCGAATTTATCTACAATTCTGCACCCACTGAACGCCCTCCTTCAAACTGGTGTAACATGGAAATGGAGTGATGAGTGTAAGCGTGCCTTTCAGGAATGTAAATGCCAAATCACTTCAAAAGAAGTATTGGCCCACTACAACCCAACACTACCGATTCGGTTGGCATGTGATGCGTCACCTTACGGCATTGGAGCGGTGCTGTCACACAAATTCCGTGATGGTTCAGAGAGGCCAATAGCCTTTGCATCGTGCTCACTAACCTCAGCCGAGCGTAACTATGCCCAGATTGACAGGGAGGCTCTTAGCCTGGTGTGGGGGGTGAAGAAGTTCAATCACTATCTGCACGGGCAGAAATTCACCCTACTGACTGATCATCAACCCCTGGTCTCAATTTTTAACCCAAAGAAGGGTGTTCCGGTGATGACGGCGCAACGGCTGCAAAGATGGTCACTTTTTCTAGGGGCGCATCAGTATGACATAGAGTACAAAGGTACGAAACAACATGGAAACGCTGATGGGCTGTCGCGCCTACCGTTGCCTACGGTGGTAGAAGCACCTGCAGTGGACCCGGTGGAGATATTCCATGCGACCATAGTCGAATGTTTGCCTGTTACAAACGCAAGTATTGAGAAGGAAACCCGAAATGACCCGACACTCTCTCGGGTCTATGATTTGACGGTGAAGGGATGGCCAGCATATGGCGACTCACAGTTGCCAGCATTCTCGCCAAGGAGGGAACAGCTGTCAGTGAGCCGGGGAACCTTGATGTGTGGATCCCGAGTGGTAATTCCACCCAAGTTGAGAGATAGAGTACTCAATGAGCTTCACGAGGGTCATCTGGGAGGGGTAAAAATGAAGAGCCTAGCCAGGGCATTTGTGTGGTGGCCGGGAATCAATAAAGAAATCGAGGATATGACCAAGAGATGCACAGGATGCCAGAAGGTCCAAAACGCTCCACCACAGGCCCCACTACATCCATGGGAGTGGCCCTCATCTCCATGGCAACGGGTACACATTGATTTCGCTGGTCCATTTATGGACTCAATGTTTCTAATCGCTGAGGACGCCCATTCGAAATGGCCAGAGGTCATTAAAATGTCCTCCACCACCACGGAGAAAATTTTTGCAGTCCTAAGGACCATCTCCGCCAGGAATGGGTTGCCAGAACAGATCTGTTCCGACAATGGCCCACAGTTTGTGTCTGAGGATTTCCGGAGGTTCCTGAAGAATAATGGGGTGAAACATTACACATCTGCCCCATATCATCCAGCCACAAATGGATTGGCTGAGAGGTTTGTTCAGACCTTTAAAAAGGCCATCAAGGCAATGTATAATGACGACATACCACTACAACACAAGGTGGATAACTTCCTGTTTGCTTACCGGAATGCGACACATGCAGTAACCAACCAAACTCCAGCCGTACTGTTTTTCAACCGGAGACTAAGATGTCGCTTGGATTTGCTCAAACCAAACATAAGACGAGATGTTGAGGATAAGCAGTTCCAGCACATAAATGAGAAGCCAACCAGGAGCTTCAAGATAGGGCAACCAGTCTTGGCCCGCGATTACCGCACAGAAAAATGGCAGCCAGGCACGATAGGCACACAGCAGGGACCACTAATGTACACAGTGGACGTTGGAGAGAGCATCGTGAGACGCCATGCTGACCAGATTCTAGAGTCACAGGAACAAGCCAAACCTGTACCACAAGCATGTGCACCTGGTAATGAGCCCGAAGTACAGATTGCGTCTACCTCAGAAGCAGGGGTCTTGGAAGCTGGCGAACCAACCAATGACAATGAGCCAGAATTGACTCCACCGCCAGAACAGGATACTCGAGAAAGGCGCTATCCAGTCCGGATCAGGAAGCCTCCTCAAAGACTGAACTTATAAATGACTATTTCAGTTGATGTACATATTATTGAGAAAATTGTAATTGTAATTAGTTATTATTTAGTTGTTAAATGAATGTTATGTACTGTTTATCTAAAAGGGGAGGAATTGTTGTGTATGTACCTTTAAGGGAATAACTGGTCTGAGACTGCAGTACCGGCAGTGACCACCCCTGTATAAAAGGCCCTAGCAGGCTTCTGTAGTTTCAGTTTCAAGCTGCCTCTTGTTCAGTAAAGTACCTGTTAAACTGTTCTCCCGAAGTCCGTGTATTATTGAGGCGCGGACTTTACAACAACCCTCCGAGATCTTTGCACTCCTCCAATTCTGGCCTCTTGCACATCCCTGATTTTCTTAGCTCCACTATTGGCGGCCGGATCTTCAGCTGCCTCGGCCCTAAGCTCTGGAATTCCTTCCCTAAATCTCTCCGCCTCTCTACCTCTCTCTCCTCCTTTAAGACGCTACTTAAAACCTACCTCTTTAACCAAGCATTTGGTCACCTGCCCTAATACCTCCTTTTGTGGCTCGGTGTCAGATTTTGTTTGATAACGCTCCTGTGAAGCACCTTGGGACATTTTACTACTTTAATGCTGCTATATAAATGTAAGTTGTTGTTGATTATTTTGCAATATTCTTTTCCTTCTGCATAATTATAATTCTTGTAAATAAATTTGAACCAGGGATAGTGATACAGATTTCCCTTCACTGGTGTCATCGCCACGGCAACCAAGCAAGAAGGGAGACCGAACCCGTGGGTTTCCATTAAAATAATACAAGTGACTTTAGAAACGCATCAAAATTCTCATCACCGTATTTTTCTATATGAAATTGGGCTGCTCTTGGAATGTAAGAGTATCCCTTTTAAAGATGTTCCTATCCATATCAGAAAAACAATCTAAATGTAACATATTAATATTCTCCTCAACCAATCAACTGTAAACACCTCACAAGACAAAACACAGTCAGTGACTCTACACAGGAGGTAAATGTCTGTACAGATCAAACCGCAAAAGACTGACGTTTAAGTAAAACAAAAATGAAAATAAGAAATAGGATTTATCATCCAATTGGCATTATACATTTCTGTCCAACTGTTACTGCTTTGTGGATCCTCAGTAATAATATATTTTTCTGCCTTTAAAGTTTGTTTGTTTCCTCCAAGTCAGCGATCTGAAAGAATTTTCAAATATTGAGGAGACATGTTAGTGTTGGATCTCAGTCTCAAGGTTCAACCTCCTTTTTGGCGAAGAGAAACCCACACCATCTCCCACAACTGTGGGAAACCAGCTCACACACACAGTATGTTACCTGCTTGGCTTCTCCAACAGTCCCCTTACTGGCCCCCCAACCTCCACTCAACCAACTCCAAACTCACACTAACTCTCAGTCCATGTTCTTGCTCTTCTGGTTTCCTGTCCACCATTACATTGAGTTCAAAAACCCTCATTCCCATTTACAAACCCTTCCACAGCCTCACCCATCCTATCTCTGCAACCTCCTCCAGCCCCATGTGCCAGTGAATGCCCCCCCACTTTTAAACTCTGGCCTCCATTGCATCTCACTTCCTTCCATCCATACTCGGTGACAGGAATCCCGCCTCAAACCCACCGGCCGCCATAAGATTAATGGCAGCGATGAGGCTCCCGTTAAAAGCGTGCTGGGGCCTACTTAAGATTCAAAATTTAAGGTTTCACATCAACGCTGGGGGAGTCCTGTGCTGTTTGTTGCCCAGAAGAGGCCATGTTAAGTTTTAACACTTTCCCTCTCTTGGAACTCCTTGTGGGCAGGAGTGCCCTGGCATTCTCGCCCACCCAACCTTCATGGCATCCCCCGATCACAATGTAAAAATGGAATTCCCCCCACCCCCAGCCCGCCCCGACCTCTGTACTTGAAATGGAAATCCCTAGGCTTCTACCCAGTCCCAGCGCTATTTCACACCAACCCTGTCACCCACTGACTGCCGGGGACTGTTCCCACAGGTGTGGCCTCCTGAGGCCAAATTCCTGCACCCACCAACCGACCAGGTTGTGAATCTGGCCAGGTGTTGGGCGCGAGTCCAGGATGTTTTCTTCAAATGAGGCCCTGCCATTAAGACCAGCTGGGCCTCCACGTCCCCAAACTCTCCAGGTGCGCCACCCGCTACCGGGCTTCCGTGCACCTTTCCCACCCCCTCCACCATAAAAATTGAGGCCATTATCTCAAACGTAACCTTGTGATCCTATTAAGGGGGGCTGTTGCATCATTTGCAGTTGCCCCAGATGAAACTCGTTTTTGAGTTTCACAGTTCTTACCGATTGGTGTGTGCAGGTTGTTAAGTCGCATGTAGTTGGCTTAAGGTGAACAGCAGATTCAAAGGGGCTTAAATTCTTTGGCGCCCCAAACTGGGCGCAATTCCGCTGGCGCGCAGGGTGGGGTACCAAAATCATTAAATTCATCCTCGGACCTCATCAGAAACATGGAAGATAGGAGCAGGAGTAGGCCATTCGGCCCCTTGAGCCTGTTCCGCCATTTAATGAGATCATGGCTGATCACCCAAATTCAGTACCCTGTCCCTGCTTTCTCCCCATATCCCTTGATCCCTTTAGCCTTAAGAAATATATCTAACTCCTTCTTGAATATATTTAATGAATTGACCTCAACTGCCTTTTGTGGCAGAGAATTCCACTCTCTGGGTGAAGAAATTCCTCCTCATCTCTATCCTAAATGGCTTACCCCTTATCCTTAGACTGTGACCCCTGGTTCTGGACTCCCCCGCTATCAGGAACATCCTTCCTGCATCTAGTCTATCTAGTCCTGTTAGAATTTTAAAAGTTTCAATGAGATCCCCTCTCATTCTTCTAAACTCTAGTGAATATAAGCCCAGTTGACCCAATCTCTCCTCATACGTCATTCCTGCCATCCCAGGTGTCAGTCTGGTGAATATCAGGTGAAACGCGGGCACCAATGAGGCGCCTCGATGCAGCTCGCCTGTCGGTGCCGAAAGGATTTTGGCCCGCACCATGGTCCACACGGAAATCTGGGGGATGTGAACAGGGTTGGGTGAGGGCAGGCCTTACAACTCCACAAAATACAAAAAGATTTCCATGTTTTTGGGCCTTTTTTGAGTGCCCGCCAGCAGTCCCTTTGAGGACCGTAGGTTATGATGCTCATGCTCTGACTTGAGCAATGAATTTAGGAGTCCGGGTCTGAAATGACTGCAGGAGCCTCAATCCAATATTGAAACGAGGCTTGCGCTTAATCCAGGTGACGTCCAGGGTCACCTAAAAAAAAGGCCTGGACCAATTTCGCAGTGGCCCCAACTCTCGTGCAGATTGGGCATGGGCCTCTACACGGCTAAATTGGTTATTGTTGCGTCCATTTTAGGCCCATAAAACAGATGCAACAATGTTAAATTTAAACTGCAATAATTTTAGAAAGTATCAATGTAAGGGCAATTGTTGAGTCAATAGAAGGGTAAGAGAAATCATCGTTTTTATATTTAGGATGAACACAAGCAAATTTCCCAAGAGAAGGAAAAGTAGATTGTAAATAAGAGAGGCCAAAGAGATGGCACAGTGCAGAATTCAGTTTGAAGGCACACAGCTTGAGAATGATAGGAATGGGACCAGAGGTTTATTGAAGTCCAAAGAGTACATTAGCAAGGATAAAAATAGATGTTGACCAAAATGGCCAAGCAGAATAGAGCAACGAGAGGGGCTCTTTATCAATGTCACTGGGAATTGAGTTGAGGAGAAAAGTAAGCCAAAAAGGTCTGCTTAATCTTTGGGAGATATAGCAATTAAACCATCAAGATGGAAGAGAGGTGGAAAAAAGGATTTTTTTAAATTACAAGAAGCAGCTTTTGCAAGGGTGCAGAAGGGGTGTCAGCTGCAGGGGCAGGAAGTCAGCAAGTGATGCTTCTTTTCAATGAAATCACATTTAGCAGCTCTAATAGTAAATTTACAGCAGTTACTGGTGGAGATAAACTTGGCTCAGAATGCTTCAGATGATCAAGATGCCAGTTGCAAGCGGCAGAATTTATCTGAGAGACTGCAGAACAACAGACATGATCAAACCAAAAATGTGGCACCCAACATGACAGAAGGGGAAGGGTGCAGTACGAAACCTTCTACACCAGCTTGAATAAAATCAGCCACTTCACTGCCAGAAGTCAAAGGGTCAGAGAGTTGTCAGGTTATTTTTAACAAGTCGTCTATTTTTATCTGCAGGTTCTCAACACTTATCTCATTTCTCGAATATGCCCATGACATTGACTTGTTTTGGAATTGATCTCAGTTTGCATCTGCTGTATTGGCATTCTAATTTCCATGTGGGTATGTTGTATTTGTTCCTGAGTGGCAGCCTGGGATTGCTGCTGAGACTTGGCTTGGGCTTGTTGCACTTGGTTCTGAGTCGTAACATGGGCTGTTGAGTACATGTCTGTGTTTGCCACTGCCTGGGGTTTCTTTTAAACCGTTTTCCTGATATTCAGTAACAGGTGTAAGAATTGGCTCTTCACTGTGAACAAGCACAATTTCTTTTACTCTACTTCCTTTACATTCTAGTTCTGACACCTAAAAGCAGGGCCAATTTTCCTCCCCCCTCACCTGGCCCAGCATTAGTTGGGCATTGCACGTTGGAAACCTGCCCAACTTAAATATGGGTCAACCCAACTTAATTTCCAGATTCAGCTCATTTTCATGGGCTGGCCGAGTGTCAGGTGGAACTACCTCCTGCTGATGGCCGCTCACCCCAGATTGGAGGTGGGGGTGTGGTGGCGGGGGGCGGTGTGGGGGGTGAGGTGGGACAGATGTTCACCGCTGCTGTGGGCCTAAAAGGCTTGCACTAGTGCAAATTCCCAGTGGGTTTTGGGCCTTCAGGCTGCTGCCATGAACAGCAGCCAGATGGTTTTCCATTCCTCCGAGAGTGGAGTCCTGCTACACCTGGGAAAGGAAAGAAAACTTAAATGAAATGTGAAGAAGTGGCTGGTTTACAGACCTTGGCTGGCAAAATTCTAGCGCTCACTGCCCTGGGCTAACTCTTTTCTGCTGGATGCCAGGTGGAATCTCAGGAAATTGACCCAAGAAGCATTAGGATAAGAACATAAGAACATAAGAAATAGGAGCAGGAGTAGGCCAATCGGCCCCTCGAGCCTGCTCCGCCATTCAATAAGATCATGGCTGATCTGATCCTAACCGCCAATCCACTATCACAGAACCATCTCCTGAATCTAACAGAATTAGACACACGAAATAGGAGCAGGATCAGGCTACACGGCCCCTGGGCCCGCTCCGCTACCCACAGGGCCATGACCGATCCGAACCTAGACTCATGTCCAAATTCCTGCCCGCTCCCCGTAACCCTTAATTCCCTTTACTTCTAGGAAACTGTCTATTTCTGTTTTAAATTTATGTAATGATGTAGCTTCTACAGCTTTTTGGGGCAGCATATTCCATGGACCTACCATCCTCTGAGTGAAGTAGTTCCTCCTCATCTCAGTTTTGAAAGAGCAGCCCCTTATTCTAAGACTATGCCCCCTAGTTCTAGTTTCACCCATCATCGGGAACATCTTCCCCGCATCCACCCGATCCAACCCCTTCACAATTTTATATGTTTCAATAAGATCGCCTCTCATTCTTCTGAACTCCAATGAGTAGAGTCCCAATCTACTCAACCTCTCCTCATATGTCCATCCCCTCATCCCCAGGATTAACCGAGTGAACCTTCTTTGTACTGACTCGAGAGCAAGTATGTCCTTTATTAAGTATGGACACCAAAACTGTACGCAGTATTCCAGGTGCAGTCTCACCAATACCTTGTACAACTGAAGCAATACCTCCCTATTTTTATATTCTATCCCCCTAGCAATGAAAGCCAACATTCCATTGGCCTTCTTAATCACTTGCTGCACCTGCATACTAACCTTTTGAGTTTCGTGCACCAGGACCCCCAGATCCCTTTGTACTTCAGTACTTTCCAGTTTCTTGCCATTAAGATAATAACTTGCTCTACGATTTTTCCTTGCCAAAGTGCATAACCTCACACTTTCCAGTATTGTATTCCATCTGCCAAATCTCTGCCCACTTACTTAGCCTGTCTATGTCCCCTTGCAGGTTTTTTATGTCCTCCTCACTCACTACTTTCCCTCCCATCTTAGTATCATCTGCAAACTTTGATATGTTACACTCGGTCCCCTCCTCCAAATCGTTAATATAGATTGTAAAGAGTTGGGGACCCAGCACTGACCCCTGCGGAACACCACTAGTTACTGATTGCCAGTCTGAGAATGAACCATTTATCCCAACTCTCTGCCTTCTGTTAGATAGCCAATCCTCTATCCATGCCAGAATATTACCCCCAATCCCGTGATTTTTTATCTTAAGCAATAATCTTTTGTGTGGCACCTTGTCAAATGCCTTTTGGAAGTCTAAATACACTACGTCCACTGGTTCCCCTTTATCCACCCTATACGTTACTTCCTCAAAGAACTCCAGCAAATTTGTCAAACATGACTTCCCCTTCATAAAACCATGCTGACTTTGTCCTATTAAATTATGATTATCCAAATGTCCTGTTACTGTCTCCTTAATAATGGACTCCAAAATTTTACCTACCACAGATGTTAGGCTAACCGGTCTATAGTTTCCAACCTTCTGTCTACTGCCCTTTTTAAATAAGGGTGTTACATTAGCAGTTTTCCAGTCTGCCGGGACCTTTGCCGAGTCCAGGGAGTTTTGGAAAATTATTACCAATGCATCCACAATCCCTACCGCCACTTCCCTCAAGACCTTAGGATGTAAGCCATCAGGTCCAGGTGATTTATCTGCCTTGAGTCCCATTATTTTACCGAATACCACTTCCTTAGTGATTTTACTCGTGTTTAGCTCCTCCCCCCCTTTAGCCCCCTGTTTGTCCAGTGTTGGGATATTCTTAGTGTCTTCTACTGTAAAGACTGATATAAAATATTCATTCAGTGTTTTTGCCATCTCCATATTTCCCACCATTAATTTCCCAGTCTCATCCTCTAAGGGACCAACATTTACTTTAGCCACCCTTTTTCTTTTTATATAACTATAAAAACTCTTACTATCTGTTTTTATATATTTTTGCTAATTTACTTTCATAATCTATCTTCCCTTTCTTAATCAATCTTTTTGTTATTTTTTGCTGTCTTTTAAAGTTTTCCCAACCCTCTATCCTCCCACTAGATTTGGCTACCTTATATGCTCTTGTTTTTAGTCAAATACTATCCTTAATTTCTTTACTTAGCCACGGATGGCTGTCTTTTCTTTTACACCCTTTTCTTCTCAGTGGAATATATTTTTTTTGGAAGTTGTAAAATAACTCCTTAAATGTACAGCACTGATCATGTATCGTCTTAGCCTTTAATCTATTTTCCCAATCCACTCTACTCAATTCCGCTCTCATACCTTCATATTCTCCTTTATTCAAGCTTAGCACACTTGTTTGAGATCCAACCTTCTCACCCTCTAATTGAATATGGAATTCAACCATGTTATGGTCACTCATTCCAAGGGGATCCTTTACTAGGACATTTTTAATTAATCCTGTCTCGTTACACAGGACCAGATCTAAGGTTGCTTGCCCCCTGGTCGGTTCAGTTACATGCTGCTCAAGAAACCCATCCCTAATACACTCAATGAACTCATCCTCAAGGCAGCCCTGCCCAATTTGATTTGCCCAATTAATATGATAGTTGAAATCCCCCATAATTATAGATGTTCCCTTATTACAAGCCTCAACTTTTTCTTGATTGATACTCTGTCCAACAGAGTTGCCACTGTTCGGAGGCCTATCGACTACGCCCACTAATGTTTTTTTCCCCTTATTATTCCTTACCTCCACCCAAACTGTTTAATTATCCTGATCTTTTGACCCAATATCATTTCTCTGTATTACAGTGATTCCTTCCTTTATTAACATAGCCACCCCACCTCCCCTTCCTTCCTGCCTGTCCTTCCTGATCGTTAAATAACCTGGTATGTTTAATTCCCAGGCATTGTCACCCTGCAGCCATATTTCTGTAATGGCCACAAGATCATACCCATATGTAGTTATTTGTGCCATTAACTCGTCTATTTTGTTACGAATGCTACGTGCATTCAGATAGAGAACTTTCAAAGATGTTTTGTGACACTTAGTTCCTGCTTTTGCCCTTTTTATTACTTTACCTTTTACTCCATACCTTCTGCCCCTTCCTGGCATGCTCTGGTTTTTAATTTCCCCACTGCTACCTAAGTCTATGACCTTCTCTGTTGTCATTTTTATTATTTGCTCTCTAGGAACCTCCCCCCCACTAGTTAGTTTAAAGCCCTCTCTACAGCCCTAGTTATATGATCCGTCAGGACTCTAGTCCCAGCACTGGCCAAGTGAAGCCCGTCCCAACGGAACAGCTCCCTCCTGCCCCAGTACTGGTGCCAGTGTCCCAGGAAGCAAAACCCATTTCTCCCACACCAGTCTTTGAGCCACGCATTTAACTCTCTAATTTTATTTGTCCTAGCCAAATTTGCTCGTGGCTCAGGTAATAATCCAGAGATTATTACCCTTGTGGTTCTGCTTTTTAATTTGGCCCCTAGCTGCTCAAACTCCCTCAGCAGAACCTCCTTCCTTGTCCTATCTATGTCGTTGGTACCAACATGGACCACGACAACTGGATCCTCCCCCTCCCACTCCAAGTTTCTCTCCAGTCCAGAGGAGATGTCCTTAACCCTGGCACCGGGCAGGCAACACAGCCTTCGGGACTCTCGCTCTCGGCTGCAAAGAACTCTATCTATCCCTCTAACGATACTATCCCCTACCACTACAACATTTCATTTAACTCTCCCCACTTGAATGGCCCGCCGCTCCACGGTGCTGTGGCCAGGTTGCTCATCCTCCCCGCAGTCCCTGTTCCCATCCTCACAGGGAGTAAGAGCCTCGAACCTGTTGGACAAGTGCAAGGGCTGCGGCTCCTCCAACACTACCTCCTGGATCCCCGTACCTGCCTGACTTCTAGTCACACCATCCTGACCCTGGCCACGGACTACATCTGAATTAATTAATCTAATTGGTGTGAATACCTCGTGATATCACTCTTAAAATTGAAACTATTGAATATACCGCCCACAGGAGTTGGAAACTGACGTGGAAGAAGATGGCAAATCTTCAGGAAGCTACCAAAATAATATTCCCCATCTGTACCATTTAAAGAGGAGATAGTTCAGGTACAGTCGAGGTACATTCCCATGAGGGGGAAAGGTAGGGCAACTAAAGTCCGAGCTCGCTGGATGACGAAAGAGACAGAGAGTAAGATGAAGCAGAAAAAGTGCGAGTATGACAGATGTCAAGTTGAGAATACAGGTGAGAATCAAGCTGAATATAGAAAGTTCAGAGGGAAAGTGAAAAAGAAAATAAGAGGGGCAAAGAGAGAGTATGAGAATAGATTGGCAGCTAACATAAAAGGAATTCAAAAGTCTTCTTAGGCATATAAATAACAAACAGGTAGTAAGAGGAGGGGTGGGGCTGATTAGGGACCAAAAAGGAGACCTACACATGGAGGCAGAGGGTATGGTTGAGGTATTACATGAGTACTTTGCATCTGTTTTCACCAAGGAAGAAGATACTGCCAAAGTCATAGTGAAAGAGGAGGTAGTGGAGATACTGGAGATAAAATTTGATAAAGAGGAGGTACTAGAAAGGCTGCTGTACTTAAAGTTGATAAGTCATCAGGACCAGATGGGATGCATCCTAGGATGCTGAGGGAGGTTAAGGAGGAAATTGTGGAGATACTCGCCATAATCTTCCAATCCTCCTTAGATACGGGGGTGGTGCCAGAGGACTGGAGAATTGCAAATGTTACACAATTGTTCAAAAAAGGTTGTAAGGATAAACCCAGCAACTACAGGCCAGTCAGTTTAACCTCGGTAGTGGGGAAGCTTTTAGAAACGATAATCAGGGACAAAGTTACAGTCATTTGGACAAGTGTAGATTAATTAAGGAAAGTCAGCAGGGATTTGTTAAAGGCAAATTGTGTTTAACTAACTTGATCGAGTTTTTTGATGAGGTAACAGAGAGGGTTGATGAGGGCAATGCGGTTGACGTGGTGTACATGGACTTCCAAAAGGCATTTGATAAAGTGCCATGTAATAGGCTTTCCAGCAAAGTTGAAGCCCATGGAATAAAAGGGACAGTGGTAGCATGGATACAAAATTGGCTAAGTGACAGGAAACAGAGAGTAGTGGTGAACGGTTGTTTATCGGACTGGAGAAAGGTACACAGTGGTGCTCCCCAGGGGTCAGGACTAGGACCACTGCTTTTCTTAACATATATATCAATGACTTGGACTTGGGTGTGCAGGGCACAATTTCAAAATTTGCAGATGACACAAAATTTGGAAGTATAGTGAACAGTGAGGAGGATAGTGATCGACTTCAGGAGGACATAGATAGGCTGGTGGAATGGGCAGACACGTGGCAGATGAAATTTAACGTAGAAAAGTGCGAAGTGATACATTTTGGTAGGAAGAACGAGGAGAGGCAATATAAACTGAAGAGTACAATTCTAAAGTGGGTGCAGGAACAGAGGGACCTGGGGCACAAATCGTTGAAGGTGGCAGGGCAGATTGAGAAAGCGGTTAAAAAAGTATACAGGATCCTGGGCTTCATAAATAGAGGCAAAAACAGAGAAGTTATGACGAACCTTTATAAAACACTGGTCCAGCCTCAACTGGAGTATTGTGTCCAATTCTGGGCACTGCACTTTAGGAAGGACGTGAAGGCCTCAGAGAGGGTACAGAAAAGATTTACAAGGGATGAGGGACTTCAGTTACGTGGATAGACTGGAGCAGCTGGGGTTATTCTCCTTAGAGCACAGAAGGTTGTGAGGAGATTTGACAGAGGTGTTCAAAATCATGAGGGTTCTAGACAGAGTAGATAGAGAGAATTGTTCTCATTGGCAGAAGGGTCGAGAACCAGAGGACACAGATTTAAGGTGATTTGTAGAAGAACCAAAGACGACATGAGGGAAAACTTTTTTACATAGTGAGTGGTTAGGATCTGGAAAACACTGCCTGAAAGGGTGGTGGAGGTAGACTCAATCGTGGCTTTCAAAATGGAACTGGATAAGTACCTGAAGGAAAAAAGTTTGCAGGGCTACGGGGGAAGGGCAGGGGAGTGGGACTAGCTGAAGTGCTCTTGCAGGGAGCCAGCACGGGCTCGACTGGCTGAATGGCCTCCTTCTGTGCTGCAACCATTCTATGATTCTATGAATCAAATAAAATGTAGTACGTACTTTGCATCACTTTCCCATTTTGCCACTCTTAGTTCCTGGGTGGCAAGTCACCTTTTCAGTTGCTTGTTGATGAATGGGAAGATATGAATTGACGGGGACCAATGGGGAGGATGTGCAATACGTGGTTGGTTGGTTATGGGAATGCTAGTGGGATTGGTGCGGCGGCGGGGGAATGAGAGTGGCCATTGAATGTGATTGTTACATAAGAACATAAGAAATAGGAGCAGGAGTAGGCCGTGCAGCCCCTCGAGCCTGCTCCGCCATTCAATAAGATCATGGCTAATCTTCGACCTCAACTCCACTTTCCCGCCCGATCTCCATATCTCTTGGTTTCCCTAGAGCCCAAAAATCTATCGATGGCAAATGTGGCAAATGTGACACCATTGTTCAAGAAAGGGTGTAAGGACAATCCTAGTAACTACAGGCCAGTCAATTTAACATCAGTGGTGGGTAAAGTTTTAGAAACAATAATCAAGGAAAAAATTAATGGGCACTTGGAGAGGTTTAAGCTAATTAGGGAGAGCCAACATGGATTTGTAAAAGGCAGATCGTGTTTGACTAATCCAATTGAATTTTTTGATGAAGTAACAGAGAGGATTGATGAAGGGAATGCAATGGATGTTGTCTACGTGGATTTTCAGAAGGCGTTTGACAAAGTACCACATAGAAGGCTGGTTAACAAAATTGAGGCTCATGGAATAGATGGGTCAGTGGCAGCTTGGATAAGGAATTGACTTAAGGACAGAAAACAGCAAGTTGTGGTAAATGGCTGTTTTTAAGGCTGGAGGATTATAGACAGTGGTGCTCCCCAAGGGTCAGTGCTGGGGCCACTGCGTTTTTTGATATATATAAATGACCTAGATATTGGAATACAGAGTAGAATTTCTAAATTTGCCAATGACACCAAGCTTGGGGGTATGGCAAACAGTGAGGATGATACCAATCGACTGCAACAGGACATAGAAAGACTAGCAGAATGGGCAGACAAGTGGCAGATGGAATTCAGTACAGAGAAATGTGAAGTGATGCATTTTGGCAGAAGGAACAGGGAGAGGCAAAAGACACTTAATGACAGTTTTAAAGAGTGTGCAGGGACAGAGGGACCTGGGAGTTAATGTGCATAGGTCCCTGAAGGTGACAGGACATATTGCGAGAGTGGTTAGCAATGCATATCAGATCTTGGGTTTCATAAATAGAGGTATTGAGTACAAAAGTAGAGAAGTTATGGTGAACTTTTATAAAGCGCTGGTTAAGCCACAACTGGAGTATTGCGTCCAGTTCTGGTCACCAAACTTTAGGAAGGATGTGAAGGTCCTTGAGAGGGTGCAGAGGAGATTTACCAGAATGGTTCTGGGGATGGGGATCTTAGCTACTAGGACAGATTGGAGAAGCTGGATTTGTTTTCATTAGAGCAAAGGTGGTTGACGGGTGATTTGATAGAGGTGTACAAGATTATGACGGGTTTGGTTCGGCTAGGTGGGAAAAGGCTGTGCATACTAGTTGATGGTACAAGGACTAGGGGACACAGATTTAAGGTTTTGGGCAAGAGATACAGGGGGGATGTGAGGAAAAATATTTTTACGCAGTGAGTGATGAGGACCTGGAATTTGCTGCTGACGGAAGTGGAGACACTCAATGTTTTCAAGGGGAGACTGGATAGGCACTTGAGGGAAATAAACTTGCAGGGCTACGGGGATAGAGTGGGGGAATAGGACCTACTGGATTGCTCTATAGAGAGCCAACACTGACTCGATGGGCCGAATGGCCTCCTTCTGTGCCGTATGACTCTGTGACTCTATCTCAGCCTTGAATATACTCAAAGACTCAGCATCCTCAGCCCTCTGGGGCAGAGAATTCCAAAGATTCACAACCCTCTGAGTGAAGAAATTCCTCCTCATCTCAGTCTTAAATGGCCTACCCCTTATCCTGAGACTCTGCCCCCTAGTTCTAGACACTGCAACCAGGAGAAATAACCTTTCAGCATCTACCCCGTCAATCCCCTTCATAATCCTATATGTTTCAATGAGATCACCTCTCATTCTTCTAAACTCCAGAGAGTATAGGCCCATTCTACACAATCTCTCATCATAGGACAGCCCTCTCATCCCAGGAATCAATCTAATGAACCTTCGTCGCACTGCCTCCAAGGCAAGTATATCCTTCCTTAGATAAGGAGACCAAAACTCTGCGCAGTACTCCAGGTGTGGTCTCACCAAGGCCCTGTACAATTGTAGCAAGACTTCCTTACTCTTATACTCCAACCCCCTTGCAATAAAGGCCAACATGTCATTTGCCTGCCTTAGTGCTTGCTACTGTACCTGCGTGCTAGCTTTCTGTGTTTCTTGCACGAGGACACCCAAATCTCTCTGAACACCAACATTTGCAAGTTTCCCACCATTTAAAAAATATTCTGTTTTTCTATTCTTCCTACCAAAGTGATTAACCTCACATTTCCCTACATTATACTCCATCTGCCACCTTACTGCCCACTCACTCAGTCTATCTATATCCCTTTGCAGTGTTCTCCTCACAGCTTACTGTCCCATCGAGCTTTGTCCCACCTACATCGGTCCAGTGATGGTAACTAACTGCACCTTACAGCTAAAAGGGAATCCCTGGCATCCCGGGCAGCAATGTGAGCAGCTGGTGCTGCATTGGTGTCACCATCTTCTTCCTCCTCCTCCCCCTCTTCCCCTTACACTTCCTCTTCCTCCTCCTCAGATTCCTCCGCCGATGATGTATGCTCAGCACCTTGTTCCACCTGCAGGTCCAATCCTCACTGCTGTGCAATGTTGTGCAGAGCTCAGCACACCACGATCATTCTGGAGACCCTGGCTGGTGAGTATTGCAGGGCGCCTCCAGATCCAGGCACCTGAAGCACATCTTGAACCATGCTGATTGCTTGCTCAGTGACATAAGGTTGTCATATGGCTTTCGTTGTGCCGCTCTTGGGTTTCATTGGTGGGTTTCTCATGGGTGTCGTCGGCCAAGTTTGAAGGGGGTATCCTTTGTCTCCTAGCAGCCACCCCTGCTTGCAGGTCCAAAGAGGCCGCGGAGCTTGGACTTCCACAGGATGAAAGCTTCATGGCAGATCCCCAGGAATTTGGCACATCCCTGCATAAACCTTTCCTTGTGGTTGCACACCAGCTGCACATTGATGGAGTGGAAGCCCTTGCGGCTTTTGAATACTCCTGGTTGAGCTGGGGATTGCCAAGTGTGTGCAGTCGATGATGCCCTGTGCCTATGGGAAGCCAGCTAGAGATGCAAACCCGATCGGCCGCTTATTCTGACTCGTGTCATCACACACGAAGTTAACATAATTGGCGGCCCTGGCAAACCACTCATCAGTGACCTGTCTTATACATTTATGTGCAGCCGACTGGGAGATCCTGGATATGTCTCCGGCAGCTCCCTGGAAGGATCTGGAGGCAAAAAAGTTGAGGACGGTGGTTACTTCCACAGTAACTGGTACAGTAATGTGTGGCTACCAGGTCCAGCAGGGAGCGAGTGTTCTTCTCGGAGGCTGCAGATGTCTGCCACCACCTGACACGACAACCTCAGCCTCCTGAAACACTACTATTCCGAGATGTCAAGAAAGCTGAGCCTCTGCCTGCACACCCTATTATGCAGGAAGTACCTCATGTGAGCTACCCTCTACTCCTACCCTTTCTGCTGCTGCCCTCTCTGCTCGCCACCTGCAGGTCTCTCCACAGCAGGCTGCTGCTGCTGCTGCTGATGGTCATCTTGCACTTTGTCTGAGGGTCAATCTAAGGCAGCCATGGTGCCACCCATCCTGATCTTGAATGTCAATACCTCCAAAATACAGAAATTAGCCTCTCACCACATGTACTCGCAACAAACTCTTTCCCAGTGGGCGGTAAGAAAGCAACTGTGAGCACTGAGTATTTATTGATATATTTGTCTGACTTTTAATGAGCCCTGTCAATTGCTTTTCTCTTCTCGCCTTGGTTTCAATGCGAGTTTCAGGAAACTCGGTAAACCCGAGCATGCACCGTTAAATGTAAATGCTGGTTAAAATATCACTACAATGCATTGGTTTAAATGTTCAAATTGCTAACCTGATTTTCCGGAGGGGTTTATGTGTGCACATTACACATGTATGATTAAACCCGGAAGTCAGTGCTTTGGAGCCAAGTTCCGGGCACGCTGAGACTTTCGCTGACTTTAATCCTGCACCTGCACCTAAACCCACGTGGTCCTCCAGGTTAAAAGTCCCCCCTGTGTTTCATAAGAACATAAGAAATAATAGCAGGAGTAGGCCATATGGCCCCTTGAGCCTGCTCCACCATTCAATAAGGTCATGGCTGATCATCGACCTCAACTCCACTTTCCCGCCCAATCTCCATATCCCTTGATTCCCCTAGAGTCCAAAAATCTACCCATCTCAGCCTTGAATATACTCAAAGACTCAGCATTCACAGCCCTCTGGGGCAGAGAGTTCCAAAGATTCACAACCCTCTGAGTGAACAAATTCCTCCTCATCTCAGTCTTAAATGGCCTACCCCTTATCCTGAGACTATGCCCCCTAGTTTGAGACACTCCAGCCAGGGGAAACAACCTCTCAGCATCTACCCTGTCAATCCCCTTCAGAATCTTGTATGTTTCAATGAGATCACCTCTTATTCTTCTAAACTCCAGAGAGTATAGGCCCATTCTACACAATCTCTCCTCATAGGACAGCCCTCTCATCCCAGGAATCAATCTAGTGAACTTTCATTGCACCGCCTCCAAGTCAGGTATATCCTTCCTTAGATAAGGAGACCAAAACTGTGCACAGTACTCCAGGTGTGGTCTCACCAAGGCCCTGTACAATTGTAGCAAGACTTCCTTACTCTTATACTCCAACCCTCTTGCAATAAAGGCCAACATGCCATTTGTCTTCCTAATTGCTTGCTGTACCTGCATGCTAACTTTGTGTGTTTCTTGCACAAGGACACCCAAATCTCTCTGAACACCAACATTTGAAAGTTTCTCACCATTTAACAAATATTCTGTTTTTCTATTCTTCCTACCAAAGTGAATAACCTCACATTTCCCTACATTATACTCCATCTGCCTCCTTACTGCCCACTCACTTAGTCTATCTATATCCCATTGGAGACACTTTGGGCTGGATTTTAACTCAGGTGCGGGATGGTGTCATGTTATCCGCATTTCGTGTTATCCACCCGAATCTAAATGGGTGTGGGAGATTGATGCAATTTTAACTTAATTGTCCAATTGATTTCCAACGTGTGGGAACCCTTGGCAAATGAGTTTTTCCTGACTGAAAGTCCCCTCCGATGATATCATCATTGCTGCTGCATTTAGGGTCTGCAACAAGCCTTGCTTCTTCTGCAGATTGCCAACATTTTGCCCTTTCATGCTAGAGGGACCTGGAGGCAGAATGACCAGCGAGAGACCTAGGGCTGCTGCCAGGTTTGATGATTCTGCCCTGCAAGCTTCAGTTGAGGAAGCAAGAGCTCATAAAGAGGTGCTCTTCCCTTCTTCAGGGAGGAAGAAGCCTCCCCAGCAGACCAAGGCTGTGTGGATCCAGGTGGCAGAGGAGGTCAACTCATTATCAGTACCCCGCAGAACCTGGATTCAGTGCAGGAAGAGATTTCATGACCTTCTGCGCACTGGAAAAATGAGCTTTAGCAATCTCTTCCTCCACATCCCACTTGACACTGACATCCATGCACCCTTACCCATTCCCATTCTGTCTATGGTCACATTCACATAACTATTCGACTATGCAGCCCTCACACTCCCTATCACTGTGATGCTATGCAAACAACTGACAACACACAGGGAGGGCCCTTGGTCTTGCCACCTCACTCCATCTTTGTCTCCTTCTAAATATCTATGCTATGGAATCTCTACACTCACTCCTTCATTCTCACTCAACCTCTACTTGTCTCCCTCATTGCAGGAAAAGAGAGCTCACAATAAGGAGAAAGAGCAAGGACAGGAGGAGGGACACCCTCACTAGCCCACCTCACCCACTGGGAGGAGGCGGTCCTGGAGATTGTAGGAGTGGAGGAGGATGCGCAAGTGGGGGACCGACAGACAGATGCATCACAGCAAGCTGGTGACAGAATAGTTTACCATCTCTCTCAATGACATTGCATGAGTCGCTGATAATGATTCTGAAACTCTGACTTACGATCATCTGCAATATGCAATGTGCATGTAATCTTGGCATCACATCTCTGACTCTTTCCGTTACTCCCCCACAGGACCATCGCAAGCACCCGTCCCCACTAGCCAGGAGGAAGAGCCTGAGCATCCAGACTCCTCAGAGGAAGCTGCAACCTCTGAGGGCGCAGCGTCAGCAGAATTCAGCGCACCCAGCACCAGCGCAGACACTCGCACCTCGCTGGGACCTTCGGGACATAAAGTAGTGTTGTCACCTGGTGTATCACAGCTCACAAGTGAGCATCAGCAGATTGTGGAGACAGGGACAGCAGCGGAAAGTCCTAGTTGGAGGGCGCAGGACTCTGCCAGCTCGGCTCAGCTGCATGTCGACCCTCTGCCTCTGGGTCCATCCATGAGATCAGCGGTGCTGGAATTCCAGGCACAGATGCAGGAGTCTCTGGCAGGTTTTGTCTCTAGGGTGTGGAGCGAATGGAGAAGTCCATAGCGAACATGACCAGAACCTTTGTGGAGCCATTGGCGCATGAACGCATCACCACGGAAAAGATCGCTACCTCCGTGGAAAGGATGGCTACCATAGAGGAGAGGGTGGCTACGGTAGAGGAGAGGATGGCTACGGCCATGGAGGAGCTTAGTCGCCAGGGTATGGAAAACATGGTCATTGTTCAGAATAGAATGACATCTCTTGAGGAGCAATGGGCATCTACTGAACAAAGAAACCAGACCTTCATGGAAGTCCTTCTGAGTAGGACTGCCATTGCAGATACGGGTCCCCATGGCCCCCCTGATGTGCAGCAAGGCGCTCTCTAGCCACTTGCAGGCGATGAGGGGGACCTGACCTATGAGAGGGAGGTTGGTGGCAGACGTCAAGGAAGTGGGGTCTCCTCTCCAAGCACTCTCACTTCCATGCCACTGCAGAGCCCTTGGTCAGAGCCCCACCGGAGTCCACACCCAAGTGAGATAGGCGTCTCAACCCATGCACAGCTGCAGGAGCAGAGACTGTTGACAAGCCCTCACAGGCTCGCAACCCCAGATGACGCCCGCCAAAGGTGTCGAGACAGGAGCAGCAGCAAAGTGAGCAAGGGGCCGCCACATCTGCTGAAGCCACAGGGGCGGCACCACATAGGAGCATGCGTAAGAGGAAAATTCTGCACAAATAGTCACAAGGGTAGTCACTTGGGTGCAATTTTGTGTCTACTGTAAAAATGCCTTCACTTCGTTATTGACCATAAAGATTCTGATGGCAAATATTGCAGTTGTGGCGTCTGTCATTTCGCTATTGGGACTTCCACATTGAGGGCTTAGGAATACTTGCAACTGTCATTATGGTTGTCAGAGTGCTAGGAATCCTCTAGTTCTTGGCCATTGTCAATGCTCTGGTAAGAAGCTGCGAGGCAAAAGTGTTTGATTGACTAGGCTAAGCAAATCTGGCCAGGATGAGGGTGTTCCTTGCATCCCGGGCAGCAATGTTCTCGCATAATGCTGCCGCTGGTTGATGGGCCTCTGCAGGATGTTTGTTTTTGTCCTCCTCCTCCTCATCTGAGGAGGATATGTGAGGAGCCACTTGGTCCTCAGGAATCTGCAAGCCACGATGCTGTGCCATGTTGTGAAGTGCACAGCAAACCACGACGATTCTGGAGACCCTGGCTGCCGAGTACTGCAGGACTCCACCTGATCTATCCAGGCATCTGAAGAGCATCTTCAGCAAACCAATGGTTTGCTCAATTATGGCTCTGGTGGACATGTGGCTGGAGTTGTAGCTCTCCTCAGCTTCGTTGAATGGGCTCCTCAACGGCATCATCAGCCACGTCCTCAGGGGATAGCCCTTATCTCCAAGTAGCTATCCATTAACTTGGTCTGGCGGACTGAATAGCGGAGGCACACTAGACTGGCGCAGTATGAAGAAGTCATGGCAACTGCCAGGGCACATGGCACAAACATGCAACATTTCCTTCTTGTGGTCACACACCAGCTGAATGTTAAGGGAGTGGAAGCCCTTGCGGATGACAAAAATACCTGGATTGCGATGGGGTGCCTTAAGGGCCACATGTGTGCAGTCAACAAAGCCCTGCACCCTTGGAAAGCCTGCCAGATGAGATAATCCAACCGCTCGCGCTGTGACACTTGCTCGATCCTTGGTGAAATGGATGTGATTGTGCGCGAGGGCAAAGAGGGCATTGGTTACCTGCGTTATGCAAGTGTGTGGGGCCGCCTGTGAGATGCCGCTGATGTCTGTTGCTGATCTCTGGAATGAGCCTGAGGCAATAAAGTTGAGTGCGGTGGTGACTTTGACGGCCACTGGTAATGCTTGTCCACCTGGTCCTCTGGGCAGCAGGTCTTGCTGTAGCATTGCGCAGATGTCAGTCACTACCTCTCGCGAATGTCGGAGCCACCTTTGGCACTGCTGCTCAGACATGTTGAGATAGCTGACCCTGTGTCTGTAGACCCTGTTTGGGGGGGTATCTCCTGCGCCAACGGGCTTCCAGGCGCTGGCCCCTTCTGGCCTGTGCAGCTTCAGGTGGGTGAGCAGCAGCCTGGCGCTCCTGCTGCTGCTGCTGCTGTTGTTGGTGCTGCTGTTATTCCTGGTTCTGCTGGTGCCACAGCTGGTGCTTGAGCTCCTCTAATGCCCAGATGGGAAGGAAATAAATGGCTCCCATGCTTCTGGTATATGCCTCAGTTGAGGAAGCACTGAGTGAAGGTGACAAGAGGGGTTTCCCAGGAGGTCACACTGGAGATGGATGTCAGGCTCCAACCTTCCACAGGTGTGGTTAAGCCTTCTAAGAGTTGCCCCAGACCTGAGACCACTAAGTCCTGCCACCTGCAAATCATGGCTGGTCAAATCTCCTCTTTAATGGTTGACCTGCAGTTGATAGTCAACAATCCAATAGTGCTCCCGCCAGCTTTCACCAACGTGTTTCCCACCAGGTGTGTTTCACGTGGGAAAAGGGTGAAATGGCCTTTTAAAATAGGATTATAGAGGCCATTTAGTGCTTGTTAAGGGCCTTAACGACCAGTCCCACCTGTTGGACGCGGGACGGAGTCGGGACCATCAGACACGACTGAGTTAAAATTGCTTGGAGTCGGGAACCAGGCGGGGGTTGAGGGGGGGGCTCCCGCATGCCAGTTTTTACAATTTTAACCCCCCACACGCCTCCAATCCTGCCTCCACGGCTCAATGAAAATCCTGCCCTTTGTGTTACTCCTCACAGCTTACTGTCCCACTTAGCTTTGTATCATCAGCAAACTTGGATACATTACACTCGGTCCCTTCACCTAGGTCATTAATATAGATTGTAAATAGCTGAGGCCCCAACACTGATCCTTGCGGCACCCCACTAGTTGCAGCCTGCCAACCTGAAAAAGATCCACTTATCCCTACTCTCTGTTTTCTGTCTGTTAACCAATCCTCTATCCATGATACTATATTACCCCTAACCCCATGAGCCCTAATTTTGTGTAATAACCTTTTATGTGGCACCTTATCGAATGCCTTTTGGAAATCCAAATATACTACATCCACTGTGTTAGATCCGTGTAAGAAATCACACAACACCAGGTTATAGTCCAACAGCTTTATTTGAAATCACAAGCTTTCGGAGCGCTGCTCCTTCTTCAGGTGAAGTGGAGAAATGCATAAAGACACAGTTTATATCGTCAGAGAATCATGTCAGATGTTTACAGGTAACCTTTCCAACTGCCATTTATCGCACCTCGGCAGAGAGATAATCACAGCAGTCAAAGGTGTGAATGGTGTCCAAACAGGTCAGTCAGGGAAACATTACATCAAAGAACAATGAGGTGGGGTCACAAGGGGTCAAATATTGCAGATGCTGGGGTCTGTATGAAAAACAAAAAAATAGACAAAAAACATTTTTTTTGGTTGGAAATCACAGCAGGTCCGGCCGCATCTGTGTAGAGAGAACAAGCCAATGTCGACTCGAGTCTGGATGACCCTGCATCAGGTGGGGTTACATGTAGCGTGACATGAACGCAAGATCTCGGTTAAGGCCGTCCTCATGGGTGCGGAACTTGGCTATCAGTTTCTGCTCGACGATTTTGCGTTGTCATGTGTCTCGAAGGCCACCTTGGAGAATGCTTACCCGAAGATCGGAGGCTGAATGTCCTTGACTGCTGAAGTGTGTTAATGGAGACACGGAATGCAGGAGTTGATTTAACAAGTGTTTACTGAACAAAGTCTGGAGGTGAACTAACGACACAAGACGCTACACAGGCTTATATACCCGAGTGGTCACTACTGGTACTACAGTATACAGGGGCTTCAAAAACATAGTTCCTCTTAAAGGTACATACACTACAATTCCTCCCCTTTTAGATAAATAGTACATAACATTTTAAGTAATCATTAAATAACATTTTTACAAGAACAATAATATACACATTTACTGAAGTTAATCAATTACAAATTCAGTCCCTCTGGAGGCTTCCTGACTCGGTCCGGATAACGCCTCGGTGGTGTAGTAGGTTCTTTTGGCAAGGTCGATTTGGCTTCAATGCCAGTGTCGGGTTCATCTGGTTCCAGTATCACCGTATCGGAGGTAAATACTATGGGTATCTCTGCTTCATCACTAGGCGTATAGAGTTGTGGTGTAGGTTGTCCTTTTTCGGATGACTCTATGATCTGGTCAGCATGGCGCCTTATTATGCTTTCTCCAATGTCCACGGTATACATCAGCGGTCCTAGTCGTGTGCAAATAGTTCCAGGCTGCCATTTCTCGGTACGGTAGTCCCGGGCCAAAACTGGTTGACCTATCTGGAAGGTTCTAGTTGGCCTTTCATTCATGCATTGAAATTGCCGGTTCTCTACGTCCCTTCTGACGTTTGGCTTGACCAAATCCAGCCGGCATCTTAGGCTTCTATTGAAAAACATCATGGCGGGGGTTTGGTTTGTAACCACATGTGTTGCATTCCTGTACGCAAACAAGAAGTTATCTACCTTATGTTGTAGATTTATGTCTTCATTACCCATGGCCTTTATGGCCTTCTTGAAGGTCTGGACAAACCTTTCAGCCATTGCATTGGTGGCGGGATGGTATGGGGCGGACGTGTAGTGCTTAACCCCATTGTTTTTTAAGAACTTCCTGAATTCTTCGGACACAAATTGCAGTCCATTATCAGAACAGATCTGTTCAGGCAGCCCATTCCTGGCGAATATGGTCCTTAATACTGTGATGATTTTTTCCGTGGTGGTGGAGGACATCTTTATTACCTCCGGCCACTTGGAGTGAGCATCCACCGCGATTAAGAACATTGAGTCCATAAATGGACCAGCAAAGTTGATATGTACCCTTTGCCATGGAGATGAGGGCCACTCCCATGAATGTAGAGGGGCTTGTGGTGGGGCGTTTTGGACCTTCTGGCATCCTAGACAGCTCTTGGTCATTTCTTCGATGTCTCCATCGATACCTGGCCACCACACAAACGCTCTGGCTAAGTTCTTCATTTTCACTCCACCCAGATGCCCCTCGTGAAGCTCCTTTAGCACTCTATCCTTGAGTTTGGGTGGAATCACCACTCTGGATCCACACATCAAGGTTCCTCGGCACACTGACAGCTGTTCTCTTCTTTGTGAGAATGCTGGCAACAGTGGTTCGCCATGTGCTGGCCATCCCTTCACCGTTAAATCGTAGACTCGTGAGAGAGTTGGGTCATTTCGCGTTTCCTTTTCAATGGTAGAATTTGTCACTGGTAGACATTCCACTATGGTCGAGTGGAACATCTCCACTGGGTCCACTGTAGGCGCCTCTTCCACCGTTGGCAACGGTAGGCGCGATAACCCGTCAGCATTCCCATGCTGTTTTGTTCCTTTGTATTCTATGTCATATTGGTGTGCCCCTAGGAAAAGGGACGACCTCTGTAGCCTTTGCGCTGTCATAATGGGAACGCCCTTTATTGGGTTGAATATGGAGACGAGGGGTTGATCAAATCAAATCAACTTTTATTGTCATTGTTAGTGCACAAGTGCAGTACAACGAAATGTAGGTTTGCGGCTCCCGAGAGTGTACATTTGGATTAAGACGTTTAAACATTCAACATACATTTGGCTTGTAGTATATTAACATAACATAACCATAATAAAGTGCATTGGCAGATGTGCAGGCTTTAGAGTTTGTTTGTGGAGTTCAGTAGGATGACAGCCCTGGGAAAGAAGCTGTTCCTAAATCTGGTCGTACGGGTGCGAATGCATCTGTAGCGTCTCCCAGATGGCAGGAGGGTGAACAGACTGTGGCTGGGGTGGGTAGGGTCTTTGATGATGGACCGTGACCTCCGTAGACAGCGTTTCTGGTATATGTGCTCTATGGTCGGTAGCCGGGTGCCGGTAATGCGTTGGGCAGTTTTGACTACCCGCTGCAGGGCTTTCCAGTCATAGTAGCTACAGCTGCCATACCATACTGTGATACAGTTTGTCAGGATGCTCTCTATAGTGCAGCGGTAAAAGTTAGAGAGGATCAGGGGTGACAGGTTACATCCCTTCAGCCTCCTTAGGAAATATAGGTGCTGCTGGGCCTTCTTCACCAGAGAGGAGGTATTGAGGGACCAGGAGAGGTCTTCCGTGATGTGGACTCCGAGGAACTTAAAGCTGTCCACCCTTTCCACCACAGCCCCATTGATATGGATGGGGGTGTGACTTCCACCTTTGGACTTCCTGAAGTCCACAATGATTTCTTTGGTTTTCTTGATGTTGAGGGCCAGGTTGTTATCGGCGCACCACTTCACGAGATGCTGGACCTCCTCCCTGTAGGCTGACTCATCGTTGTTGGTGATCTGGCCTACTACCGTGGTGTCATCCGCAAACTTGATGATGGTGTTGGAACCATGAACAGCCACACAGTCGTGGGTGAAGAGGGAGTAGAGGAGGGGGCTCAGCACACATCCTTGTGGGGCCCCCGTGTTCAGGGTCGGGGGGGGGGAGGTGTGGTAACCTAATTTGACAGACTGGGGTCTGTTTGTTAGAAAGTCCAGGGTCCAGTTGCAGAGGGAAGTGTTCAGGCCAAGAGTTTGGAGTTTGGTGGCCAGCTTGTTGGGGATGATAGTGTTGAATGCTGAGCTGTAGTCTATGAACAGCATTCTGATGGAGGTCTCCTTACCATCTAGGTGATTCAATGCCGAGTGTAGAGCAGTTGTGATTGCATCCTCCGTTGATCTGTTTGCACGATAGGCAAACTGGTGTTGGTCAAGAGAGGCGGGAACACTGGCTTGATGTGGGCTAAGACCAGTCTCTCGAAACACTTCATTATGATGGGTGTGAGTGCGACAGGTCGATAGTCGTTCAGGCACGTCACAGCCGTTTGTTTTGGCACAGGAATAATGGTAGCGGTCTTGAAGCATGTAGGGACTACTGCCTGGGCCAATGACAGATTGAAGATGGTGGTGAAGACATCAGCCAGCTGATCAGCACATTCCTTGACTACCCGTCCAGGGATGCTATCCGGTCCAGCAGCCTTTCGTGTGTTCACTCCGCGTAGAACACCCCTGACGTCGGAGGTCGACAGAGTGAGCACCTGGTCTTCCGGGGGTGGCAAGGCAGTCAACAAGGTAAATTTTTGTCTGGGTAGGTAATGGTTGAATTTCTTCACCCCCCACACCAGGCTGAGTGCCTCCCTGTCGATCTGGGCATAGTTATGCTCAGCTGAGTTCAATGAGCATGACGCAAAAGCTATCGGCCGCTCCGAGCCATCATGGAATCTATGCGATAATACCGCTCCCACGCCGTAAGGGGATGCATCGCACGCCAGTCTGATTGGCAGTGATGGGTTGTAATGAGCCAACACTTCCCTGGACGTGATCAAGCCTTTGCATTTATGGAAGGCACGTTTACAGTCTTCGCTCCATTTCCAAACTACTCCCGTTTGTAGCAGTGCGTTAAGAGGGTGCAGAACCGTCGACAAGTTTGGTAAAAATTTATGATAGTAATTTACTAATCCCAGGAACGACCTTAATTGTGAGACATTTTCAGGCGCTGGGGCCTTTACGACTGCTTCAATTGTTTCAGGTGACTTATGCAACCCTTCTTCGTTAATGACATGGCCACAATATGATATTTGTTTCTGGAAAAATTCACACTTGGGGCGATCAGCCTCGTGAGCACCTGCTCCAAGTTGGCAAGGTGCTCGTTGTCGTTTTCTCCTGTTACAAGGATGTCGTTTAGGTAGCATTGAGTCCCCAGAATCCCTTGCAGGACTTGCGAAAATATCTTCTATCCTCGGAAGAGGATACTGTACCATGTGAAGAATCGGGTTTACAGTCACCTTGAAGTCCCCACAGATGCGAATTTTTCTCTGTTCTTCAGATTTATCATTATTCAACGTTTTCTTCATGACCGGGACGATGGGTGTTGCCCACTCACTCCAATCTACCTTGGATAACACGCCTGCTTTTTCCAAATTCTCCAGCTCTGCCTCGACGGCTGGACGAATTGCGTATGGCACCGGCCTTGCCTTAAAAAACTTGGGAATTGCCGCATCTTCCACTTTTATTGAGGCAGTGGCGCCTTTCAGGGTTCCTAGTTCTTGTTGAAACACTTCTTTGGCGTTAGCCAAGATTTCTTTTAATCGTCCAGGTATAACGTCATCATTGTTTTTTTTCTTACTGGTCACCGTCAGTGCCTGAATGGAGTGCCAGTCTAAACGTATCTTTCTGATCCATTCACGTCCCAACAACGGTGAACCACCATCTTGCAGAACGTATAAATACAACTTCTGTATTTCCTTGCCGTTGTATACAACAGGCACCCCTATTTTCCCTCTGGGGTATACTTTCTGCCCCGTATATGTCTTCAAGACAATGGATGTGTCTTTCAAAGGTATATGCGGAAATAGCCGCTCGTAATCCCGTCGACTCATGACGGTCAGAGCTGATCCTGTATCTAGCTCCATTTTGACTGGGGACCCCGCTATCGTGAGGGTAACCCAAATGGTCTGGTAATCTTCTTTGGTAATTACATTATGTAATTTGAGACAGCTTAGTCTCTTGTTTCCGGAGTCGCTATCGCTCTTCTGGTCTTCGGAGCTACTGTCCGTCATCATTTGTACCTTTCTGTACTTTTCCTTATTGACCTTTTTACTGTCAGCGGATTTCTTTCCAGATCTGCATACACGTGCAATGTGTCCCATCTTTCCGCATTGCCTGCATGCTTTGTCCTTGAACCAGCAGTCCTTCTGGTCATGGGTGGATCTGCCGCAGGGATAGCATCTCTCGAAACCCCGTGTCATTTCATGGGTGCCGAAGTCCTGTGGCTTTTGCTGTATCTCTGCAGCTCCTCTTGCTGCTGCTTCGTATGATACAGCCACACTGAAAGCCTTGTCCAGTGTCAAATCTTTCTCAGAAAGTAGTCTTTTCTGTGTTCCTTCGCTTAGGAGACCGCAGACGAATTTGTCTCGTAGAGAATCTGCCAGTCCTGCCCCGAATTGGCAGTGCTTTGACAGCTTTCGTAATTCGGTGAGGTAATCAGCGTTACTTTCATTCTTGTGCTGATTCCTCCTGAAGAATTTGAATCGTTCCACTATCAGCAGCGGTGTTGGGTTTAAGTGCTCCTGTAATGTATCAACAATCTCCTTAAAATTCTTGTCCATCGGTTTGGCTGGAGTGATCAAGTTTCGTAGCAGCCCGTATGTCCTTGCGCCCATCAGATTTAGAAGTACCGATGCCTTTTTATCATCTGCTACTTCATTCGCCTTGCAATATACCTCCACTCTTTCCACATGTGGTCCAATCTTCTATATCACTATCGAAAGCAGTAATATTGCCAGTCTTCGGCATCTTGAAAATCTAAAAATGGCGCTTCCCGCGCTTTTCCTCCGTCCCCGATGGATCAAAATGGCGCCTCCCGTGCTTTTCTTTCTTCCCCGCCGAGTTAAGATGGTGCCTCCCACGCTTTCCTGCTGCTGCCGCTGCTGCCAACGCTGTTCTCCGCGGTTCCCGTTGCGACCTGCAGCTTTTCGCGGTATTTCTATTTTTTAAATTTTTTAATATATCGCTTCAATAGTTTCTCCGTTACTTGGAGAACTGTTCCCATCATGGAGTGGACCCTCTGGGACTTTCCCCTCCCTCTGCTCGGTCCGAACGCTGACCTGCTTTGCAGCACCGGCCGCGCGCCCTGAGTGCTCCACCCTCTCTCTCTCTTTGCTTCTGCTTCCCGACTCGCTGCCCGGCCCCGTTGCAGAGCCACCCGATCGAGCTCTAGCCCGCCGCAGCCCAGGAAGGATCAGTGCACTACCTGCCACCAGCCCGTTTAGCTGGTGAAACCACAGTTTTTTTTTTCTTGCTTCTGGCTTCGACCTTCGTCTGAGGAATTGATCCCCTTGAGGTGCTGCCGAATTGCAGGTAAGTTCGTTTCTAACTCGTCGCCACTGTTAGATCCGTGTGTTAATGGAGACATGGAATGCAGGAGTTGATTTAACAAGTGTTTACTGAACAAAGTCTGGAGGTGAACTAACTACACAAGACGCTACACAGGCTTATATACCCGAGTGGTCACTACTGGTACTACAGTATACAGGGGCTTCAAAAACATAGTTCCTCTTAAAGGTAAATACACTACACACTGGATTCCCTTTATCTACCCTGCTAGTTACATCCTCAAAAAACTCTAATAAATTTGTCAAACACGATTTCCCTTTCATAAAACCACGTTGACTCTGCCTAATCATGTTATGATTTTCTAAGTGACTTGCTACCACTTCCTTAACAATGGATTCCAGCATTTTCCCGATGACTGACTGATATCAGGCTAACTGGCCTGTAGTTCCCTGTTTTTTCTCTCCCTCCTTTCTTGAATAGCGGTGTTACATTTATGACCTTCCAATCCGCTGGGACCATTCCAGAATCTAGGGAATTTTGGAAGATCAAAACCAATGCATCCACTATCTCTTCAGCCACCTCTTTTAGAACCCTAGGGTGTAGGCCGTCAGGTCCAGGGACTTTGTCGGCTTTTAGTCCCATTAGTTTCTCGAGTACTTTTTCTCTGCTTATATTAATTACGTTAAGTTTCTCACCCTCATTAGACCCTTGGTTTCCCACCATTTTTGGTATGCTTTTTGTGTCTTCTACTGTGAAGACAGATACAAAATATTTGTTTCACGTTTCTGCCATTTCCTTATTCCCCATAATAATTTCTCCTGTCTCAGCCTCTAAGGGACCAACATTTACTTTTGCCACTCTTTTCCTTTTTACATACTTGTAGAAACTCTTCGGGCTGGATTTTAACTCCGGTGCGGGCTGTTGTCATGTTATCTGGATTTCGTGTTTCCCACACGAATCTAAATGGATGTGGGAGATTGATGCAATTTTAACTCAATTGGCCAATTGATTTCCAACGTGTGGGAAGCCTTTGCAAATGGGTTTTTCATGACTGAAAGTCCCCTCCGATGATGTCATCATTGCTGCTGCATTTAAGGTCCACAGCAAGCCTTCATTCTTCTGCAGACTGCCAAGCTTCTTGACTGTGCAGTGTGAGGGAGCTGCAGAAAAATGACAAGCGGGAGGGCGAGATCAGCTCCTCGCTTTGACGAGGCGGCACTGCAAGCATTAGTGGATGGGGCTAGGGCCAACAGGGAGGTGCTCTTCCCTTCATCAGGGAGGAAGAGGCCTCCCACTCAGACCAAGGCAGTGTGGATGCAGATGACTGAGGAGGTCAACTCCTTGGGAGTCAGCCGCAGAACCTGGATACAGTGCAGGAAAAAATTTCATGACCTTCAGCGCACCGGAAAAGTGAGTATGATTTTCCCATCACCCTCAATCTGATCCCCATTGCCTTTCCTCACCAGCACTCAGCTTTAGCAATCTCTTCCTCCATCCCACTTGACACTGACATCCATGCACCCTTACCCATTCCCTCTCTCTCTATGCTCACATTCACCTAACTATTTGACTATGCAGCCCTCACACTCCCTATCATTCTGATGCTATGAAAACAACTGACAACACACAGGGATGACCCTTGGTCTTGCCACCTCACTCCATCTTTGTCTCCTTCTAAGTATCTATGCTATGCAATCTCTACACTCACTCCTTCATTCTCACTCAACCTCCACTTGTCTCCCTCATTGCAAGAAAAGAGAGCTCACAGCAAAAGAGAGCGAGCCAGGACAGGAGGAGGGACAGCCTCATTAGCCCACCTGACCCCCTGGGAGGAGGCCGTCCTGGAAATCATGGGCATTGAGGATGATTCGTGCATGGGGGACGGACAGACGGGTGCAACACAGCAAGCTGGTGACAGAAAAGTTTCCCATCTCTCTCTTTGACATTGCATGAGTCACTGATAATGATTGTGAAGCTGTAACAGATGGACTTATGAGCATCTGCAAAAAGCTATGTGCATGTAGCCTTTGCATCACATTTCTGACTCTTTCCTTTACTCCCGCACAGGACCATCACAAGCATCCGTCCCCCCTAGCCAGGAAGAAGAGGCTGAGCAGCCAGACTCCTCAGAGGAAGCTGCAACCTCTGAGGGCGCAGCGTCACCAGAATTCAGCGCACCCAGCACCAGCGCAGACACTCACACCTCGGTGGGACCTTCGGGACATAGAGTAGCGTTGTCACCTGGTGTATCACAGCTCACAAGTGAGCATCAGCAGATTGTGGAGACAGGGACAGCAGTGGAGAGTCCTAGTTGGAGGGCGCAGGACTCTGCCAGCTCGGCTCAGCAGCATATCGACCCTCTGCCTCTGGGTCCATCCATAAGATCAGAGGTGATGGAACTCCAGGCACAGACGCAGGAGTCTCTGGCAGGTTTTGTTTCTAGGGTCACTGCGAATGTGGAGTGAATGGAGGAGTCCATAGCAAACATGAGCAGAGCCTTTGTGGAGTCATTGGCGCATGAACGCATCACCACAGAAAGGATGGCTACCTCTGTGGAAACGATTGCTACCTCCGTGTTAAGGCTGGCTACCGTACAGGAGAGGATGGCTATGGTAGAGGAGAGGAGGGCTATGGCCATGGAGGAGCTTAGTCACCAGTGTATGGAAAACATGGTCATTGTTCAGAATAGAATCACATCTCGAAGAGCGATGGGCATCTATTGAACAGAGAAACCAGACCTTCATGGAAGTCCTTCTGAGAGGACTGCCATTGCAGATACGGGTCCCCATGGCCCCCCTGATGTGCAGCAAGGTGCTCTCCAGCCACATGCAGGCGCTGAGTGGGACCTGACCCATGAGAGGGAGGTTGGTGGCATACCTCAAGGAAGTGGGGGCTCCTTTCCAAGCGCTCACACTTCCATGCCACTGCAGAGCCCTTGGTCAGAGCCCCACCGGAGTCTACACCCAAGTGAGATAGACGTCTCAACCCCTGCACAGCCGCAGGAGCAGCAGACTATTGACGAGCCCTCACAGGCTCGCAACCCCAGAGGACACCCGCCAAAGGTGTTGAGACAGGAGCAGCAGGAAACTGAGCAAGTGGCCTCCACATCTGCTGAAGCCACAGGGGAAGCACTACATAGGAGCACACGTAAGAGGAAGATAAAGCACAAGTAGTCACAAGGGTAGTCACTTGGGTGGAATTTTGTGTTTAGCGTAAAAATGCCATCACGTTGTAACTGTACATAAAAATTCTGATGGCAAATGTTGCAGTTGTGGCATCTGTCATTTCGCTATTGGGACTTCCACATTGAGGCCTCAGGAATACTTGCAACTGTCAGTATGGTGGTCGGAGTGCCATGAATCCTCTGGTTCTTGGACATTGTCAATGCTCTGGTAAGAAGCTGCGAGGCAAAAGTGTTTGATTGACTAGGCTAAGCAAATCTGGCCAGGATGAGTGTGTTCCTTGCATTCCGGGCAGCAATGTTCTCGCATAATGCTGCCGCTGGTTGATGGGCCTCTGCAGGATGTTCATTTTCGCCCTCCTCCTCCTCCTCATCTGAGGAGGATATGTGAGGAGCCACTTAGTCCTCAGGAATCTGCAAGCCACGACGCTGTGCCATGTTGTGAAGTACACAGCAAACCACGACGATTCTGGAGACCCTGGCTGCTGAGAACTGCAGGGCTCCACCTGATCTATCCAGGCATCTGAAGCGCATCTTCAGCAAACCGATGGTTTGCTCGATTATGGCTCTGGTGGACATGTGGCTGGAGTTGTAGCTCTCCTCAGCTCCGTTGGGTGGGCTCCTCAACTGCGTCATCAGCCACGTCCTCAGGGGATAGCCCTTATCTCCAAGTAGCTATCCTTTAACTTGGTCTGGCGGACTGAATGGCGGAGGCACACTAGACTGGCGCAGTATGAAGGAGTCATGGCAACTGCCAGGGTACATGGCACAAACATGCAAAATTTCCTTCTTGTGGTCACACACCAGCTGAATGTTAAGGGAGTAGAAGCCCTTGCAGTTGACAAAAATACCTGGATTGCAATGGGGTGCCATAAGGGCCACATGTGTGCAGTCAACGACGCCCTGAACCCTTGGAAAGCCTGCCAGATGAAATAATCCAACCGCTCGCACCGTGACACTTGCTCGATCCTTGGTGAAATGGATGTGATTGTGCGCGAGGGCAAAGAGGGCATCGGTGACCTGTTTGATGCAAGTGTGCGCGGCCGCCTGTGAGATGCCGCTGATGTCTGCTGCTGATCCCTGGAATGAGCCTGAGGCAAAAAAGTTGAGTACGGTGGTGACTTTGACGGCCACTGGTAATACTTGTCCACCTGGTCCTCTGGGCAGCAGGTCTTGCTGTAGCATTGCGCAGATGTCAGTCACTACCTCTCGCGAAAGTCGGAGCCACCTTTGGCACTGCTGCTCAGGCATGTTGAGATAGGTGACCCTGTGTCTGTAGTACCTGTTTGGGGGGTATCTCCTGCGCCGACGGGCTTCCAGGCGCTGGCCCCTTCTGGCCTGTGCAGCTTCAGGTGGGTGAGCAGCAGCCTGGCGCTCCTGCTGCTGCTCCTGTTGCTGGTGCTGCTGTTGTTCCTGGTTCTGCTGGTGCCGCGGCTGGTGCTCGAGCTCCTCTAATGCCCAGATGGGAAGGAAATAAATGGCTCCCATGCTTCTGGTATATGCCTCCATTGAGGAAGAGCTGAGTGAAGGTGGTGAGAGGGGTTTCCCAGGAGGCCACACTGGAGATGGGTGTGAGGCTCCAACCTTCCACAGGTGTGGTTAAGCCTTCTAAAAGTTGCCCCAGACCTGAGACCACTAAGTCCTGCCACCTGCAAATGATGGCTGATCAAATCTCCTCTTTAATGGTTGACCTGCAGTTGATAGTCAGCAATCCAATAGTGCTCCTGCCAGGTTTTGTGGTAAAACCACCAATGAACTCCTGTACAAATGAATAACTGTCTTTAAAGCAATGTTACAGCACCTATGTCCGTTTGCTGAGTGTAAACAAGCTTTCTGTAAAAACCCTGAAACAACGCGATGATGTCATCACGTTGGTCACGTGGTGCCCTGAGTGGCGGGAAACGTGATGACGTCATGACGTCAGAGGTGGGAGGTTCTGGGTTCAGACCTCGTGGAACAAGCTACTGTATAGATCTGTTTGCTGTTGCTCCTGCATGTTTTTGTTTTGTTCACCAGTTTAATTAAATTCGGTTAATTTACTGAACTGCCTCGACCTCAGTGATTTAGATAGGAATCCATTGATTCCTACATTGGTGACCCCGAAGCTTCGCGGACGATTTTCACGGAGGCAAGCTCGAGAACAAGATGGATGTAAATGCAGCGAGTTTGAAGCTCCCTCAATTTTGGGAACAACAGGCAGCCTCCTGGTTCGTTCAAGCGGAGGCTCAGTTCCAACTGCGAAACATAGTGCTGGATCAGACCCGTTACCTGTATGTGGTATCCGCACTGGACAGCTCGACGGCGTCCCGCATTATCAGCCTGCTGGAGACCCCGCCCGTGGGGAACAAGTACGAAACGCTCAAGACGCGCCTCATGCAAGTATTCGGTCTCACAAAGGCGGAGCGCGCACGACGCTTGCTCGAACTCCCCAGGTTAGGTGATGCTAAGCCTTCCGAGTTGATGAGCCACATGCTCACCCTCCTCGGGTCTGAGCCGCAGTGTTTTATATTTCGTGAACTGTTCCTGAGCCAGCTCCCTGAGCAGTTACAAGCAGCCCTGGCCAGGTCGACGGCTACGGACGGTGTGGCGCTCGCGGCCGAATCCGACACCATTTACGCGGTGATGCAACAGTATTGCACCACCTCGACGCGCCCCGCCTCCAAGAACCCTGCCTCGGCACCTCCACAGACCGGCTTTTGCTACTACCACGCCCGTTTCGGTCAGAAAGCCAGATGCTGCCGACCCCCGTGTAAATTCGTGCCACCGGCACCGAGAAAGCAGCAACACCGATTGCGCGACCGGAAGGGAAGCCCCGAGGTCGGTTTCGCCTCCACAATGACAGTTGGTGATTCCGGGAATACCGGAGTCGCTCTGACAGGATTGTCCGACCTCCTCTGCGATTGACTTTGATGATTAAAGACACTTCTGGGGGAGCGCATGTGGTAAAACCACCAATGAACTCCTGTACAAATGAATAACTGTCTTTAAAGCAATGTTACAGCACCTATGTCCATTTCCTGAGTGTAAACAAGCTTTCTGTAAAAACCCTGAAACAACGCGATGACGTCATCACGTTGGTCACGTGGTGCCCCGAGTGGCGGGAAACGTGATGACGTGATGACGTCAGAGGTGGGAGGTTCTGGGTTCAGACCTCGTGGAACAAGCTACTGTATAGACCTGTTTGCTGTTGCTCCTGCATGTTTTTGTTTTGTTCACCAGTTTAATTAAATTCGGTTAATTTACTGAACTGCCTCGACCTCAGTGATTTAGATAGGAATCCGTTGATTCCTACAGTTTCACATTTGTGTTTCCCACCAGGCATGTTTTATGTGGGAAAAGGGTTAAATTTGCAAGGGCCTTTTAAAATAGGATTATAGAGGCCATTTAGTGGTTATTGAGGGCCTTAAAGACCAGTCCCGCCTTTTGGATGCGGGACGGAATCAGGACCATCAGACACGCCTGAGTTAAAATTGCTCGGAGTCGGGAACCAGGCGGGGGGGGGGGGTGGGTCCCGCCCGAACCAGGCGGGGGGGGGGTGGGTCCCCCGCCTGCCCACCCGCCAGTTTTTGTGATTTTAACCCGCTGCACGCCTCCAAGCCTGACTCTACGGCTCAATGAAAATCGAGCCCTTACAGTCTACTTTTATATTTCTTGCTAGTTTTCTCATATCCTATTTTTTCCCTCTTTATCAATTTTTTGGTCAACCTTTGCTGGTTTCTGAAACTCTCCCCAATCCTTAGGCTCACTATTATTCTTTGCAACATTATAAGCTTCTTCTTTCAATATAATGCTACCCTTAACTTCTTTAGTTAGCTATGGTTTGATCACTTTTCCCGTGGAGTTTTTGTTTCTCAATGGAATGTATTTTTGTTGAGAATTATGAAATATTTCTTTAAATGCTAACCATTGCTTATCTACCACCATACCTTTTAATCTATTTTTCCAATCTACCTTAGCCATCTCACCCTTCATACCTATGTAATTAGCTTTATTTAAGTTTAAGACTTTAGTTTTGGACTTAGGCAAGTCACTCTCAAAATTAATGTGAAATTCTATCATATGATCACACTGCCCAGAGGATCCTTTACTATGAGATTGCAAATTAACCCGTCTCATTACACAATACAAGATCTAAAATAGCCTGTTCCCTGGTTGGTTCCATGACATATTGTTCTAGAAAACTGTCCCGAATACATTCCATGAACTCGTCCTCCAGACTACCTTTGCTAATTTGATTTGTCCAATCTATATGAAGAATAAAGTCCCCCAAGATTATTGCATTACCTTTGTTGCAAGCTCCTACTATTTCTTGATTAATATTCTGTCCAATGGTATAGCTACTGTTAGGGGGCCTATATACTACTCCTACCAGTGTTTTCTGCCCCTTGTTATTCCTTATCTCCACCCATACTGATTCTACTTCCTGATCTTCCGAGCCGAGATCCTTTCTCACTACTGACCTTATGTCATCCTTTATTATCAGGGCTACTCCCCCTCCTTTTCCATCCTGTCTGTCTTTTAGAAACATCAAGTACCCTGCAACATTTAGTTCCCAACCTTGGCCACCTTGCAACCATGTCTCTGCAATGGCTATTAGATCAAACCCATTTATCTCTATTTGTGCCATTAGTTCATCTACCTTGTTACGAATGCTTCATGCATTCAGATAAAGAGCCTTTAATTTAAATGTTTTACCATTATTCCCTGCTTTGACCTTATTCTCTGCTGTACTGCTATCACTAAACTCTCTGTCCCTTCCTGTCACACTGCTTATTTTTACCCAAATCGCTACACTGCTCTAATGCCTTCACCTTTCTCTTTAGATTTCTAAATTTCCCCTCACCTGACCCCTCCCCCGCTTTTTTAGTTTAAAGCCCTATCTACAGCCTTAGTTATATCTACAGCCCTAGTGCTTCCATGATAAGATGGCACATAACACAAAGGAGCATTCTTTTATTAGAGGATGTTTCAGAAGTGGCAATTCCTAAATTTTCTTCAAGAAAGCCACCAGATGCATCCTAACATGTAAGAACATGATGGGAATTGCAATTTAAGTTATAAAACCAATAAAAGATAAAACACAAATGGTAATCTATTCAAAACAACAACCCACCTCTTCTAAGTTTTAAAAATATCACAATGTGGAAAGATAAAATCTAAGAAGTTTGTCATAAAATCTCTTTTCTATAAAAGTGATTTCCAAATAAATATTTTCATTAATTTACATTGCTAAAAAATACATCTGAAGTTGCATATCTTACTGTTCCATTTTTACTTCTATGGGGAGTGAGACTGAGAATCATATTTCCCTTTCACATGGGATTAGAAAGCTGCAAATGGAAGACAGTGCCCTAAGTGCAGAGCTTGTGGCCCAATGTTGCCCCATCCAGTACTGCCATCTTATCAACACATGGGAAACCAGCCACTACTGGAACTTTCAATAACCAAACTTTATCAACAACCATCAGTGGCACAACAGGAAGACTCTTAACCTCGTGTAACCCAGCAGCAATATGTAGTGACAGAACCCAGAGGGCCCCTACTTCTTGAGGTGCCCCAGGCAGAGGCCCAGATTGTCGGTTTGTTAATCTGGCCCAGGTTACATCGGTAACTAGACATTTAATTATTCTGAAATGGTTTGCCGCATTGCAAAGGGTTATCATATTGTTTTTTTCACTTCTAGGTGCTGGGTTTGAGACCAGTCCAGACTGATGGGGTGAAAAGTCTCCCCCTCCAAAGACATGAATTCTACAGGAAATGAGTTTAGTCAGTGAGTCCAGAAGATTAAATTGGCCGTCTTTCTCAGAGACACCACAAGGATTGCTCCTGTGAGAAATAGAAAAAATCATAATGCTGCAGTAGACTTGCTCTACTGGGGTTGTGATTAAGATATATTTGTTTGAGAGAGTCAAGGGAGCTTTACTTTGCTTTTGGCCACACAAAACCTTAATTGGGAAACATTTGATGTTGAACTGGGTGTGCAAAGTAAAAATGCACCAAACCCCAACAGAATAAGTACAAATGTTCACCCAAAGATTGAGTGGGTGTGTATAAAAATTTACCAGTTGATATTTCACCAATTGATATTTCAGAGTCTGAGTATTTAGTTATTTTTTCATCAGTTTTAAATCTAATTAGGAATATAGCCAATCGCAAAACATTTCAAGCATGGAATTGGAGCACTAGATACATATTTAATTTTAGTATGGTACTTGCTACTATTTATTCTTTACCCTTCTGTATTTGTAATTATTCTTGCCTGCTGGCCACTGTTTTACAACAGATTGCAATGGGTGTGAGGTGTTTTCAATAAATGTGGTTGAAGGAAAATGTAAACAGATCTGGTAAGAAAAAATCTATCTGCTTTGGCTGAACCTGGGGACTATAAGATGGATGGACTCTTCCGCCAAAGAATAGGGAATAGTCATGTTGTTCAGTTAGTTATTGACTATACTCCAGAATTACTTTATATTTATTATATACTGCTTAGAACATATTGAGATGCAGGAAGTGAAAATATTGTTTCCATGTTATAATAATATTAGAATCTTCAAAGACTGGAATCAGTTCTGGAGGTGGCATTTAATAATTTTTCATTAATGGATAATGACTTTGTTAATCTCATAAATAGTGAAACAAATGACTCCATCCATTTGAACAAAGATTCTATTAAATCAGTTTTAATCCTATGGGAGGCCTTCAATGCAATAATTAGAAGCAGTCATTAGTGCTGCCATATTCTAAAAGATGGATAAACTGAGGAATTAAAGGAATAAATGAATAAACTGGCGAAGGCACATAAGAACTTTTCTAACGATGGGGTCTGTTAGAACTTGATAAAAATAAAAAGTTCAATCATATTCTGTCAAGATTAGCTGAGTTCTGCTAATCAGCACCGATCTGGGCCAAAGAATTAGAATTTGCCAAGTTTAACACCCAAGTTTAAATTGAACTTTGCATTTAAAACATCAGTTCTGGCAACTACAGACAAACTATCTATTAAGTTTGTTCCTGAGTACTGAAATTGCACAATCTGCTATCACTATATTTTCTTCATTGCATCAACACGTCACAAACTCAGGAAAACTGGAATGCCTGTCTCGGGAGGCAGGCAGCATTGTCTGGAGCATGGAGCCTCATCTGGAGTAGACATAATTATCATCCTAGACCTGGATCATTGATCAATGACTCTGTCATCATCAATTCTGGACTCTTTGTCCTGGGAGGCAGCGTTGGCCCCAAGTTGGTGAACAGATATTCCAGAAGTGATGACATTCAGGTCTGATGGAGGTCCCTTTCCTTGTTTTGTGATTTAGTGTTTGGGGCTTGCAGATTAGGAGCAGAAATTTCAATGTACTGTAGTAAGATCTGAAGTAAGGGCCCAGAGGTTTATGGGGCCTTGTCGCATCATTGGCAGGAAAAGGAGGATAAGCACCTTTACCTGACCCTGAAGTTGTTTCATTCAAACTGAATATACAAAATCCAACTGGTTCATTCATTCTTATCAAACTCTCAACTTTTAGAGCCAAATGAAGAACATTTCAACACTGAGACACAAAGCAAGCACAGCAACTTAAAAAAACACCACGGGCTGCCCTGCTTTTATTTGTCTGGCTTCATAATCCCTCTAGACCCAACCGCATGACTGCTTGATTTGCTTCCAGGAGACAAGGGGATCCCACAGCATGCGGACTTGCACAGCTATAGCTGTTAGCAGTGAGAAGATACATTCCAGAGCTGTGGCACAAATACCCCTCCTCCCCCGCCATGCACACATGTACACAAACAACCGCAACAATAACCGTGAATAAAACATGTATATAACAATTGCCAATTTCAGCAGGTGAGATACAGGCATCACCTGGATGAGGACATAAGATCGTAACCGCCCCCCCTGACCCCTCGCCCCTCGTAGGTATATTTGACTGATCGCCCCACTGCCCCTAAGTGCCCCAATACCCACCCATGATCATGGGGAGGTTGAGGAAGTCAAATAGTGAGTATTTTTTTTATTCATTCATGGGATGTGGACGTCGCTGGCAAGGCCAGCATTTATTGCCCATCCCTACTTGCTCTTGAAAAGGTGGTGGTGAGCTGCCTTCTTGAACCTCTGCAGTCCTTGTGATCTTCTTTGTAGTGGTTTGGTACAACTGAGTGACTTGCTAGGCCATTTCAGAGGGTAGTTAAGAGTCAACCACATTGCTGTGGGTCTGAACTCATGCGTAGGCCAGACCAGGAAAGGACGGCAGATTTCCTTCTCTAAAGGACTTTAGTGACCAGATGGGTTTTTACGACAATCTGGTAGTTTCATGGTCACCATTACTGATACTCGTTTTTTATTCCAGGCTTAGTTAATTAACTGAATTTAAATTCCCCAGCTGCCGTGGTGGGATTTGAACTTATGTCTCCAGATCATTAGTCTAGGCCTCTGGATTACTAGTCCAATAATATGCTACTGTCCCGACCAAAAAAGAGTGGAGTGCCAAAAAAGAGGTTTAATGACACCAACACCCAGCCCACCAGTCCCTACTGTTATACTACAATTTTACCATTGTCGCTGTGTCATCTTGGGTGCTGAGCCAGCACCAAAATTGTAATATAGAATTGAGAAATCATCACCAGCAATTAAGTTGACATCTGCAACAAGATCACCTAGAAGAGGAGGTCAAAAACTGCTGATAATTAGATCAGTTGTAGCTAATGTGATTTGACAGGGCCTATGACGGCGTACACATTAGTGCCCCGCAAGTTTCTCCTTAACAGATCGTACGCATCCACTAGAAATTGACTTTCGCTGGCGCAGAGTGGGGCTATTTGCCGAACCGTTATGCCTACTTTTACCAGCGTAAAGGTTTAAATAAATGTTAAAATAACTTTTTTTTAATTATTTAAATATTCACTTACATTTGAAATTAATTTTGGTCAATTTTGTCCCTGCTAAAAATGTTGAAATTTATTTTTCAAAAAATCAAATTTTTATTTTACATGTTTAATTAAATGGTATTTTAATTCATTTTGAACATGTGATTATTTATTTTTATTTCAAGGTTGTGAAAATGTATTTATTAGGTGATTTCTATTATACTAATGTGGATTCTGCACATAAATGGAATTCCCAATAAGCATAATAGGAATCCCCCTTTGTCATTGGTTGGCCTGGCCCATGTGATCCCAGGGACACGTGTGAACCACATGAGCCCCCGGGATGCGTGGGCCTTTGTGCAGGCGTACGCCTGCAGGCCCAGGACCGCAAGTGTCTAAAGCTCTGGAGGCAGCAGGTAAGTGTATACTTTTCTTGAGGCTCGGAGGTGCACGTCGACAGCAAGCCGCCGACTGCAATTTCCAGGCCATTGTATAGTTATAGCTGTCTATACTTGTGCAGTTTTCCCTTTTGCTATCTGTGTTTTGCTGGCATTACAAACAGGTAATAAAGGGATAGCTCAGCACTCAAAATATCTGCCCTGGTTCTTTAATGAATTCAGTGTATCTGTTGAGTTGATGTGCTCTGGTGTGCACACATAGGACTCTGGCATTCCTTGGCAGCACCACAAACAGAGCAGAGAAAAAGCTTACCATTGGCTCGCACTATATTGCAGTGCTTCCCCCGCCCCACCCCACCACTCCCATAATTCCACCTCCTGTGATGTTCACCTCGTGCTAACGACCAACCTCAGCTCCCTCAGCGGATAGTGCTGCTCAAATGTCTCAATATCACCACATATTCTCTGCAAATGCCAAGTGAACTAAAATGTTGTTGAAAAGATGTAAAATTTTGATGTCATAAAAAAATTTCTTTTTGTAAAATAGGACATTTTACAAGAGAATATTGTTCCCAAGCAATAAATGATGCTTTATTATTTTTTTAATTTTAAACCTGTATAATGCTTATGGCTGTTATTGCCTGAATTATACAAGGACCGTTTCTGGACTCCCGACAGCCAGCTAAGGATACAGCTTTTCCTCAGAGATGTAAATGACAGGAATTTGTGTTTGCATCATTAATGGATGGTCAGTTGTGATAGATCAGAATTCTGTCCTATTTATTATCAAGCATGTGCTATCTATATATCATATATTAGAAATCTTACATCTATATGCACTACCTGTTAACTTTTTTCCATCATAAATAATTATGTCCACATATACAATGGAAACTGCCTATGTAAACTTGTCATGCTCTAATGACACCCTCCTGCCTGTGGAGGCGCTACAGTGCTTCCACTGGCAGGAGGCTGTAATTAGAGCATGACAAGTTTACATAAAAACATAAGAAATAGGAGCAGGGGTAGGCCATTTGGCCCTTCGAGCCTGCTCTGCCATTCAATAAGATCATGGCTGATATTCTACCTCATCTCCACTTTCCTGCACTATCCCCATGTCCCTTCATTTACTTAATATTCAAAAATATATCGATCTCTGTCTTGAATATACTCAAAGACTGAGCCTCCACAGCCCTCTGGGGTATTGAATTCCAAGGATTCACCACCCTCTGAGTGAAGAAATTTCTCCTTACCTCAGTCCTAAATGGCCAATCCCTTATTCTGAGACTGTGACCCCGTGTTCTAGACTCCCCAGCCAGGGGAAACATCCTCCCTGCCTCTATCCTGTCAAGCCCTGTAAGAATTTTGTATGTTTCAATGAGATCACCTCTCATTCTTCTTAACTCGAGAGAATATAGGCCTAGTCTACTCAATCTGCTCTCCTAGGACAATACCCCATCCCAGGAACCAGTCTGGTGAACCTTCGTTGCACTCCCTCAATGGCAAGTATATCCTTTCTTAGGTAAGGAGACCAAAACTCTACACAATACTCCAGGTGTGGTCTCACCAGGGCCCTATATAATTGCAGTAAGATGTCTTTACTCTTGTACTCAAATCCTCTTGTAATAAAGGCGTTTAACAATTTCCATTCTGGATGTGGGTGGAGGAATCTATTATGGAAATATTAAAATAAGGAGAGAATATTTGACTTTAAAATGGGAACTGAGTTGAACTGGGTACCCTGGTTCAAATATTCTAAACCTGCTTCACCTGAAGATGTCGCATGCTCTTGAATCCTATGCACAAATGTAAAGGCTTTTAAGAAACTCAGTGGGCAGGAATTTAACTCAGGAGTCAGGTTTCGGGGTTGTAGTCCCGCCTCCATCGAGATGCGGCCAATCCACGCGATTTTAACTTGATTGACCTTGTTGAGCCCGCCCAGCAGGCCAATTAAGGGCCACCCCGGCAACAGGTGACGTCACAGCCTGAAATTTCATCTGTCAAGAGCTTTTGACAGATGAAATATCAGTGTTTCACAGCTGTTTGAAGCTGTCAAACACTGACAGTCTGACTTCTAACCTGAGTCCTTCTCTACAGACTCAGTTAGAAATCTCTCCTGCACAGAAAGCTGCAGGCTGTTACTTTTGACAGTTCGCAGCCATTCTGCTTTCTGTGCCAGTGAGATGAGGGACTCCCGAGACCTAAAGGAAGGAAGGCTGAAAAGGTAAGAAAAGGTAATTTACACTTCTTTAATCACTTTAGACACACCAAACACACTTACCCCTTTGCACTCATGCACACATCACTCACCTGAACACCAACATCTCGACCCCTCCAAGTCCTTTAACCCGACGACCCGCCTCCTCTAATTTGGCGTGGTTTGGAGCCGTCGGGAATCCCACACTTAATCCTTCAAAATAGGGATTAGGCTAAAAACTGCCTGTTAACTGTCTGTTAACAGGCAGTTAATTGGCACTAATCCCGTCCCGCCTCGGGTAGGCGGGTCCCAGTGCGGGGCGGGTACCCGCCTCCTTTGAAACTAGCATGGAGGCGGGTTTGGGTGTGGGATGGGGTCGGGACCCCTGATTTCAGGATTTTAACCCCCCGCACGCCTCCAATCCCGACTCCACGGCACAATGAAAATCCTGCCCCGTGTGTTCAAGTCATTTTGATGGCCCGTATTTTCCGATGCCTATGGGTGTGTACGAGCTGTGTACACACCCGTAGGGACATCGGAAATGCCGGTTCCAGGCATGCAAAGCGCATGTGCTGAAAACCAGCATTTCCGATCTGTCAAGAATCCTCTTGACAGATCATCCGCCTGCCTGGGAAAAGGGCCTCTGCAGGTGGAGAGTTCTGCTTTCTGCGGAACCTCCGCCCGCTGAAATCACTTAAAAATCTTACGCCTGGTAAAAGCAGGTTTATTTTTAGCCCCATAAAAAACGTTAATTATTTTTTTCAAAAAATTAAATTTTTGTTTAAAATATTTAATTTAATGTAATTTTAACTCATTTTAATAAATGATGTTTAAAAAAAATTTATTTAATGTTTTAGTATCTTTTTTCAGTGATCCCCATTCATACTTTTGACAGGTCTATCTGTCAAAAGTATGAAGGGAGATTCCCTTCTCCTTTGGCTCGCCTGGCCCACGTGATCCCAGGGACGCTTGCGAACCAAATGTGCCCTTGGGATACGTGGGCCCTGCGCATTTCATCATGGAGAGGCCCAGGATTGGAAATGGCCGGACCTCGGGAGCCCTCAGGTAAGGGCATCGATTTTTTCCCAATAGGAGGCATCTGCACGCAGGAAGCCTCCTATTGGAAATGATGGGCCAATATGTTTGCTGCAAATAGAATCCATATTTAACCCTGTCTGTAGCCTTTAAAGGTATTGGGCAGCAAACCCTTTTTATTTTTAACAAGAGTTATTTCTACTTTACAGCTTACATCACAAGGTCTGCTCGTTTGTTTATTTTTCCACTGATGAAGATTAGGGGAGCACAGATGGTTTGGTGTCAATTCAGTGAGCTATTTAAAGTTACAGTGGTTTCCCTGAACCGCTGTGCAATGTTACATCACCAGATATTAGGCATATAAACTTACTGTCTGACTTGTAGGGAGTGAGGGCTTGTTTACAGGAGTGCTCTTTGGTGCTCAGCTGGAGCAAAATTCTTAGTGAAGCCTGAAGAATGTAACAGATCAATACAGGTATTCCCTCTATGTTCCTGATTCCAAAGTTCCTGCTGTGTTCCTGGTTAATTTTTTTTATTCGCTCATGGGATGTGGGCGTCGCTGGCAAGGCCAGTATTTATTGCCCATCCCTAAATGCCCTTGAGAAGGTGGTGGTGAGCCACCTTCTTGAACCGCTGCTGTCCGTGTGGTGAAGGTACTCCCACGGTGCTGTTAGGGAGGGAGTTCTAGGATTTTGACCCAGCGACGATGAAGGAATAGCAATATACTTCCAGGTCAGGATGATGTGTGACTGGGAGAGGAACTTGGAGATGGTGGTGTTCCCATACGCCTGCTGCCCTTGTCCTTCTAGGTGGTAGAGGTCGCGGGTTTGGGAGATGCTGCCGAAGAAGCCTTGGCGAGTTGCTGCAGTGCATCTTGGAGATGGCACACACTGCAGCCACGGTACGCCGGTGGTGGAGGGAGTGAATGGAGGGGTGGTGGATGGGGTGCCAATCAAATGGGCTGCTTTGTCCTGGATGGTGCCGAGCTCCTTGAATGTTGGAGTTGCACTCATCCAAGCAAGTGGAGAGTATTCCATCACACTCCTGACTTGTGCTTTGTAGATGGCGGAAAGGCTTTGGGGAGTCACGAGGTGAGACATTCGCCGCAGAATACCTGGCCTCTGACCCGCTCTTGTTGCCACAGTATTTATGTGGCTGGTCCGGTTAAGTTTCTGGTCCAGGTCTTGCTGCATGCGGGCATGAACTGCTTCATTATCTGAGGAGTTGTGAATGGAACTAAATACTGTGCAATCATCAGCGAACATCCCCACTTCTGACCTTATGATGGAGTGAAGGTCAGTGATGAAGCAACTAAAGATGGTTGGGCTTAGGACACTGCCCTGAGGAACTCCTGCAGCGAAGTCCTGGGGCTGTGATGATTGACCTCCAACCACCACAATCATCTTCCATTGTGCTTGGTATGACTCCAGCCAGTGGAGCGTTTTCCCCCTGATTCCCATTGACTTCAATTTTACTAGGGCTCCTTGATGCCACATTTGGTCAAATGCTGCCTTGATGTCAAAGGCAGTCACTCTCACCTCACCTCTGGAATTCAGCTCTTTTGTCCATGTTTGAATCAAGGCTGTAATGAGGTCGGGAGCCGAGTGGTCCTGGCGGAAACCAAACTGAGCATTGGTGAGAAGGTTGTTGGTGAGTAAGTGCCACTTAATAGCATTGTCGACGACACCTTTTATCACTTTGCTGATGATTGAGAATAGACTTGTGGGACGTTAATTGGTCGATTTGGATTTTTCCTGCTTTTTGTGGACAGGACATACCTGGGCAGTTTTCCACATTGTCGGGTAGATGCCAGTGTTGTAGCTGTACTGGAACAGCTTGGCTAGAAGCGCAGCTAGTTCTGGAGCACAAGTCTTCAGCATGACAGCCGGGATTTTGTTGGGGCCCATAGACTTTGTTGTATCCAGTGCGCTCTGCCATTTCTTGATATCACGTGGAGTGAATCGAATTGGCTGAAGAATGGCTGTATGTGGTGGTGGGGACCTCAGGAGGAGACCGAGATAGATAATCCACTCAGCACTTCTGGCTGAAGATGGTTGGAAACGCCTCAACCTTGTCTTTTGCACTCGTGTGCAGTGCTCCGCCATCTTTGAGGATGGGGATATTCATGGAGCCTCCTCCTCTTGTTAATTGTTCAATTGTCCACCACTATTCACAACTGGATGTGGCAGGACTGCAGAGCTTTGATCTGATCCATTGATTGTGGGATCGCTTAGCTCTGTTTATAGCATGCTGCCTCCGCTGTTTAGCATGCATGTAGTCCTGTGTTGCAGCTTCCCCAGGTTGGCACCTCATTTTCAGGTACGCCTGATGCTGCTCCTGGCATGCTTTCCTGCACTCCTCATTGAACCAGGGTGAGTTGCACCATTCACTGCAACTCACTAAGCCACTTCCAAAGGTGCACACAAATCTGTCCAAGAACGCTAAGTGTTGAAAATAAAGGTTTCAATGTTTGGCACCACATTAACAGAAACTTTACAGGAACATTGCATAAAACACCCAAGTGCCTACCCTTGTGTGTTATTAGTTGGTTTGATTGCAGTAGGATGAGGGTGAGTGTGAGGGGTGTCTAGTGAGATGGGGATGTGATAATATAGATAGAGAGGGATGGATGGAGGTGCAAGGTAATTTGGTGTGAATTAGTGTGTGCAAGAGTAGGGTAGGGAAGGCAGAGTGATGGGGATGTGATGAGAGGCACAGCAGGATGAGGTTGAGTGTCACTTTGTACTAATGTTTCGTGACCTACTGAGATCATTGAAAGGTTTGCGGCACTGCACCCAGGTCCTCCTAACCACATCCATGCTTCTGCCCTCCTCCGCAATGTGCAACCAGGCTATGTTGATCTCCTGGGGAGGTCTCTTCCGCCCATAAGCATATGGAGGGAGTCATGGAAGAGCCTGGGTGCAGACCTGCACCTCTGTGCAGTCATTGTCAGTGTTTGCAGCACTTCAATGCTGTAGAACACTGACAGCACAAATATCAAACTAAAGTTGGCTGTGGTCCCTTTAAGGAAAGCGGCTGATGAGGCATCATCAAATGATTTCGCCAGATCCGTTTCCTCTAATTGGCTGGGAAACACGCTGGGTGGTCTTAACAAGCCCAATCAGGGGAAATTCACTTCAGAGGCCGAGATGGAGACAGCAGTGGGGTCGGGACCCGCCACCGACATCACCCACTACAGACCCGCTGATTTTCATAAAATCGCGGCCATAGAATCATAGACATTTATGGCACAGAAGGCAGCCATACTGCCCACCGTGCCTGCGCTTTGATTTTAACTTTTTTAAAACGTTGTAGTGAACAAAACAAAGATTGGGATTCTCACATGGGGAAAAGATCTGACATAAAAATCTTAAAAATTATAATTTTTACTAAACTGAATAAATTTGACACTCCGCAAAATTAACATTAGTTTTTCAGGGCCATAACCTTTGTTTAGCAGTCAATATGCTGTTAAAACCCCAGTTACACCTAATTCAAAAGGGTCTAACTTTTAATGGGGTATTTAAGCCTCTGGTGGGTGTAGTCTACAGGCCCCTGAACAGTAGCAATGCTGTTGGACAGAGTATAAATCAACAAATAATGGAGGCCTGTAAAAAAGGTACGGTAATAATCATGGGTGATTTTAATCTCCATATTGATTGGACAAATCAAATTGGCCAAGGTAGCCTTGAGGAGGAGTCCATAGAGTGCATCCGAGATGGTTTCCTGGAACAGTATGTAATGGAACCAACCAGGGAGCAGGCTATTTTGGATCTGGTACTGTGTAATGAGACAGAATTAATAATTGATCTCACAGTAAAGGATCCTCTAGGAAAGAGTGATCATAACATGGTTGAATTTCAAATTCAGTTGGAGGGTGAGAAAGTTGTATCTCAAACCAGTGTCCTGATTTTAAACAAAGGCAATTACAATGGCATGAGGGCAGAACTGGCAAAAGTGGACTGGAATAATAAATTAAAAGGTAAGACAGTTGAAATGCAGTGGCGGACATTTAAGGAGATATTTTATAACTCTCAACAAAAATATATTCCAGTGAGAAAGAGAGATTTTAAGAGAAGGGAGCACTATCCGTGGCTAACTAACAAAGTAAAGGATGGTGTCAAATTGAAAACAAAGGCATACAATATTGCCAAGATTGGTGGGAGGCCAGAGAATTGGGAAATTTTTATAAACCAGCAAAGGATGACTAAAAAAAAATAAAGAGAGCGAAGATGAATTATGAGAGTAAACTGGCAAGAAATATTAAAACAGAGAGTAAGAGCTTCTACAGGTACATAAAAAGGAAGAGAGTAGCTAAAGTAAACGTTGGTCCCTTAGAGGATGAGAATGTGGAATTAATAATGGGGAACGGCAAATTGCAGAGACTCTGAACAAATATTTTGTATCTGTCTTCATGGTAGAAGACACTAACAACATCCCTATAATGAATAATCAAGGGGCCACAGGGAGGGGGGAACTAAAGACAATCACTATCACTAAGGAAAAAATACTTGGTAAAATAATGGGACTAAAAGATGACAAGTCCCCTGGAGCAGATGACCTGCATCCCAGGCTCATAAAAGAAGTGGCTGCAGAGATAGTGGATGCATTGGTTGCAATATACCAAAATTCCCTGGACTCTGGAGAGATCCCAGCGGAATGGAAAAACGCAAATATAATACCCCTATTTAAGAAAGGAGGGAGACAGAAAGCAGGAAACTATAGACCAGTTAGCCTAACATCTGTCATTGGGAAAATGCTGGAGTCCTTCATTAAGGAAGCAATAGCAGGGCATTTGAAAATCCTAATGTAGTCAAGCAGAGTCAGCATAGTTTTATGAAAGGGAAATCATGTTTAACAAATTTGCTGGAGTTCTTTGAGGATGTAATGAGCAGGGTGGATAAGGGTGAGCCAGTGGATGTGGTGTATTTGGATTTCCAGAAGGCATTCGATAAGGAGCCACATAAAAGGTTACTGCATAAGATAAGAGGTCATGGAGTTGGGGACAATATATTAGCATGGATAGAGAATTGGCTAACTAACAGAAAGCAGAGAGTCGGGATAAATGGGTCATTTTCCGGTTGGCAAATGGTAACTAATGGGGTGCCACAGGGATCGGTGCTGGGGCCTCAACTATTTACAATCTACATTAATGACTTGGATGAAGGGACCGAGTGTAATGTAGCCAAGTTTGTGGATGATACAAAGATGGGTGGGAAAGCAAGTTGTGCAGAGGACTCAAAGGGCCCGATTTTTGGCTTGTGTGGGAAATGGTCGGGTTTCCCTGAATGTGGGGTTTCTGACACACAAAAAAATGTGTCAGCCAGCTCCGTGCAATTTTCCCTCAAGTAGCCAATTAATTCCCAGCATGTGGGCAGCCTTGCTAATTGTCCAATACGTGTCAGAAAGCCCCACAGTATGATGTCATCATTCGTGGTGCTTTCAATGTGTCCAGCAAGCTTCTCCACCTCTGCAGGCTTCTCAATCATTCTTGCACAATGGCAGAGGAGCCTGCACCAGCTGCTGCCAGCGGCAGAGGCTGAGCTGTGGCCAAATTCAACGAGACATCATTGCAGACCTTGGTGGATGGGGTAAGGGCCCACAGGGAGTCCTCTACCCTCGCTCAGGGAGGAAGAGGCCTCCCAAAGAGTCCACGGCTGCCTGGATGGAGGTGGCAGCAGAGGTAAACTCTCTGGGTGTCACCCGTCACACCTGGCTGCAGTGCAGGAAGCGCTTCCATGACCTTCACCGCACAGGGAAAGCAAGTATGAAGTTTCCATCACCCTCAACCTGATCCCCATTGCCTTTCCCCAACAGCACTCAGCTTCAGCAATCTCTTCTTCCACATCCCACTTCACAGTCACATCCATGCACCCTTACCCATTCCATCTCTCTCTATGCTCACATTCACATAACTATTCCACCATCCAGTCTTGTAAATAGTTTTAATGCCATCATTTTCCTGTACATAAAAAATATGGTGCCAGCTGCTGCAGTTATGGCGTCTGTCATTTGGCGAATGGGGATGTCACATAGAGGCCTTAAGATAACTTGCAGATGACTGCAAGCTGGTCAAAGTTGTTGGAAAGTGCAGGCATGGGCCACTGTCCATGGTCAGTTCAGAAGCAGTGAGGCTGCAGTGTTTGATGTATCAGGCTATGCAAATCTGCCCAGGATGAATGCGTTCCTTGCATTCCGCCCAGCAATGTTCTCGCGCACTGGTGCCGCTGGTTGGCGGGCCTCTGCAGGATGCTTGTTTCTCTCCTCCTCCTCCTCCTCCTCAGCATCATCCTCATCCGAGGCGGCTCTGTGAGGAGCCTCTTGGTCCTGCGGAATCGGCAAGTCACGATGCTGTGCCATGTTGTGAAGCACACAGCATACCACGACGATTTTGGAGACCCTCGCTGATGAGTACTGCAGGGCTCCACCTGATCTATCGAGGCAGCTGAAGCGCATCTTCAGCAATCCGATGGTTTGCTCGATAATGCATCTGGTGGTAATGTGGCTGGAGTTGTAGCGCTCCTCAGCTTCGCTGGCTGGTCTCCTCAACGGCGTCATTAGCCAAGAGCGCAGCGGATATCCCTTGTCTCCAAGTAGCCATCCTTGAAGTTCGTTTGGCGGACTGAATAGCGGAGGCACAGTAGACTGGCGCCGTATGAAGGAGCCATGGCAGCTGCCAGGGAACCTGGCACAAACATGCAAAATCACCTTCTTGTGGTCACACACCAGCTGAACGTTAAGGGAGTGGAAGCCCTTGCGGTTGACAAAAACTCCTGGATTGCGGTGGGGTGCCCTAAGGGCCACATGTGTGCAGTCAATGACGCCCTGCACCCTTGGAAAGTCTGCCAGCTGAGCGATTCCACGCGCTCGCGCCCTCACACTTGCGCGATCCCTGGTGAAATGGATGTGATTGTGCGCGATGGCAAAGAGGGCATCGGTTACCTGCGTGATGCATGTGTGTGCGGCAGCCTGGGAGATGCCGCTGATGTCTGCTGCTGATCCCTGGAAGGAGCCTGAGGCATAAAAGTTGAGTGCGGTGGTGACTTTGATGGCCACTGGCAAGTAGTGTGGACCTGTTGCTCTGGGCTCCAGGTCTTGCCGCAGCATTGCGCAGATGTCAGTCACAACCTCTCGCGAAAGTCGGAGCCGCTTCTGGCACTGCTGCTCAGTCATGTTGAGGTAGCTGAACCTGTGTCTGTACACCCTATTTGGGGGGTATCTCCTGCGTCGACGGCCTTCCATGCGCTGACCCCTTCTGGCCTGTGCTGCCTCAGGTGGGTGAGCCACAGCCTGCCGCTCCTGCTGGTGTTGCTGGTGTTGCTGGTGATGCTGTTGCTGGAGTTGCTCCAGCCTCCTCTGCTGTTGGAGATCCTCTAATGCCAGGAAGGGAAGGTGCCAAAGGCCTCCCATGCTTCTGGCAGATGCCTCCGTTGAGGAGGCGCTGAGTTAGAGTGGTGAGAGGGGCTTCCCAGGAACTCACACTGAAGAAGTGTGTGAGGTTCCAACTTTCTACAGCTGTGCCTAAGACTTCAAAAAGTTCCCCCAAGCCTTCATCAACAAGGGCCTGCAGCCTGCAAATGCTGCCTGTTTAAATCTCTTCAGTCCTCATTGACCTGCAGCTGCAAGCAAGCAAGCCAGCTGTTTTCACGCCAGGCCTCATCAGCGGGGTTCCCCGCAGGTGTGTTTCACGTGGGGAAAGCCCCAAAATCGCAACGGCCCCTTAAAATCTACTTAAACGAGGTAATAATTGGTGATTTGTGTTCCGACGGCCAGTCCCGCCAGCGGCGGGCGGGACTGATTTGGGTCGCGGGGAAACGGCGGTCCGAAAGTCGGACAGGGTGGGGAATCAGGCGGGGGGGGTCGCGACCCGCTTTTTCGGCGATTTTCGGCCCCCGGCCGCCTGGAAAGCCACCCGACAGCTGGCAGAAAATCGGGGCCAAAGAATCTGCAAAGAGATATAGACAGGCTAAGTGAGTGGGCAAAAATTTGGCAGATGGAGTATAATGTGGGAAAGTGCGAATTTATCCACTTTGGCAGGAATAATAAAAAAGCAAATTATTATTTAAATGGAGATTACAAAATGCTACAGTTCAGAGGGACCTGGGGATCCTTGTGCATGAAACACAAAGTTAGCATGCAGGTACAGCAAGTAATCAAAAAGGCAAATGGAATGTTGGCCTTTATTGCAAGGGGGTTGGAGTATAAAAGCAGGGAAGCCCTGCTACAAATGTACAGGGTATTGGTGAGACCACACCTTGAGTACTGTGTACAGTTTTGGTCTCCTTATTTAAGGAAGGATATACTTGCATTGGAGGCAGTTCAGAGACGATTCACACAGTTGATTCCAGAGATGAGGGGGTTGACTTATGAAGAAAGGTTGAGCAGGTTGGGTATATACTCATTGGAATTTAGAAGAATGAGAGGTGATCTTATTGAAACATATAAGATACTGAGGGGGCTCAACAAGGTAAATGCAGAGAGGATGTTTCCCCTCGTGGGGAAATCTAGAACTCAGGGGCACAGTTTCAGAATAAAGGGTCGCCCTTTTAGAACTGAGATGAGGAGGAATTTCTTCACACAGAGGGTTGTAAATCTGTGGAATTCTCTGCCTCAGAGAGCCGTGGAGACTGGGTCATTAAATACATTTAAGCTGGAGATAGACAGATTTTTGCAAGATAAGGGAGTGAAGGGTGCTGGGGAGTGGGCTGGGAAGTGGCTGTGAGCCCAAGATCAGCCATGATCTTATTGAATGGCGGAGCAGGCTCGAGGGGCCAAGTGGCCTATTCCTGCTTCTATTTCTTATGTTCTTATGTTGCTTATGTTAACAGCAATATTATCGCAGAAGAGCCAAAGTTTCCATCAGTTTTACTGATTTCCCTGTTTAAACTGATTGCCGGCAATGGAGGGTGGGGGCACAGCGCAGCCAGTGTTGTAGAAGTGAATGACTGACCGCAACTTCAGGATTTCCGTGTTAGGATGCGCACGTGCTACATCCTGAAGTTGCGGTCAATTGTTTGTTTGCTGTTATAACCCACCGCAAATTCCGAGCCATTGATTCAGTAACTTGAAATTATAAATTGTGCTTAAGACAGGGGAAAACAATCTGAAGTTGTTGTGTATGTACCTTTAAGAGAATAACTGGTCTCAGACTGCAGTACCGGCAGAGACCACCCCTGTATAAAAGGCGCTAGTAAGCCTCTGTAGTTTCAGTTTCCCGATTGACTCCTTTCAGCAAAGACTTGTTTTGTTCAACTCCTGCTGTCCGTGTCTCAATCATACACGGACATAATACTGACGACGAGCAGATACGAACTTACCTACGGTCTGCACCACCTCCTGGGATCCATTCCTGCAGCGAAGTGAGCAGAGGTCGAGGCCCGAAGGAAGAAAGAAGCAGTAGAAACGGGTGTCGACCGTGGGCATCCGCCCCTGTGTTAGCGGAGTTGAAGATTGCTGGAGAAGCTGTTGAAAGCGGGGCCTGGTTCCTGTCGACGATGCTTCAGCTAATCGGGCTGGTGGCAGGTAGTACACTGATCCTTCCTGGGCTGCGGCGGTCGTGAACTCGAGCGGGTGGCTTGCAACGGGGCCAAGCAGCGTTGTCGGGAAGAGGAGAGAGAGAGGGTGGAGCACACAGGGCGCGGCCGGTGCTACGAAGCCGGGCTGCGTATAGACCCGAGAAGAGGGAGGCAAGAGTCCCACAGGGTTGTTCCACGACGGGAAAATAATAATAAAAAAAAAGAAATATTAAACGTGCAGGAAACCGCGAGGAGCTGCAGGTTGCAACGGAAACCGCGGAAAGCAGCGCTAGCAACAGCGGGAAAGAAGGCAAAAGTGCGGGAGGCGCCATCTTAATCAGCGGGGGAAGAAGGCAAAGCGCGGGAGGTGCCATTTTGTTAAATCGGGGAAGAAGGCAAAGCGCGGGAGGCGCCATTTTAGATTTTCAAGATGCCGAAGACTGGCTGTATCACTGCCTTTGATAATACAATAGAGGACTGGACCACGTATGTGGAAAGAGTCGAGATATATTGCGAGGCAAACGAAATAGCCGATGAGAAAAAGGCATCGGTATTGCTAAACTTAATGGGCGCTAGAACGTACGGCCTATTGCGGGACCTGATTACTCCAGCCAAACCGAAGGCGAAGAGTTTTAACGAAATTGTTGCTGTCCTACAGGAACACCTAAACCCTGCACCGCTGTTGATAGCCGAAAGATTTAAATTCCACAGGAGAACTCAGCACAAAGATGAGAGCAATGCTGAGTACCTTACGGAACTACGCAAGCTATCAAAGCACTGCCAGTTCGGAGCAGGACTGGCAGATACACTACGGGACAAATTTGTCTGTGGACTCCTGAGTGAAGGAACACAGAAGAAGTTACTCTCAGAGAAAGAGCTGACGCTAGATAAGGCTTTCAGCGTGGCAGTATCGTATGAAGCAGCAGCCAGGGGAGCTGTGGAAATTCAACAAAAGCCACAGGAATACGGCACCCACGAAATGACACGGGGACTTGCAAAATGTTATCGCTGCGGCAGAACTAACCATGACCAGAAGGACTGCTGGTCCAAGGACAAAATATGCAGGCAATGCGGAAAGATGGGACACATTGCACGAGTTTGCAGGTCTGGGAAGAAGACCAGCGACAACAAAAAGGCTACTAAGGAACCGTACAAGAAAGTACAAAAGATGACGGATAGTAGTCCCGAAGACCAGTTATTCTCTTAAAGGTACATACACAACAGAAGTCATGGGAGAAGATATAGTCACAGGGTTTTAAGAATTAAAATGGTCTTAATAAATCTTTAGTATCAGCTGTGGCTCAGTTGGCAGCACTGTCACCTCTGAGTCAAGAAGGTCATGGGTTCAAGACCCACTCCAGAGACTTGAGCACAAAAATCTAGACTGTCACTCCAGTGTAAATACGGAGAGAGCGCTGCACTGCCAGAGGTGCCATCTTTCAGATGAGATGTTAAACTGAGGCCCTGTCTGCTCTCTCAAGTGGACATAAAAGATCCCATGGCACTATTTCAGAGAAGAGCAAGGGAGTTATCCCTGGTGTCCTGGTCCATATTTATCCCTCAATCAACATCACTAAAACAGATTACCTGGTCATTATCACATTGCTGGTTGATGGGAGCTTGCTGTGCGCAAATTGGCTGCCACGTTTCCTACATTACTACACTTCAAAAGTACTTCATTGGCTGTAAAATGCTTTTGGATGTCCGGTGGTTGTGAAAGGTGATATGTAAATACAAGTCTTTCTTTCTTTAATAATAAGTATATATGATTAGAAACTTTTAATTTTTATGGCTAAGGCTGATATTATTGATAGGGCCATGGCTCCCTGAATAGCATTAGACTGCATCCATCAGTTTAAGTCACATTCAATTTAGTATGCCTAAATTAAGATAGAAAATGCAATTAAAAACTTGTCAGATTTGCAGCTCTCACAACAAAGAATTCGATGCGTAGAGGTGCAACAAAGCCTTTTCAGTAATGCTGCAGATACTAACCAATTACATTTACTTCTGGACTGCAACTGTCCCTACCTGTTTCAACAAGAGAGTGAGGTCATTTGTTCATTCAAATAAATGTTTTGTACATCATGTTTTATCTAATCTGACATCACCTCGTTTAAAAATTTGAAGGACATGCTTGTGTTTGATACACCAAACCATAATTTTAATGCTGTTAGTTGGATGTGTCAAGTTTATTTTCACTTCCCTCATTTAAGCATATATGCCCAACTTAGATAGATGTGGATGAGCTGATATTATAGTGCATAGAAATCCACTGCCAATCCACACCGGTGGCAGCCGCAAGAGCGGCCCTGGGTGGAGACTGAGTGCGGAGACTGAGGAGGTAAAGAGCGGAGAGCGAGAGCGGCCCAGACACACCGGCGGCAACAGCGAGAGCGGCCCTGGGTGGAGGCTGAGCGCGGCGACCGAGGAGTTAACGAGTGGGGAGACAGAGCGGCCCAGACACACCGGCAGCAGCAGCGAAAGTGGCCCTGGGTGGAGACTGAGCGTGGAGACCAAGGAGTTAAAGAGCAGGGAGCGAGAGTGGCCCAGACTTACCGGCGGCAGCAGTGAGAAGTAAAAAGTAATCGAAGTGTGACGTCACCAGAAAGCAGGTAAGTGATTGGTTGGTGAATATTTCTCTCTTTCTCACTTTTTTCCAAACTTAATTTTTGTGGTTTAAAGTTTCTAGGATCTCTGTTGTGTAGTGGGGAGTGGTAGTAAACAAGGGCCCTTGAGTATATCATTTAATTGTAGTGTAATTAGTGGTATTGATTTGATTTAATTTCATTTGAATTAATTAAAGGGTAATTCATGGCAGGACAGCTCGGCCCCGTGGCATGCTCTTCCTGCACTATGTGGGAAATCAGGGACACCTCCTGTGTCTCTGACGACCATGTGTGCGGGAAGTGCATCCAGCTGCAGCGACTGACAGACTGCATTGTGGTGCTGGAGCTGCGAATGGATACATACTGGAGCATTCGCAATGCTGAGGACATCGTGGATAGCATGTTTAGGGAGTTGGTCACACCGCAGGTAAAGGCTGCACAGGCAGGAAGGGAATGGGTGACCACCAGTCAGAGTAGTAGGTGCAGGCAGGTAGTGCAGGGGTCCCCTGTGGTCATCCCCCTTTCAAACAGATATACCACTTTGGATATTGTTGAGGGAGATGGCTTATCAGGAGAAGGCAGCAGCAGCCAACTTCCTGGCACCATGGGTGGTCCTGCTGCACAGGATGGGAGGAAAAAGAGCGGGAGACCTATAGTGGTAGGGGATTCTATTGTAAGGGGAATACATAGGCGTTTCTGCGGCCGCAAATGAGACTCCAGGATGGTATGTTGCCTCCCTGGTGCAAGGGTCAAGGATGTCTCAGGGCAGCTGCAGGGCATTCTGGAGGGGGAGGGTGAACAGCCAGTTGTTATGGTGCATATAGGTACCAACGATATAGGTAAAAAAATGGGATGAGGTCCTAAAAGCTGAATATAGGGAGTTAGGAGGTAAATTAAAAAATAGGACCTCAAAGGTAGTAATCTCAGGATTGCTACCAGTACCAAGTGCTAGTCAGAGTAGAAATAGAAGGATATTTCAGATGAATATGTGGCTAGAGGAATGGTGCAAGGGGGAGGGATTCAAATTCCTGGGACATTGGAACCGCTTCTGGGGGAGGTGGGACCAGTACAAACTGGACCGTTTGCACCTGGGCAGGACCGGGACCGATGTCCTCGGAGGAGTGTTTGCTAGTGCTGTTGGGGGGGGGTTTAAACTAAAATGACAGGGGGTTGGGAACCTGTGCAAGGAGACAGAGGAAATGGAAGCAAGGATAGAAGCAAAAGACAGGAAGGAGAAAAGCAAAAGTGGAAGGCAGAGAAATCAAGGGTGTAAATCAAACAGGGCCACAGTAAATAAGAATTCTAAAAGGACTGAGAGTGTTAAAAAATCAAGCCTGAAGGCTTTGTGTCTTAATGTGAGGAGCATTTGTAATAAGGTGGATGAATTAGCTGTGCAAATAGATGTAAACAGATATGATATAATTGGGATTACAGAGACATGGCTCCAGGGTGACCAAGACTGGGAATTCAACATCCAGGGGTATTCAATATTCAGGAAGGACAGGAAAAAAGGAAAAGGAGGTGGGGTAGCATTGCTGGTTAAAGAGGAGATTAACACAATAGTAAGGAAGGATATTAGCTCTGATGATGTGGAATCTGTATGGGCAGAGCTGAGAAATACCAAGCAGCAGAAAATGTTAGTGGGAGTTGTATACAGATGCCCAAACAGTAATGTTGAGGTTGGGGGTGGCATTAAATGGGAAATTAGAGTGCATGCAATAAGGGCACAGCAGTTATCATGGGTGACTTTAATCTACATATAGACTGGGTTAACCAAATTAGTAACAATACTGTGGAGGAGGAATTCCTAGAGTGTATACAGGATGGTTTCCTGCACCAGTATGTCGAGGAACCAACTAGAGATCAGGCCATCTTAGACTGGGTATTAAGTAATGAGAAAGGATTAATTAGCAATCTTGTTGTACGAGGCCCCTTGGGTCAGAGTGATCATAATATGATAGAATTCTTCATTAAGATGGAGAGTGAAGTATTTGACTCAGAGACTAGGGTCCTGAATTTAAATAAAAGAAACTACGATGGTATGAGGCACGAGTTGGCTAGGATGGATTGGGGAACGTTACTTAAAGAGTTGGCGGTGGATAGGCAATGGCAAACATTTAAAGATCGCATGGATGAACTATAGAATTTGTTCATCCCTGTTTGGCATAAAAATAAAACAAAAAAGGTGACTCAACCATGGCTAACAAGGGAAATTAGGGATAGCATAAGATCCAAGGAGAGGACATATAAATTGGCCAGAAAAAGCAGCAAACCTGAGGATTGGGAGCAGTTTAGGATTCAGCAAAGGAGGACAAAGGGATTAATTAAGAGGGGGAAAATAGATTATGAGTGTAAGCTTGCAGGGAACATAAAAACTGACTGTAAAAGCTTCTATAGATATGTGAAGAGAAAAAGATTGGTGAAGTCATGCGTAGGTCCCTTGCAGTCAGAATCAGGGGAATTTATACTGGGAAACAAAGAAATGGCAGACCAATTAAATACATACTTTGGTTCTGTCTTCACAAAGGAGGACACAAATAACCTCCTAGAGATGTCGGGGAACATAGGATCTATATCCTAGGTTACTTAAGCAAGTGGCCCTAGAAATAATAGATGCATTGTTGGTCATCTTCCAAAATTCTACAGACTCTGGAACAGCTCCCATAGATTGGAGGATAGCTAATATAACCCCACTATTTAAAAAGGGTGGTAGAGAAAAAATGGGGAATTATAGACCAGTAAGCCTGACATCGGTAGTGGGGAAAGTGCTAGAGTCCATTATAAAAGATGTAATAGCAGAGCACTTGGAAAAAAGTGACCGGATCGGACAAAGTCAACATGGATTTACAAAAGGTAAATCATGCTTGACTAATCTATTGGAATTTTTTGAGGATGTAACTGGTAGAATTGTTAAGGGAGAACCAGTGGATGTGGTGTATTTGGACCTTCAGAAGGCTTTCGATAAGTTCCCGCATAAGAGATTAGTGTGTAAAGTTAAAGCACATGGGATTGGGGGTAAGGAACTGACTTGGATAGAGAACTGGTTGGCAGACAGGAAGCAAAGAGTTGGAATAAACTGGTCTTTTTCCGAGTGGCAGGCAGTGACTAGTAGGGTACCGCAGGGATCTGTGCTAGGACCCCAGCTATTCACAATATATATAAATGATCTAGATAAGGGAACTAGATGTAATATCTCCAAGTTTGCAGATGACACAAAGCTGGGTGGGTGTGTGTGCTGTGAGGAGGATGCAGAGAAACTCCAATACGATTTGGGCAGGTTGGTTGAATGGGCAGATGCATGGCAAATGCAGTATAATGTGGATAAATGCGAGGTTATCCACTTTGGTGGCAAAAACAGGAAGACAGATTATTATCTGAACGGCAATAGATTGGAAAAAGGGGAAGTGCAACGAGACCTGGGTGTCCTTGTGCACCAGTTGCTGAAGATAAGCATGCCGGTTCAGCAGGCGATTAAGAAGGCAAATGTTGGCCTTCATAGCGAGAGGATTTGAGTACAGGAGCAAGGATGTCTTGCTGCAGTTGTACAGGGCCTTGGTGAGACCACACCTTGAGTATTGTGTGCAGTTTTGGTCGCCTTATCTGAGGAAGGATGTTCTTGCCATGGAGAGAGTGCAGCGAAGATTCACCAGACTGATACCTGGGATGGCAGGTATGACGTATGAAGAGAGATTGGGTCGATTAGGCTTATATTCGCTGGAGTTTAGAAGAATGAGAGGGTGCATCTCATTGAAACTTATAAAATACCTGGATTGTGATGGGGTGCCCTAAGGGCCACATGTGTGCAGTCAACAACACCCTGCACCCTTGGAAGTCCCTGCCAGATGAACTAATCCAACCGCTCGCTCCATGACACTTGCTCGACCCTTGGTGAAATGGATGTGATTGTGCGCGAGGGCAAAGCGCCATCGGTTACCTGCGTGATGCAAGTGTGTGCGACCGCCTGGGAGATGCCGCTGATGACTGCTGCTGAACCCTGGAATGAGCCTGAGGCAAAAAATTTGAGTGCGGTGGTGATTTTGATGACCACTGGTAATGGTTGTCCACCTGGTCCTCTGGGCAGCAGGTCTTGCTGTAGCATTGCGCAGATGTCAGTCACTACCTCTCGTGAAAGTCGGAGCCGCCTTTGGCACTGCTGCTCAGACATGTTGAGGTAGCTGACCCTGCGTCTGTAGACCTTGTTTGGGGGGTATCTCCTGCGCCGACGGGCTTCCAGGCACTGGCCCCTTCTGGCCTGTGCAGCTTCAGGTGGGTGAGCAGCAGCCTGGCGCTCCTGCTGCTGCTGCTGTTGCTGGTGCTGCTGTTGTTCCTGGTTCTGCTGGTGCCGCGGCTGGTGCTTGAGCTCCTCTAATGCCCAGATGGGAAGGAAATAAATGGCTCCCATGCTTCTGGTATATGCCTCAGTTGAGGAAGCGCTGAGTGATGGTGGCGAGAGGGGTTTCCCAGGAGGTCACAATGGAGATGGGTGTGAGGCACCAACGTTCCACAGGTGTGGTTAAGCCTTGTAAAAGTTGCCCCAGACCTGAGACCACGAAGTCCTGCCACCTGCAAATCATGGCTGATCAAATCTCAACTTTAATGGTTGACCTGCAGTTGAAACTCACCAATGCAGTAGTGCTCCCGCCAGGTTTCACATTTGTGATTCCCACCAGGTGTGTTTTACGTGGGAAAAGGGTTAAAGTTGCAAGGGCCTGTTAAAATAGGATTATAGAGGCCACTTAGTGTTAATTAAGGGCCTTAAAGACCAGTCCCGCCTGTTGGATGCGGGATGGAGTCGGGACCATCAGACATGCCTGAGTTAAAATTGCTCAGAGTCGGGAACCAGGCCAGGGTGGGGGGGGGCCCGCCCGCCATTTTTTGCGCCCCCCGCCATTTTTTGCGATTTTAACCCCCCGCCCGCCTGAAAGCCCACCTCACGGCCCAATGAAAATCGAGGCCACTGAGTTTAAAAATCTAAAAAGCCTCAACAACACAAGCTGCCAATACAGTCTTCTGAGATAAGATGATGTGTTAACACAAAAGTTGTAAACAGCACACAAGCTTTTGAAATGGGAATTGATTGTTAATACTGAGGCAAAGGCCCCATTGAAGAAGCAAAGGCTTGCTTCCAAGGAGTCTGCAGTTTGGAACCAACACAATAGCAATGCCCAAGTAAAGTGTTAAAAACTAAGGGGTCGATTTAAACTCGGGTGCGGGGAATTGTCGGCTTCCCCGAATTTGGTGTTTCCCACATGAATCTAAATGGGTGTGTGAGATTGATGCAATTTTAACTCAATTGGCCAATTAATTTCCAATGTGTGGGAAATGAGTATTTCCAGTCAGAAAGTCGCATAATATGACATCATTATTGTCTTGTTTTGCACACTTTGTACTAAAATAATAAATTGCAGGACAACGGAGTATTACAGTTTAAACTCTTTTTAATGAAGCATCAGGTCTGTGAACTTTCTCAATGATCCAGCACCATGTGGACAAGATGGAGTCAGGACCCCTGGGTCTTCTAAACAATAGCAGTCCTTACAGATGCCTGCAGGCCAATGACAACTCAGCATGTGATCACATGTGAATATAATAGGTATTCCTTACAGATGCCTGCGGGCCAATGATAAATCAATATGCAAATGTTACATCCCCTTTCTTTTAAAAGAAAAATGTTATGCATTACTTTTGAATCTTTCTTCTACATAATGTTCTCAGTAGCATCAACATATAAGTAAATTCAACATTTAACTAGCATTGAAAACATCTCAATGTTTCAATAACGATGTACAGTGTTTTTAGGGCAGCGTTCCGCCTACACCCTTTGACAGTTCACAAGTCAAGGATAACTCTAGGCTTGACCTCTCGTCCCGACCTTGTGTGGTATGGAACTGAGCATCCTCCTGAATCTGTCAACAAATCAGGTTCAGGTTTAGGTTCAGGTAAGTATGATGTGTTTTGTGTATTGCTCTGTTCGTCACACTCTGTTGCACTGATCCTCTCGTCGGAATGACGGTGTTGTTCCTTGGTGTTCAGGAGGTGCCTGCGATTGCGGCGGTACACCTGTCCTTCTGGGGTGCGGACGTGATACGATTGCTCAGTGTCAGCTGGCCGGATGACGACTGCTGGCTTCCAGTAGTCATGCTCCTGGATTCTGATGGATTCTCCATTGTGCAGCGGCGGCAGTAGTCTAGCTGACCTGTCATAGTATCTCTTTTGGTGTTGCTGTCTCTGTACACATTTTGCATGCACTTGCTTGCAGCTGACGACCTGCCAGGGAATGTCTGGGATACGGTGAGGTATCATGGGCTCTTTGACATTTGATGGGCGGCGTTCTAGACAAATGGAACATTTTCCGACAATGTCCTCAATGTGTTTGCACATTCCGGGCCAAAACATAATTGTAGTGTATGTGCCTTTAAGAGCACCCTGTGTACTGTAATGCCGGTAATGGCCACTCGGGCTATATAAGCCTGTACATTGTGTTGTATCAGTTAGTTCCCCTCCAGACTTTGTTCAGTAAACACCTGTGAAACCAACTCCTGTCTTCAGTGTCTCTATTAACACATTGATACAACAGTGGCGACGAATTGGAAACGGACTTACCTGCAATTCGGCAGCACCTCAAGGACATCGATTCCTCTGGCGTCCAAAGTCGAAGAAAATCAAGAATAAGAAAAAGCTGTGGTTTCACCAGCTAGCCGAGCTGGTGGCAGGTACTGCAATAATCCTTCCTGGGCGTCGGGCTGGGGCTCCAGCGGCTGGCTCTGCAGCTAGGCCAAGCAGCGAAGGCGGAGGCAAGCAGTAACAGACGGGGAGGGAGCACTCGGGAGATGGCCGGCACTGCAAGCAGGTCGGCGTTCAGACCTAGCAGAGAGAGTCCGGTGGGAACGAGTCTCCACCTGTAAATAAATAAATAAAAAGAAGGGAAACCCGCGGGAAACAGCGTTGTCATTGGCAGCAGCGGCGGGAAGCGCCATATCTTTTCTGCAGAAAAGAAAGAAAAGCGCGGGAAGCGCCATTTTTTTTCTAGGATGCCTAAGTCTGGCAATATTGATGCTTTTGATAACGAGATAGAGGATTGGACCACATATGTGGAAAGAGTGGAGGTATATTGCACCGCAAATGGAATAGAAAATGAAAAAAAAGCGTCAGTACTTCTAAATCTAATGGGTGCAAAGACATACGGGCTGTTACGAAACTTAATCACTCCAGCCAAACCAAAGGACAAGAATTTTAAAGAAATTGTTGATACCCTACAGGAGCACTTAAACCCAACACCGCTGCTGATAGCGGGATGATTCAAATTCTTCAAGAGGAATCAACACAAGAATGAAAGTAACGCTGATTACCTCACCGAATTAAGAAAGCTATCAAAGCACTGCCAATTCGGGGCAGGACTAGCAGATTATCTTTGAGACAAATTCGTCTGCGGTCTCCAAAGTGAAGGAACACAGGAAAGGCTGCTTTCTGAAAAAGATTTAACACTGGACAAGCCTTTCAGTATGGCTGTATCATACGAAGCAGCTGCAAGAGGAGCTGCAGAGATACAACAAAAGACACAGGACATCGGCACCCATGAAATGACACAGGGTTTCGAGAGATGTTATCGCTGCGGCAGATCCACCCATGACCAGAGGGACTGCTGGTTCAAGGACAAAGCATGCAGGCAATGCGGAAAGATTGGACACATTGCATGGGTATGCCGATCTGGAAAAAAAAATCCACGGACAGGGGAAAAAAAATCAAAAAAGAAAAGTACAGAAAGGTACAAATGATGACGGACAGTAGCTCCGAAGACCAGAAGAGCGATAGCGACTCCAAAAACAAGAGACTAAGCTGTCTCAAATTACATAATGTAATTGCCAAAGAAGATTACCAGACCATTTGGGTTACCCTCACGATAGCAGGGTCCCCTGTTAAAATGGAGCTAGATACAGGATCAGCTCTGACGGGATTACGAGCAGCTACTTCCAAATATACCTTTAAAAGACACATCCATGATCTTGAAAACATATACGGGGCAGAAAGTATACCCCAAAGGAAAAATAAGGGTGCCTGTTGAAGACAACGGCAAGGAAATACAAAAGTTGTATTTATACGTTCTACAAGATGGTGGTCCACCGCTGTTGGGACGTGAATGGATCAGGAAAATACATTTAGACTGGCACTCCATTCAGGCACTGACGGTGACCAGTAAGGAAAAAAACGATGATGACGTCATACCTGAACGATTAAAAGACATCTTGGTCAACGCCAAAGAAGTGTTTCAAGAGAAACTAGGAACCTTGAAAGGCATCACCGCCTCAATAAAAGTGGAAGATGCGGCAATTCCCAAGTTTTTAAAGGCAAGACCGGTGCCATACGCAATTCGTCCAGCAGTCGAGGCAGAGCTGGAGAATTTGGAAAAGGCAGGTGTATTATCCAAAATAGATTGGAGCGAGTGGGCAACACCCATCGTCCCAGTCATGAAGAAAGCGTTGAATAATGATAAATCTGAAGAACAGAGGAAAATTCGCATCTGTGGAGACTTCAAGGTGACTGTAAACCCGGTCCTTCACATGGTACAGTATCCTCTTCCGAGGATAGAAGATATTTTCGCCTCACTATCCGGAGGGAAACGTTTTACCAAAATTGACTTGGCACAGGCATATCTACAGATGGAGGTTGAAGAGGCCTCTAAAAAGTATCTCACGATAAATACACACAAAGGTCTGTACCAGTACAATCGACTGGTTTTCGGAGTAGCATCCACTCCAGCTATCTGGCAAAGAGCTATGGAGCAAGTCCTCCAAGGGATTCCGGGGACTCAATGCTACCTAGACTACATCCTTGTAACAGGAGAAAACGACAACGAGCACCTTGCCAATTTGGAGCAGGTGCTCACTAGGTGGAGAGAACGGGGCCTACGAGCAAATCGCCCCAAGTGCGAATTTTTCCAGAATCAAATATCATATTGTGGCCACATAATTAATAAGGAAGGATTGCATAAGTCACCTGAAAAAATTGAAGCGGTCATAAAAGCCCCAGCAACTGAAAATGTTTCACAATTAAGGTCGTTCCTGGGATTAATAAATTACTATCATAAATTATTACCGAACTTATCAACTCTTCTGCACCCTCTTAATGAACTGCTACAAACAGGAGTAATTTGGAAATGGAGCGAAGACTGTAAACGTGCCTTCCATAAATGCAAAGACTTAATCACGTCCAAAGAAGTTTTGGCTCATTACAACCCATCACTGCCAATCAGACTGGCGTGCGATGCATCCCCTTATGGCGTAGGAGCAGTATTATCGCATAAATTCCCTGATGGCTCGGAACGGCCGATAGCTTTTGCGTCACGCTCATTGAACTCAGCTGAGCGTAACTATGCCCAAATCGACAGGGAAGCACTCAGCCTGGTATGGGGAGTGAAGAAGTTCAACCATTACCTACACGGACAAAAATTTACCTTGTTGACTGACCATCAACCCCTCATCTCCATATTCAACCCTAAAAAGGGTGTTCCCATTATGACAGCGCAAAGGCTACAGAGGTGGTCCCTTTTTCCAGGGGCACACCAATATAACATAGAATACAAAGGATCAAAACAGCATGGGAATGCTGATGGTTTATCGCACCTACTGTTGCCAACGGTAGAAGAAGCACCTACCGTAGACCCAGTGGAGATTTTCCACTCTACCATAGTCGAATGTCTACCAGTAACAAATTCTGCCATTGAAAGGGAAACTAGAAATGACCCGACTCTCTCACGAGTCTACGATTTAACAGTGAAGGGATGGCCAGCACATGGCGAACCACTGTTGCCAGCATTCTCGCAAAGAAGAGAACAGCTGTCAGTGTGCCGAGGAACCTTGATGTGTGGATCCAGAGTGGTGATTCCACCCAAACTCCAGGATAAAGTTCTAAAGGAGCTTCACAAGGGGCATCTGGGTGGAGTGAAAATGAAGAACCTAGCCAGGGCGTTTGTATGGTGGCCAGGTATCGATGGAGACATCGAAGAAATGACCAAGAGCTGCCTAGGATGCCAGAAGGTCCAAAACGCTCCACCACAAGCCCCTCTACATCCATGGGAGTGGCCCTCATCTCCCTGGCAAAGGGTACACATCAACTTTGCTGGTCCATTTATGGACTCAATGTTCTTAATCGCAGTTGATGCACACTCCAAGTGGCCGGAGGTAATAAAGATGTCCTCCACCACCACGGAAAAAACCATCACAGTATTAAGGACCATATTTGCCAGGAATGGGCTGCCTGAACAGATCTGTTCTGATAATGGACCGCAATTTGTGTCCGAAGAATTCAGGAAGTTCTTAAAAAACAATGGGGTTAAGCACTACACGTCCGCCCCATACCATCCCGCCACCAATGGATTGGCTGAAAGGTTTGTCCAGACCTTCAAGAAGGCCATAAAGGCCATGGGTAATGAAGACATAAAACTTCAGCATAAGGTGGATAACTTCTTGTTTGCATACAGGAATGCAACACATATGGTTACAAACCAAACTCCCGCCATGATGTTCTTCAATAGAAGCCTAAGATGCCGGCTGGATTTGATCAAGCCAAACATCAGAAGGGACGTGGAGAACCGGCAATTTCAAGGCATGAATGAAAGGCCAACTAGAACCTTCCAGATAGGTCAACAAGTTTTGGCCCGGGACTACCGTACCAAGAAATGGCAGCCTGGAACTATCTGCACACGACTAGGACCGCTGATGTATACCGTGGACATCGGAGAAAGCATAATAAGGCGCCATGCTGACCAAATCATAGAGTCATCCGAAAAGGGACAACCTACACCACAACTCTATACGCCTAATGATGAAGTAGAGATACCCATATCGACCTCCGATCCGGTGATACTGGAACCCGATGAACCCGACACTGGCATTCAAGCCGAATCAGCCTTGCCAAAAGAACCTACTACACCACCAGAAACTACTCCACCACCGAGGCGTTATCCAGACCGAGTCAGGAAGCCTCCAGAAAGACTGACTTATAATTAATTAAGTGCAGCAATGTGCAGATTATTTTTCTTGTAACATGTAATTAATGATTACTTGAAATATTATGTACTGGTTGGCTAAAAGGGGAGGAATTGTAGTGTACGTGCCTTTAAGAGCCCCCTGTGTACTGTAATGCCAGTAATGGCCACTCGGGCTATATAAGCCTGTATAGTGTGTTGTATCAGTTAGTTCCCCTCCAGACTTTGCTCAGTAAACACCTCTGAAACCAACTCCTGTCTTCAGTGTCTCTATTAACACACGGATACAACAATAATGTCACGTGCTCTTTGTTTGCATTTTTCCATGCCCATATGTCCAGCATGAATTTTTGTCAACATCTCTTCTCTGAGACTGGTAGGAATGATGATTTTCTCCCCTTTGAAGACGATTCCGTTGATGTGTCACAGTTCGTCTCTGTGGTTCCAGAATTCAGATATGCTCTGAGGGCATTTCCTCCTTTCCTCAGGCCATCCTTCATGTGTGACTTTGCTCAGCAGTGTGAGTTGTGCATCTTTCTCTGTTCCTGCTCGGATCTCCTTCAGTTTTGAGTCACTCACAGGTAAGCTGTTGTACACCATGTGCACCTGCACATCCATGCCTTCACTGAGGCTGCTGTCCTGGTACCTAAGAGACTTTCTGGAGAGCGTGTCTGCGACAGGAATGTCTTTGCCTGGACGGTGAATGATTGTGAAGTCATACTTCTGTAGCTGAAGGATCATTCTCTGTAGCCTTGGTGGGGCTGCGGCTAGTGGTTTCCTCATGATTGACTCGAGGGTCAGATTCCACAATGACTTGTCGGCCATAGACGTACTGGTGGAAACGCTTCCATCCAAACAGGATTGCATATAGCTCTTTCTCGATTTGAGAATAGTTGATTTCACTGTCCGTGAGAGATCTGGAAGCGTAGCCGATGGGCTTTCCTTCTTGCAGTAATACTGCGCCTAGTCCGTACTTTGACGCGTCCACTTGTAGTCTGAGCTCTTTGTTGGGGTCGAAGTAGGCAAGAACTGATCCTGGTTCTCTGGTGATTAGGTCTTTCATTTGCTGAAATGCTGTGTCATGTTGTTTGTCCCATAGGGACTCATTGGATTGTTTGAGCAACTGATGCATGGGTGCATTGATTTCGGAGAGGCTCAGGGCAAACTTGGCTAAGTAGTTAACCATGCCTAGTACTGTCTCTAGCTCTGCGCGGTTCTTCGATGGCTCCATCTTCTTGATGGCGGAGATTTTCTCTGGATCTGGCTTAATGCCATCAGTTGAGAGGCGATGCCCGAAATAACTGATCTCGGTGGATCCGATTATGCTTTGCTCGGGGTTGAGCCGGATACCTTTCTCCTGTGATCTTTGTAGCATCGCACGGAGGTTCCTGTCATGTTCCTCTCTATTCCTGCCATAGATGAGGATGTCGTCTATGATTGCGACTACTCCGTCGAGGCCTTCATAGGTTTCGTCGATCTTCCGCTGGAATTCATCCTGAGCTGAGATAAGACCAAATGGTAAATGCAGAAATCGGTAGCGTCCAAATGGTGTGTTGAACGCTGTTAGCTTAGATGACTCTTCCGTGAGCTTGATATTCCAGTATCCTGATCGTGCGTCCATTACACTGAAGTAACGTGCTCCTACTAGCTTGGGTGTGATGTCATCTAGCATTGGTAGAGGGTAGTGAGGGTGTTTGATAGCCTTGTTCAAATCTCTGGGGTCGAGACAGACTCTGAGCTTGCCTGTACGTGGTTTCTCAACCACTACTAACGCATTGACCCACTCTGTCGGTTCTGTTTCCCGGACGATGATTTCTGTATTCTCCATGCTCTGCAGCTCCTCCTTCAGGCGACTACGTAGAGCAAGGGGTATCCTTCTCGGTGGGCAAACCACAGGGGTTGCTGCTGGGTCAAGGTGAATAGCGCATTCACCTGGGAATAGTCCGATTCCTTTGAAAACGTCAGCAAACTCTTCCATGACTGTCTGCTTCTCAACTGGTGCTGTCAATGATAGCACTAGCTTGACGAGGTCTATGTCTAGGGTTGCAAAATTCTGGGAATTTTTAAAAGAGGAAACTTTCCATGGGAATTTTCGGGAATTTATGGGAATTTTGGGAATTTATGGGAATTTATGGGAATTTATGGGAATTTTGATTTTTTTGCACACTGATGGTTTTTGTCTCTGACCCTTATATTATCTTTGTCGTCAAAATAGACATACTGTTCCATACAAATAAAAACAGGCTTTCAAAACTTTATTTAGGTTATAATTTTGAACTTTATTGAACCCCCACAAAAAAGACCCATCTAAAATAAAATAAAAAGAGCGTCAGCTTATTTAGCCTGTAATTTGTCCTTATTTTGTCCCTTTGAGTCTTCTACTCATGAGCCTCCTGAGTCTTCTACTCCTCATTGCTCCTCCTGATTCTCTGACTCTGGCTCTGACGTGTCCATTTCCTCCTCTGTGTCAGTGTCTAGCTGTGTGGTGGACACTTCTGTATCTGGCTCAATAAGTTGTATGTTCGCCCGGATAGCCACCAGTTTCTCCACTCTCTTGTTAGTCAGCCTGTTGCGCACCTTTGTATGCGTATTCCCAAAAAGTGACCAGTTTCGTTCAGAGGCCGCTGATGAAGGTGGGATTTGGAGTATCATCGATGCAATAGGTGACAGGACCTCAGATGCACAAAGTCCCTTCCACCAGGTATGTGCACTGATATGCTTGCATGATTCCCATATCCCATCCCCATTCCAAAGACCTTGCTTAGTAGAGAACTTTGCCAGACTTCCCAGAACTTTGCCCACATCCAGATTGAGATGGTGTGAGAGGGTAGAAATCACACTGTAAGCGCTGTTGATCTGTTCTCCAGAAAGTTTTGGTCTCCCAACATGCTTTGGGTCCAGCATGTATGCTGCAGCATGAATCGACTTGACACAAATTTCTTGACGCGTCTGTATGAATTGAACAATTGCCTTCTCCTCTGCTTTGAGCAGCAGGGATGTGGGTAGGGCAATGCTGATTTGTTCTTTTAAATCAGTAAAAAGCCTGAGAACATCTGACAAGACAGCGTCATCTCTTTCAATCTGAGCAATTGCAGATGCTACTGGTGAGAGTAGTTTAAGGCTGCTAACCACTCTCTCCCAAAACACATCATCCAGCAGTATTTTCTTGATGGTGGTTTCCATATCCCCAGACTGGGATATTGCCATTTCTTGCAGCGACTCCTTACCCTCCAGAAGGCTGTTGTACATTATGACAACACCACCCCATCTAGTGTTGTTGGGCAGCTTCAGTGTGGTGTTCTTGTTCTTTGTCATTTGCTTGGAGTTGTAGGTTGCTGCAACTACCTGTTTTCCCCTGACATACTTAACAACTTGCTTGGCTCTCTTGTACAGTGCTTCCATGGTTCTCAAACCCACGATGTCCTTGAGGAGCAGGTTAAGCCCATGAGCTGCGCACCCAATACACGTAATATGAGGGTAGGCCTCCTCCACTTGAGCCCAAGCAGCCTTCATATTCGCAGCATTGTCAGTAACTACTGCAAAGACCTTTTGTGATCCAAGCTCGTTGATGACCGCTTTCAGCTCATCAGCAATGTATGTGCCTGTGTGTCTGTTGTCCTTCGTGTCTGTGCTCTTGAAGAACACTGGGAGAGGAATGGAGACGATGTAGTTTATGATGCCCTCCCCTCGTACATTTGACCACCCATCTGAGATAACTGCAACACAGTCTGCCATCGCTATCATTTCTTTGAGCTTTCCTTGGACTCTGTTATACTCAGCCTCCAGCAAATAAGTAGACAAAGCATGTCTGGTGGGAGGACAGTATGCAGGGCGAATAACATTGAAAAATCTCTTCCAGTACACATTGGCTGTGAGCATGAGGGGTGAGCCTGTTGCATATACAGCTCGAGCAAGGCACTCATCTGCATTCTTCTGGCTATGGTTATCCATTGTATCAAAGAACCTTCCAAGTGGGCCAGGAGTTGCTGATGATAAGGAGTCTGATGCTGAATGAGAACCATCATCTTCTTGAATGGAAGCAGAGGAACTCTGGGCTGACTGCTATGAGCTTTGAGTGAAGTTGTTGCATTTGGATAAATGCTGCTGCATCTTTGTGGCATTCTTTACATATGGCTTTCTACAGTGTTTGCACATGTACACAGTCTTTCCATCGTTAATGCCTGGGGTAAAATGCTTCCACACATCCGACGGTAAACGTGGCATTGTTCTATGCAGAGAAATAAAGGGCATTCATCTCTGTGTCGAACTGCGGTCGATCAGCACGATTGCAACAGGGTGAGTACATTTTTGCTGATGCTCCATGTGATGGAAGCATGACCTGTACACACACGACGCTACATCACCAATAGTGTATTATTTTGTATATTTTAAATTGAAGGACAACAGAGTTCAACAAGTAACTGGTTTATTTGGTATAAAGTCTGATTTACTTACTGCATCATCACAACATCAGCAGAAAACAAAATGACTTCCCTCAGGACCCCTAACCTGGATCTTAAAAAAACTATAGCAGTCTTACAGATGCCTGCAGGCCAATCACAATTCGATATGCAAATATTACAAATAGAGGGAGCTAATCGCTCATCCACTCATCCAACCAATCAGGACACATTTGTTCACAGTCACACACAAAACTTGTAATTATTAAAACAAGCCAAGTAAGAAGATAAACATATATTGATTAAGAAATTCCTTAATAATTAAGATTCCATCTCTGTTAGTAATTTTAAGAGAGGACCTGTGGAAAAAAAAGAAAGAAATACAAAAAAAACAATATTATGCTAGCATGTGCTTTTTTGGGCAAAATTCCCAAAATTCCCAAGCTAAACTTCCCGTGGAAAATTTCCAGAAATTTCCCAGAAATTTACCGGAAACTTTCCACCCCTTTGCAACCCTATCCATGTCTAAACATGCCTTTAGACCTAGCACTGGAGGTGCTTGAGTGTCAATAATGTAAAAGTCCAGCATCATGTCGCTTTCTTTGTACTTGCATTTCATCACGCATGTGCCTTTTACATTGAGCTGCTCACCCCCATAGCCGGTCAGTCTGCGTGAGGTGGGCTGTAGCTCACACTCATCCTTCAAGCTGTGATACTCACTCAGAGGAATTACATTATCCTGAGATCCAGTGTCTAGTTTAAATTTAAGCTCTTTGTCCTGTTTTCCTATCTCAATATCGGCATAAGCTTGCTCAGTCTCTGAAATCTGTTTTTTCTGTGACACAGAATCAATAAACAGTTCCTCTGCATTTGGCTCTCTATCTGGCATTTGGCTGTCACTCACTGTGTGTACTGCTTTTCCAAAAACAGTCTTGCAAACTTTAGCAAAGTGGTTCCGTTTACCACATTTAGTACATTGCCTTCCTTTGGCAGGGCAGTACTCCTTTTCTCCATGCCAGTTGTTTCCACAATATCCACAGTTTTTGAAGCGTTTTATGTTTGTGTCGCCCATTTTTAGAACTCTTGCTGTTCTTTCTGTTTTGAAACACGCTCTCTGGGCAGTGTTCTTTGGTGTGTATCTATTAACTGCGTGCACTGTCTGTTCACTCGAGCTGCTCGTGGTGCCGGTTATGGTTTTCAACTGTGCTTGGGCTATCTCATGCGATCTAGCTATGTCTATAGCTTTGTCCAGCGTTAGCCCGGACCCAACACTCAAAAGTTTTTCCCTCACTTTAGCTGAATGTATTCCAAACACGATGCGGTCTCTGACCATCTCATCTTTATCTGCATATGCACAGCAGTTTTAACTCAGTCACGAACTGTTCAAATGACTCACTAGCTCCTTGTACTTTCTCCTGAAACTTGTACCTAGCGAATATCGTATTTGTCTTGGGCATCACATATGCTTCAAAACGGTCAAAAAAACTTTTCAGTACCTTTGCTTCATCCGCGGTGAGAGACCATGTGTTAAAAATGTCTCTCCCTTTTTCTTCGATCCACAGGAGTAGATAACTGCATTTTTCTTCCTCCCCTTTTCTTTTCAGTGGACCCGAAAACATTAACTCCACGTGTTGCTTGAACTTGCACCATTCTCTATGTAAGTTCAAAGATTCCCAATTCATTCGAGGTAAGGGAGCTCCAATGATATCCATTTCAAATCGCTGTTCTGACACCATGTCTTGTTTTGCACACTTTGTACAAAAATAATAAATTGCAGGACAACAGAGTATTACAGTTTAAACTCTTTTTAATGAAGCATCAGGTCTGTGAACTTTCTCAATCATCCAGCACCGTGTGGACAAGATGGAGTCAGGACCCCTGGGTCTTCTAAACAATAGCAGTCCTTACAGATGCCTGCAGGCCAATGACAACTCAGCATGTGATCACATGTGAATATAATAGGTATTCCTTACAGATGCCTGCGGGCCAATGATAAATCAATATGCAAATATTACAATTATTGCTGCTGCATTTAGGGTCTACAACAAGCCTTGCTTCTTTTGCAGGCTGCCAACCTTTTGGCATTTGCTGATACAGTGAGCTGGAAGCAGAATGGCAAGAGAAAGACCGAGGTCTGCACCCCGTTTTGACGACGTTGCCCTGCAGACTTTAGTGGAGGGAGCAAGAGCTCACAAGGAGGTGCTCTTCCCTTCATCAGGGAGGAAGATGCCTCCCCAGCAGACAAAGGCTGCATGGCTGCAAGTGGCAGAGGAGGTCAACCCCTTATCGGCTACCCGCAGAACCTGGATACAGTGCAGGAAGAGATTTCATGACCTTCAACACACTGGAAAAGTGAGTATGAAGCTCCCATCACTCTCAATCTGATCTCCATTGCCTCTCCTCACCAGCACTCAGCTTTAGCAATCTCTTCCTCCACATTCCACTTGACACTGACATCCATGCACCCTTACCCATTCCCTCTCTCTCTATGCTCACATTCACCTAACTATTCGACTATGCAGCCCTCACACTCCCTATCACTCTGATGCTATGAAAACAACTGACAACACACAGGAAGGGCCCTTGGTCTTGCCACCTCACTCCATCTTTGTCTCCTTCTAAGCATCTATGCTATGGATTCTCTACACTCACTCCTTCATTCTCACTCAAACTCCACTTTTCTCCCTCATTGCAGGAAAAGAGAGCTCACAATAAAAGAGAACGAGCGAGGACAGGAGGAGGGCCACCATCAGTAGCCCATCTCAACCCCTGGGAGGAGGCGGTCCTGAAGATCGTAGGACTGGAGGATGAGACGCAAGTGGGGGACAGACAGATGGGTGCATCACAGCAAGCTGGTGACAGAATAGTTTTCCATCTCTTTCATTGACATTGCATGAGTTGCTGATAATGATTCGGAAGTTCTAACAGATGGACTTATGATCATCTGCAATATACAATGTGCATGTAACCTTGGCATCACATCTCTGACTCTTTCCTTTACTCCCCCACAGGACCATCGCAAGCACCCGTTCGCACTAGCCAGGAGGAACAGCATGAGCCTGAAGACTCCTCAGAGGAAGCTGCAACCTCTGAGGGCGCAGTGTCAGCAGAATTCAGCGCACCCAGCACCAGCGCAGACACTCACACCTCGGTGGGACCTTCAGGACATAGAGTAGTGTTGTCACCTGGTGTATCACAGCTCACAAGTGAGCATCAGCAGATTGTGGAGACAGGGACAGCAGTGGAGAGTGCTAGTCGGAGGGCGCAGGACTCTGCCAGCTCGGCTCAGCTGCATGTTGACCCTCTGCCTCTGGGTCCATCCATAAGATCAGCGGGGCTGGAACTCCAGGAATAGGTGCAGGAGTCTCTGGCAGGTTTTGTCTCCAGGGTCGATGTGAGTGTGGAGCGAATGGAGGAGTCCATAGCGAACATGAGCAGAGCCTTTGTGGAGTCATTGGTGCATGAACGCATCACCATGGAAAGGATGGCAACCTCCATGGAGGAGATAAGTCGCCAGGGTATGGAAAACATGGTGAGTGTTCATAATAGAATGACATCTCTTGAGGAGCGATGGGCATCTATTGAACAGAGAAACCAGACCTTCATGGAAGTCCTTCTGAGTAGGACTGCCAGTACAGATACAGGTCCCCATGGCCCCCTGATGGGCAACAAGGTGCTCTCAAGCCACTTCCAAGCACTGGCCCCTTCTGGCCTGTGCAGCTTCAGGTGGGTGAGCAGCAGCCTGGCGCTCCTGTTGCTGCTGCTGTTGTTCCTGGTTCTGCTGGTGCTGCGGCTGGTGTTCGAGCTCATCTAATGCCCAGAAGGGAAGGAAATAAATGGCTCCCATGTTTCTGGTATATGCCTCTGTTGAGGAAGCGCTGAGTGAAGGTGGCGAACGGGGTTTCCCAGGAGGTTACACTGGAGATGTGTGTGAGGCTCCAACCTTCCACAGGTGTGGTTAAGCCTGGTAAAAGTTGCCCCAGGCCTGAGACCACGAAGTCCTGCTACCTGCAAATGATGACTGATCAAATCTCTTTAATGGTTGACCTGCAGCTGATAGTCAGCAAGCCAATAGTGCTCACACCAGGTTTCACAGGCGTGATCCCCACCAGGCGTGTTTTACGTGGGAAAAGGGTTAAACAAGCAAGGGCCTGTTAAAATGGGATTATAAAGGCCAATTAATGCTGTTTAAGGGCCCAGGCGGGACTGATTCGGGACCATCAGACACGCCTGGGTTAAAATGGCTAGGTGTCGGGAACCAGGTTGGGGGGGTCCCGACCCCCAGGTTTTGTGATTTGAACCCCCCACACGCCTCAAAGCCTGCCTGACGGCTGAGTTAAAATTAAGCCCTAACACTTCGAACAGAAACACAGAACATTAAAAAACCATGTGCCTTTGTAAAAGTAACATCAAATGAAAGACAGGAAACATATGTCTGTAATATAACAACCTAAGATGGTAGGAAAACAAACACCCTGGTTGAAGTGGTTTTGATTTACATATTGTAAAAGGTACAAAACAGAAGACTTTGAAAATATGACTTCAATAGTTGACACCATGAAATCACATGGTTTTTGTATTGAAAATGAAACAGTTAGGAGACACAACGTCTGATTATAACCAGTTAAGCCAATTTTAAGGATTGAATTGAAGACCTTCGTAAGAATGTAAGAAGTCACACAACACCAGGTTATAGTCCAACAGTTTTATTTATTTTGAATAGCATCAAAGAGATAAATCTGTAATAACCATTTTTAATAAGTTTTTGAAACACCCGCACAGCAGACAGGATTCTGAAAGTTAACAGTTGAATCGACAGTAAGATTAGAAAGAATTCAACAGAAGATGACTAGAGATAATTAGCTTACATCAGCAGAAAACTTCAAAGAATAAACAACTAAAAAAAGAGTATAAAAATAGAGCTTTCAAATAGAAAGTCAGAAGTCGCTGGAAGGGGCAAGCGATTCTCAACTTCAGAGGCAGGCTCTGTAAGTTTTTAACTCTGAGTCTTGGGGATCAAAAAGGTACTCTTATTATTTCTAATCCAGAATATCCACCAAAATCAAATAAGAAATGTAAAAATGTACGAAGTTAAGATTTGAGAATAAGGATCTCTGAGAATAAGACATGTAAGCTATTTGTATTTTGAACTGTTAAAGTCGCGATTGACTCACCAGCTGTTAACTGTATGTCGGCTCTTAAATAAATCTATATATTTTAAAAATTGTCTCAAATAGTATTTCTGTATCAAACTCGTGAACTCAATCTCTGTACACTCTTTTGTGAGGAGTTGCAGAATTCTGGGGGGTGGTCTCCGGACCCTCATAATATACGGAAGGCTACAGTCTAGTTAAACTTATTAAAAGTGCTATCTGGAAGATGGTAACATCTTCAAGTCATTCCTTTCCTTTAGAGAGAGATAGCCTGGACCTTTAGACCCAATTAAGCATCTTATAGAATTCGGCTATCTTTAACTTTAGTTGAAGGTGAACATCTGGGGAATATGCCTGATCTGGGGTAGCCCGAAAAGGGCTAGGACTAGTAATTATCCCTTCATCCTCATGTCACATCCCTTGGCCAAGAGGGTGGACAAGTAACTCACGACCAATACTACAGCTGCCGCAAGAGCTAGAATTTTTTTAAATCATTCATGAAAAGTGGGTGTCACTGCCAGCATTTATTGCCCATCCCTGGACTGCACCGGTTGAAGAAGGCAGCTCACCACCACCATGGTGCGGCAGTGGTGCAGGGAGTGAATGTTTAATGTGGTGGATGGGGTGCCAATTAAGTGGGTTGCTTTGTCTTGGATGATGTTGAGCTTCTTGAGTGTTATTGGAGCTGTACTCATCCAGGCAAGTGGAGAGTATTCCATCACACTCCTGATTTGTGCATTGTAGATGGTGTTTCCACCATCTACAATGTGGGGAATCAGAAGGTGAGCCACTCGCTGCAGAATACCTAGCCTCTGACCTGCTATTGTAGCCACAGTATTTATGTGGCTGGTCCAGTTAAGTTTCTGGTCAATGGTGACCCCCAGGATGTTGATGGTGGGGGTTTGATGATGGTAATGCCATTGAATGTCAAGGGGAGATGGTTGGACTCTCTCCTGTTGGAGATAGTCATTGCCTGTCACTTGTTTGGTGCGAATGTTACCTGCCACTTATCAGCCCAAGCCTGAATGTTGTCCTGGTCTAGCTGCATGCATGCGCTGACTGTTCATTATCTGAGGCATTGTGAATGGCACTGAACACTGTGCAATCATCAGTGAACATCCCCACTTCTGACCTTATGATGGAGGGAAGGTCATTAATGAAGCAGCTGAATGGTTGGGCCTAGGACATTGCCCTGAGGGACTCCTACAATGATGTCCTGGGGCTGAGATGATTGGCCTCCAACAACCACAGAAGCCAGCGTTCAGCCAATTTTATTTACTCCACTTGATATCAAAAAATGTTGAGCGCACTGGCTATGGGCTCCGGCAACATCCCAGCTGTAGTGCTGAAGACTTGTGCTTCAGAACAAAGGTATGACTCTAGCCAATGGTGAGTTTTCCCCTGATCCCCATTGACTTCAGTTTTACTAGGGCTCCTTGATGCCACACTTGATCAAATGCCACCTTGATGTCAAGGGCAGTCACTCTCACCTCACCTCTGGAATTCAGCTCTTTTGCCCATGTTTGGACCAAGGCTGAAATGAGGTCTGGAACCGAGTGGTCCTGGTGGAACCCAAACTGAGCATCAGCGAGCAGGTTATTGGTGAGAAAGTGCCGCTTGATAGCACTGTTGGTGGCACCTTCCATTACTTTGATGATGATTGTGAGTAGACAAATGGGCCGGTAATTAGTCAGATTGGTTTTGTCCTGCTTTTTTTGACAGAACATACCTGGGCAATTTTCCACTTTGTTGCGTAGATGCCAGTGTTGTAGCTGTACTGGAACAGCTTGACTAGTGGCATGGCTAGTTCTGAAGCACAAATCTTCAGCACTACAGCTGGGATGTTGCCGAAGCCCACAGCCTTTACAGTAGCCAGTGCGCTCAGCCATTTCTTTATATCACGTGGAGTAAATCAAATTAGCTAAAGACTGGTTTCTGTGATGGTGGGGACCTCAGGAGGAGGCCGAGATGGATCATCCACTTGGCACTTCTGGCAGAAGATGGTCGTAAACGCTTCAGCCTTGTCTTTTGCACTCATGTGCTGGCTCAGCCATCATTGAGGATGGGAATGTTCATGGAGCCTCCTCCTCCCATGAGTTCTTTAATTGTCCACCACCATTCATGATTGGATGTGGCAGGATTGCAGAGCTTTGATCTGATCCATTGGTCGTGGGATCACTTAGCTCTGTCTATAGCAATTAGTAATGGACATTTAAGTCCCCCACCCAGAGTACATTCTGTGCCCTTGCTACCCTCAGTACTTCTTCCAAGTGGTGTTCAACATGGAGGAATACTGATTCATCAGCTGAGGGAGGGCAGTAGGTGGTCGTCAGCAGGTGGTTTCCTTGCCCATGTTTGACCTAATTCCATGAGACTTCATGGGGTCCAGAATCAATGTTGAGGACTCCCAGGGCCACTTCCTCCCAACTGTATACCACTGTGCCGCCACCTCTGGTGGGTTTGTCTGGCCGGTGGGTAAGGGCATACCCAGGGATGGTGATGGACATTGACTGAAAGGTACGATTCTGTGAGTACGACTATGTCAGGCTGTTGCTTGACTTGTCTGTGGGACAGCTCTCCCAATTCTTGCATAAGTCCCCAGATGTTAGTGAGGAGGACTTTGCAGGGTCGACTGGGTTGGGTGTGTCTTTTTCATGCTTGAATCCGGTGCCGAGGTCACTGTCGGATGGTCCGTTTGGTTTTATTCTTGCTATTGTTTATCATAGCGCTTTTTTACAACTGAGTGGCTTGCTGGGCCATTTCAGAGGGCAGTTAAGAGTCAACTACATTGCTGTGGGTCTGGAGTCACATATAGGCCAGACCGGGTAAGGACAGCTGATTTCCTTCCCTAAAGGACATTAGTGAACCAGATGGGTTTTTACGATCACCATTACTGGCACTAGCTTTTTATTCCAGATCTATTTAATTAGTTAATTGAATTTAAATTTCCCAGCTGCCGTGGTGGGATTTGAATTCATGTCTCTGGATCATTAGTCCAGGTGTAGAATGTATGAAGGAGAAGCCTGGGTTGGCATGCCTTTCCATTCTTCTCCAAACAGCTGGGCTGATATGGGGCTATTTTAAACAAGGTGGTGCTCTGACTTCCTATCATAGACAGTTCAGAATTCTAGTTGTGAAAAGCATGAAATATTCAGTTATTTATTGTGAGTGAGAAATCCTTTACACGGTGCTTTTATGTTTTCTCCTCTCATCTGTAATACCAGGCTCAACGTGCCAGACACTATCCTTGTCCATTCTTGTTGGCCTCTGCCAATGCTGTTCTGTGATCAACTGCTCGGAGGTGCAAGAGAGTACTCTGGGGTGGCTTTGCCATCAATTTGTGTTTGCTTGCTCTTGGTCATCTTCTGATAGCTGCTCATCACTTCCCTACAAAAGTGGAGACTGATCATTTTTATGTGGTGAATTTTGAGGGGAAACCCATATCCTGCCACTCTACGTGCGATGTCTCAGTGATTCAAGATTCATTATTCAGTAAATAACTACAATAAATATCTGTATTTTAATCGAATTCAATTTGCCAGACAAACAAGTTGAAAAACAAATTAAGACCAGAGACAAAATGACAAGGGGAAGCAATTCTGGAAAAAAGAATGAAATTAAACAGGAGATAGAATTAAAGAGAATATTGTGCCAATACTGTAAGACAGTGAGGAAAAAAATGAAAGTATTATCTCAAAGGTCAGGACTGTTTATAAGCTAATGTATTCCTCGAGGGATATTAATAAGGTTATTTACAGGGTAATTCACACCAAAGCTTTATTTAGGTGTGTTTCTCTGTTAAATTAAAGTAATTTGTGACTGACATTAAACAGGACCTATTATCAAATGAGCCTGGATAAATTATATAGTCAAGCAAAAAAAAATACTGTCCATAATTCCATGCTAATTGGCAGTCTCCCTCAGAGAGGCCAAAAGGATGGATGGTGTGTGAAATGGAAATGTTATCCCAGTGTAGTAGGAGGCATTCCTCTGAGACTGGTGTCAAGGCATTGTTGCTGGTGTTTTATGTTCCAGCTAACCTGCGCTACATGTGATCTAGGACTGCTTGACACTGACATTAGGAGTAAAAAACAGAAAGGTGCACCATTTCAGTGCACGGACATGCCTCACCTTGATAAGTACAAAATTAGCTTCAATTCAATGACACCAGGAAAACAATATAAGATGGAGAATATGAAATGTAGTGGGTTTCATTGTTTAATTGTACACAGTTAATTAATATTTACAAGAGACATAGGCCTAGAAATTCAGTTGGGCGCGGCAGCCATTAGCGCCTTAGGAGGAGTAGATTTCGAGCGCTAGGCGCTTAGCGGCCGGGCGCAGCGCGATCTGCGCCTCGCCCCAACTTCAGTACACATTTAACGCCGGCGCAAAGTCTTAGCGCGCGCCCTGCTGCGCGCGCACATCATGACGTCATTTGCTAGTGCAACGCCTTTTGTGCGCCCCGAACCGGAACTTCACTCGCGCCGGCCCATTGTGTGCCAGGCGGCCCGAGCGACTGTGAAGTGGAACGGTACACAGCCCAGCCGGGCCGCGGGGAGCGCAAATTAAAGGGCACTTACCCAGCAGTATAAAGGCCAGCCATTTTGCAGCATTCACTCTTGTGCAACGGTTTTTTGGACAGAGACCAAGGAGGAGAGTTTACTGGTTTGGACCAACACTTGGACAGGTATTTTTGGCTCAGGCCAGAGCTTACCAATTATCTTTGCCTTCATTCAGAGCTCAGTGTTTGCCAGCATATAATGGGGGCTGCATTGGGTGGCAACGCTGAATTTCAGCCTTATGCCAGAAGGGCTTACAGATGCCGTGAGAGAGTGGCAGCCCTGGCTAGACGCAGAGGGGGCAACAGGCGTCGCCAACTGAGGCCTTACCCACGCAGGGTATACCGCCAGCAGAACTCCTATCTGACCATGTCTGCCGCGATGTGTGTTAGGAAGCTGCGATTCCGAAGGGAGGTGGTTGCAGACATCTGCCGGCTGCTTCAGAGAGATCTGCAGCCACAGCTGATGCGCAGGACGTCTCTGTCGGTGGCAGTGAAGGTGACGGTGGCTCTCAACTTCTATGCCACCGGCTCCTTCCAATCCGCTACTGGGGACGTCGCTAACATCTCCCAGTTCGCCGTGCATTGCTGCATCCGCCAGGTGACCGAAGCCCTTTTCAGAAGGAGACATCAATTCATCTCCTTCCCCATGACCCTGGACAAGCAGCAGCAGCGTGCAGTGGGGTTTGCAAGAATAGCGGGCTTCCCCATGGTGCAGGGCGCCATTGACTGCACGCATGTGGCTTTGCGGGCACCTCTTGAGCATGCCGAGGGTTACCGCAACCGGAAGGGCTACCATTCCCTCAATGTACAGCTGGTGTGTGACCACAGGCAGTGCATCCTAGCTGTCAATGCCCGCTTTCCAGGCAGCAGCCACGATGCCTTTATCCTGCGACAGACAACTGTGGCTGACATGTTCCAGGCACAGCCTCCCCCAAGAGGATGGCTTATCGGGGACAAAGGCTATCCTTTGTGTACCTGGCTCATGACCCCGCTCCGCACGCCCACGACCCCTGCTGAAGAGGCATACAACGAGAGCCATCAAGCGACGAGGAACCTCAAAGAACAAACAATCGGCGTGCTCAAGCAATGGTTCCGCTGTCTCGATTGCTCCGGGGGAGCCCTCCAGTATTCGCAGGATCGAGTCTCCCAATTCGTCGTCGTTTGCTGCATGCTGCACAACCTGGCTATCCGCAGGACTCAGGCACTGCCACCTCACGTTGGACCACCACCTCAGGAGGAGGAGCAGGAGGAGCATGAGGACGACGAGGACGAGGAGTACCAGCCCAGGAGGGAGGCACAAGGTCCAAGGGCCACCTATCAGCGGCTTATTGAACGTCACTTCTAGGCCCCCTGTCAGGGAATGGCTTGTGCCAATGATAGAACATGATTGCAGCCGCTCCGCAAGCCCTCAGCCGGTTAAGGCAACAAACACTTCAAAGATCAAACATGGACAATGTGAATAAATAAAATGGTTTATTGTACAAACTCTGGGCCCTTCCCACATGAAAACCAAAAACAGACGAAACCCCCAAAAAACACTCAAACACATTACTCGCTCCCACAACCTGGAGAGGATTAACAAAATAGGGCAACTAAAATGGCCGTCATTCTCGGCCTTCGTCAAAAACAAACATCACATCATCGGCCTTCAAAAAACAAACATCCAATTCTCGGCCTCAAGAAACAAACACAAATGGCCACACATTCGACTATTTGGCCCGCTAGGGCGATGCCTTGGCCATCTTTGGATGGCCCCTGCCCGCCCTGCTGCTCCGCCTCAAAGTAAGGCCATTGGCTGCTGCAAGGCTGGGGGCAGGCTCCTGAGGGGCACATGTCGTGACGGCAGATGCCCTTGGGGGTCGGCCTAGTCGGGGTCTGGGCGTCGAGCGGGCGGCTGTTGATTGCTGCAGCTGTGGCTGGCCAGCATCAGTCGCTGCAGCAGCTCCTGGCAGCTCCACTGGGGGACTGGCAGTGGCGGCTGGAGGAATGGCGGCAAGCTGGCGGATGGCAGGCGCTCGCTGGTCGCCTGAGACACTGGCACTCGCCCGGGTCAGCACTGCAGCATGCGCACCAATCTGCCGAGGGACAGACCGCTGTGCTGCTGCAGCGCGGCGGGTGCCCTGGCGATGCCTGGCTGACACAGCGAGTGTGGCAGCAGTGAGTGCCCGTGTTGTCCTGTTCTGTGACCGCATCAGAGCAGCCAGTGACTGGGCGGCACCACTGATCACCTGGCCAGTCACTGACAGAGCTGCCCCGAATTCCGCCCGACTCGCTGCCTGATCTGCCCGGTATTCCACCCGACTGGTGGCCTCTGAGGGCCCGAACTCGGCCACACTCCGAGAGAGGGAATCGATGGACTCAGGCAACCGTGCCACTGCCGCCATGAGCTCCGTGTGCCGGCGCTCCGAGTCCGTGGACAAGTCTTCGAGGCGTTCCATCTCCTCGGCGAAGAGCATCTCCTGACTGGAGGCCGGACTCTCCCTCTGGGGAGAAGGCCGCCGAGCTGGCCGACCCTTCCTGCGTTGCTGGAGGCCGCTGGGCCCAGCAATTGGACTCCCCTCCGACGCTTCCCCCCTCTGGGGAGAAGGCCGCCGAGCTTCCACCCCCCTCCCGCCTTTCTGCAGCCCGCAGGTCCCAGGAGCTCCCCTCCCCTTCGACACTTCCGCCACGCTGCCCTCCAGGGAAGACGTGTCCCCTACATTGGCCTGGGTGGCCGCGGCTGAGGGTTCCCCTGATGGGCCGCCTTCCTCTTGCTCCTCCTCCTGCTCCTCTTCGAAGGGTCTGTCACTGGCAAGTTGAGGGACCTCCTCTTCACCATCTGAAAGCAGGAAGGCACAAGAGTAGCTTTAGAGTGAGGAGAGGGCGTCAGTGCGGGATGCATGAGTGGTGGCATTCAGCGCATTGGTCGGACAGTGGCAAAGGATGTAGATCTGATGCGCAAGTGGGACGAGAGAGGTGCAAAAGGTGATGTCCTTACCATTGCTGCCCAGAACAGGGTCGGCATCTCCACATGCAACGGGTTCAATCACCCGGCCACCCATGAGGTGCTCCACGCGATGTTGCAGGTCGGTGAGTGGCTGGATATGGGGTCGGCCTCCCCCGGTCGCAGTCCGGCTCTTGCGATTGTTCGCCAGCTTGGCCTGCAAGAGAAAGGACGGCCTCTAAGTACAGTGTGTCTCCGTGATCTTGTGTGCACTGCCTCCCATGGTGGAATAGCCTGGCCAGTGTGTCGCCATGATCTGGTGTGCACTGCCTCCCATGGTGGAATAGCCTGGCCAGTGTGTCGCCATGATCTGGTGTGCACTGCCTCCCATGGTGGAATAGCCTGGCCAGTGTGTCGCCATGATCTGGTGTGCACTGCCTCCCATGGTGGAATAGCCTGGCCAGTGTGTCGCCATAATCTGGTGTGCACTGCCTCCCATGGTGGAATAGCCTGGCCAGTGTGTCGCCATGATCTGGTGTGCAATGCCTCCCATGGTGGAATAGCTTGGCCAGTGTGTTAAGTGCAGAATGTGCAATTGATGCTCATGCCTGTCCCATAGCTGCTGGATGAAGGCTGGCCATTAGAGCTTTCAGGTCCCTTTGCCCATAATGTGAGGTGCACATGCAAGGATGAGGAGGTCACTGGAAAGGGTACTCACCCTGACAATGCGTGTGTGGTCATTTAACTTTTTGCGGCATTGGGCACCGCTCCTGGGGACGTCGCTGTTGGCTGACAGCTTGGTGGCGGCATGCCTCCAGGCTCTCCTGTAGATGCGGACCGTCGCCTTCTTGCCATTGTCCGGGTACAAAACATGGCGCCTCTTCTCCACAGCAGCAATCAGCACACTCAGATCACGCTCTGAGAAGCGCTGCGCATGTTCACGGGCCTTCTCCATGTCTTCAGGCGCTATTTGGGTCCAGCAGCAGTGTTCAGGCCTAGCTGGAGGGCTCCACTATCCAGGGCGTGGCAGCAGACACAGTCGACCCTTCCCCCTTAAGAGCTGGCCGGCGCCAGGGTGTCTGCTGTCAATCACGAGATGGCCGCACCTGCGCTGCGCCCGGCCTCGGCGCTATCGATCACCACCTCCGGCTTAGCGCCCAAAGAGAGGCGTCCAGCAGCAGTTTTAGTGCTCGCCCGAACTCCTAGGGCGAAGCTAATGAATATCGGAGAAGTGGCATCGATTTGGCGGCGGCCGCAAACTTTAGCGGACGCCCCACTTTAGCGCCCCAAAAGTGGCGTCAATGAATTTCTAGGCCATAATTCTCTGCTGGAGGTATCAGAATTCCACATAATGATGCTTTCATGTATTAATCTGACAAAAGAATTGGATCTTTGCTGTATCTGTACCACTAACATGAATCAATATTCCAAAATTAATACTAATTACTGTTTGCAATATTCATGCCTGAATGCTTAATGTGTATGTATGCACTTCCTCTGTCTGCTATTTTAATGTAGGAGTTAACCTGTTTAGTGCAATATCTCAAACTGTGATTTGTGGGCGAAACTATTTTAATTGAACTACCTGTACTGAAAAAAGAACTAAACAAATGATGTTTTCAAAAATTAGAATTCAAATTCCTGTGCTTTAATTAGAAATATTCTCATAAAGGTAATTTTATGACCTTTTGGTGGTTTGCTATTTGCCATTGGCTTTAAAGTATAACACAGCCATCATAGAAAGTTCTGAGATATTCAGAGTTACATATATTACATTTGCTGGTATTGTATAGTATTAATTTTCCATACCCCTTAATGTATCAGATAGTTTCCCCCAAAAAATTATAGTCCTTAACTGCAATGTACTGAGATTTTACTATCTGACGGTGATCTCTTATTTATTCTCTTATGTTCCTCAATGTTTTGTCATATTTGGGTGAATCTATCTGTTAGATGTCTCCTTACAACCAGAAGCAGTTGTATGACCTTACTATCCAATGTATTTCCAAATTAAGCAATAATACCTGTCATTGATTAACATAACAGGCCTTACCTATAACCACCAAGGTTTGCTAATACTTATCTTTTGAAGATGTGACGTATCGCATGTAAGAATAAAGCACAAGACCTGTTCTTTGAAATGAGTGAAGTATTTTGTTACTCGTACACCATAGATGCAACATCAAACCTACATACAGTGATATAATAGTCAAAACAATGGCACAATCACATCACCCACTCAAGTCAGTTTTTCTCCTGTTATTTTAGATTGCCAGGTCTTGCTCCACTCCTCAACAAAGGAAGCAAGCATTTGAATTGGAGGCAGCTCTTTGCCAAAAGCACTTGTAATTAGTTGCTAGGATTTGGAGAGGAGTTGACTTACCCCTCCAATTTCTCCAGCCTCTCAAAGCCTCCTCCTCATAGCTCAGCCAAGGAACTTGACAAGTGAAAAATCACACTTGAGAACTTGCATTGTGCGACTGCAGAGCCATGAATATGTTTATCAGATCTTTATCACAACCTGTGCTGCGTCTAACAGTGCCATTCTCAAATAAAAACTGGCAAAGAAAAAGCACTTTCAAATGATGTGCTTGTTCAAGATGCTTTCAGCTGATAACAGCACAGCCGGGACTATTGAACAGTTTTTATTCTGATGCCGTCCTGGTTCTTCACAACTATTTCTGGCAGGTTATCTTCAATTTTAATTTAGTTTATATAATTACCTTCAACATAACACAATGTAAATCTATTGTCACAATGATCGCAGCAAGTTCTGTTGTCCTTGGATGCAATGTACAATCTACTTGGTTTGCTCAGAATACAGTGTAGATTGACATAATTGAGCCTCGATTTTAACCCAACCTGCCCAGCAGGAATGGGTTGGGTTTGGGTCAGATACCCGTTTTACACCCCACCTGATTTTATGTTCCATTGACGTCGGGGTGTAAAATGGCCACCTGACTCGAACCAGAGTTGCAGCTGTCAGTAACCACACATCTTTAGAGACTGATCTCAGAGCCTGCATGTAGGTTTGATGCTGCATCCTTGTTTTCAGTTGATTATCCATCAGATCTGGCTCTCATGACTCTGAAACCATGGGAACTTTCCCCTCCACCTCAGCTGGGAAGGTGGCGCATCCTCACCCACACCCAACTCCTCCTGTTCTCTTGTGCTCTGTGAACCACGCTATCATTCACCCTGGGTGAGAGTATCTGAGCTAATGCGTGGAATTGAGGAAGTAAGTGATGCAGGGAGTGAGATTTGGGTGGTTAAAACAGAGAAACATAGAAAAGAAAGAAAAACTTGCATTTATATAGCGTCTTTCACAACCACCGGATGTCCCAAATCGCTTTATAGCCAATTAAGTACTTTTGAAGTGGAGTCACTGTTGTAATGTAGGAAATACGGCAGCCAATTTACGCACAGCAAGCTCCCACAAACACCAATGTGATAATAACCAAATAATATGTTTTAGTGATGTTGATTGAGGGACAAATATTGGCCAAGACACCGGGGATAACTCCCCTGCTTGTCTTCAAAATAGTGCCATGGGATCTTTTACGTCCACCTGAGAGAGCAGACGGGGCCTCAGTTTTACGTCTCAACAACAACAACTTGTATTTATATGTGCCTTTAACATAGTAAAACATTCCAAGGCGCTGCACAGGAGTATTTTAAGACAAAAAATTTGACACCGAGCCACATAAGGATAAATTAGGGCAGGTGACCAAAGGCTTGGTCAAAGTGGTAGGTATTAAGGAGCGTCTTGAAGGAGGAACGAGACGTAGCGAGGCGGACAGGTTTAGGCAGGGAATTCCAGAGCTTAGGGCCTAGGCAATAGAAGGCACAGCCACCAAAGGATGAGCGATTATAATCAGGGATCCTCAAGAGGGCAGAATTAGAGGAGCGCAAATATCTCGGGGGGGTTGTGGAGCTGAAGGAGATTACAGAGATAGGAAGGGACGAGGTCATGGAGGGATTTAAAAACAAGGTTGAGAATTTTGAAATCGAGGCGCTGCTTAACCGGGAGCCAATGTAGGCCAGCGAGCACAGGGGTGTTGGGCGAACCTGGACTTGGTGCGTGTTAGGATATGGGCAGCCGAGTTTTGGATGACCTCAAGTTTACATAGGGTGGAATGTGGGGGGCCAGCCAGGAGTGCATTGGAATAGTCAAGTCTAGAGGAAACAGAGGCATAGATGAGGGTTTCAGCAGCAGATGAGCTGAGGCAAGGGTGGAGACGGGCGATGTTACGGAGGTGGAAGTAGGCGGTCTTTGTTATGCTGCGGATATGTGGTCGGAAGCTCATTTCAGGGTCAAATGTGACACCAAGGTTGCGAACAGTGTGGTTCAGCCTCAGACAGATGTTAGGGAGAGGGATGGAGTCAGTGGTTAGGGAACGGAGTTCGTGGCGGGGACTGAAAACAATGGCTTTGGTTTTCCTAATATTTAATAGGAGAAAATTTTTGCTCATCCAGAACTGTATGTCGGACAAGCAGTCTGACAATTTAGACACCGTGGAGCGGTCAAGAGAAGAAGTAGTGAGGTAGAGCTGGGTGTCGTCAGCGTACATGTGGAAATTGACGCTGTGTTTTCGGATGATGTCACCAAGGGGCAACATGTAGATGAAAAATAGGAGGGGGCCAAGGATAGATCCTTGGGGGACATCAGAGGTAACGATGCGGGAGCGGGAAGAGAAGCCATTGCAGTTGATTCTCTGGCTACGATTAGATAGTTAAGAATGGAACCAGGCGAGTGCAGTCCCACCTGTGGTGTATGTAACCTGTTCCACCTTAAGAGAACTTAAGCCTGTTCCACCTTAAGAGATGTACTACTTTCTCTGGCTGCTGTATACGTAATACTGGTGGTGACCACACCGGTATATAAGCACTGTGTAGTAATATTGTATCCAGTATAGTCCCTACCTCCAACCAGTAAAGACCTGTTGAATTTACTCTTGTAGTCTGTGTAGTAATTATCACTATAACACACAGACTTAACAGTGGCGACGAGTCCGATTCTTACCCTGCGGCAGTTATTTCCACGGCGGCTTCGTCCACAGGCAGGACGTTGAAGAGAGGTTTCCACCCTCATCACCCTACTGGAAGACACGTCGAGCGGCAGGCATCGAGAAACCGGAGTGCAGAAGATATCCTGACCTCGAAGCCTCCATCAGCGACTGTCAGCTTCTTCTTTCTACCTCGGTGGTGGGTAAGCCGGGCAGCGACGCGACAGAAAGTCAACTGCGTTGGCTGTACAGACGGGGCTGGGAAGACGGAGGAATAAGGGCGGTGAGATCGATCGCGACCGGAGATAAGGGCCGGGCCGCTTTCGAGCGAGAGGCGCAGCGCGGGGACATCGATCGCAACCGGAGATAAGGGCCGCATTTGGGCTAAAAGGCGCAGCGTCTGGGGAAACTGAAGGCGCGAGAGCCGCGGTGAAGGGAGACAGCGTCGGGGGACGGTTGAAGACCGCCAAGCGCGGGAAAACCGCCATTTTGTGGGCGGAGGACGATGACAAGAGCGGGAAGCCGCCATCTTGGATAACATAAAAATACAATAAATTGCAACGATGCCTAAACACGGGAACATTAATACCTTTGATAGTGACATCGAAGATTGGGCCATGTATGTAGAACGCATACAAAATTATTGTAAGGCAAATAAAATTCCTGATGCAGATAAAGCACTAACATTATTAAATTTAATGGGTGCGAAGACATACGGGCAATTGAAACACCTTGTATCACCAGATGAACCGGCGGATAAGACGTTCGAGGAGATTGTTACTGTCCTGAAAAATCATCTAAACCCCACACCGCTGATGCTAGCGGAACGATTTAAATTTTACGACAGAAGGCAGCTGCAGAATGAAAGCAATGCTGAATATTTGATGGAATTACGTAAGCTAGCAAAATATTGTCAGTTTGGAATGGGACTGACAGAGGCACTACGAGATAAATTTGTGTGTGGTTTATTTAAACAGGATACACAAAAGCGACTGCTCGAGGAGAATGAGCTGACGCTTGAGAAGGCGGTCACTATGGCAGCAGCACACGAAGCCGCAGCGAGAGGCATGGCAGTAATGTAGCTACGGTCACCGGAACTCGGTACAAACAAATTGGGTTTGAGTTCTGTCAAATGTTATAGTTGTGGAAAGACAACGCACAATCAGAACCAGTGTTGGTTTAAAAACCAAGAATGCAGAACGTGTGGCAGGCTTGGCCACATAGCTAAAGTATGCCGGTCAGGAAAGAAGACCAGCAACAAAAAGTCACCGCAAGGAAAATACGCAAAGGTACACAAGGTGACAAAGAACAGTTTGACCGAACAGAAGTCAGATTCAGACGCTAGCAGTAATGAACTGGATAGCTTAAGAGTACACAACGTTGGTAAGGATGCAGATCTCCAGACAATTTGGGTCACTCTTCAGATAGCAGGAGTCCAAGTAAAAATGGAATTGGACACTGGATCGGCATTGACGGTCATGAATAAGAAAGATTACAGAAGGTTATTCCAACATATTCCCCTACAGGATACGGAGATTATATTGAAAACATACACGGGGCAAAGAGTGTACCCCATCGGAAAAATAGAGGTAGAAGTGGTCCACAAGGGCGAAGAAAGCCAAGTAATGGACTTATATGTGCTACCTGAAGGAGGTCCACCACTACTAGGACGGGAATGGATTAGGAAAATGAATATGGACTGGCACTCCTTGAAGACACTAACGGTAGATTCCGGGGAAACAGATGTCAAACCTAAACGATTGTCCAGAATATTGGATGATGCTAAAGAGGTGTTCCAGCAGGGACTGGGAACACTGAGAGGAATTACGGCAAACATCAAGATTGATGAACATGCACAACCAAAATTTTTTAAAGCCAGACCGGTACCCTATGCAATACGACCTACTGTTGAAGCGGAACTGGAAGCACTAGAACGTTCAGGTGTACTGTCTAAGGTAGATTGGAGTGAGTGGGCTACGCCCATTGTTCCCATTATGAAACGTCCTGCGAGCAACAAGCCAGGAGATCCAGGGAAGGTTCGCATCTGTGGAGATTTCAAAATCACCGTTAATCCGGTGCTTCACACGGTGCAGTATCCGCTTCCACGGATTGAGGATATTTTCGCTTCATTGTCTGGCGGGAAACACTTCACCAAGATAGACCTGGCGCAGGCGTACTTGCAGATGGAGGTTGAGGAAGAGTCACGCCAATACCTCACGATCAACACGCATCGAGGGTTGTACCGGTACAATAGGTTGGTTTTTGGAGTGGCATCGGCTCCAGCAATTTGGCAGAGGGCCATGGAGCAGGTATTACAGGGAATTCCAGGCACACAATGTTACCTGGACGATATTCTGATCACAGGTGATGGTGATGAACAACATCTCGCAAACTTGGAACTGGTGCTCAACAGACTGAAAGAGTATGGACTTAGAGTAAATCGGCAGAAATGTGAGTTCTTCCAGAAGCGGATCTCGTACTGTGGCCATGTCATTGACCGGGAGGGGCTTCATAAGTCTCCTGACAAGATTGAGGCAGTTGTAAAGGCTCCCGCTCCGGAGAATGTCTCTCAGTTGGGGTCGTTTCTAGGATTAATTAACTATTACCATAAATTTCTGCCAAATCTATCCACGGTACTGCACCCATTAAACGCTCTTTTACAGAAAGGGGTACCATGGGAATGGGGCGAAAACTGTAAGAAGGCATTTCGCAAAAGCAAAGAATTGATCACCTCAGAGGAAGTGTTGGCTCACTTCAACCCGACACTGCCTATTCGGTTGGCTTGTGATGCTTCTCCATATGGTATTGGGGCAGTACTCTCACACAAGTTGCCAAATGGCACGGAAAGGCCAGTCGCGTTTGCATCCAGATCATTGACCTCCGCTGAGCGCAACTATGCGCAGATCGATAGGGAGGCTCTTAGCCTTGTATGGGGAGTGAAGAAGTTTAATCATTACCTGCAGGGCCAAAAATTCACACTTCTGACAGACCATCAACCGTTGGTATCCATTTTTAACCCTAAGAAGGGTGTTTCGGTGATGACAGCGCAGCGTCTCCAGAGATGGTCTCTTTTCCTAGGGGCACATCAATATCAAATAGAATTCAAAGGTACGAAACAGCATGGCAATGCTGATCGGCTGTCGTGCCTGCCACTACCTGAAGAAGAAGACACGACGAAAGTTGACCCTGTTGAGTTATTTCATTCGACCATCATCGAGTGTTTACCCGTCACCAATGCAAGTATTGAAAGAGAAACCAGGAACGACCCGACACTGTCCAGAGTCTACGAGGTGACAGTGAAAGGATGGCCAACACGGGGTGATCCTCTGTTACCGGCATTTTCGGCAAGGCGAGACCAGCTGTCCGTCTGCCATGGTACCTTGATGTACGGGACAAGAGTGATTATTCCTCCCAAGTTAAGGGAAAGAGTTTTAAACGAACTGCATGAAGGTCATCTGGGGGGAGTTAAAATGAAAAGTCTTGCTAGGGCTTATGTATGGTGGCCGGGCATTGACCAACAGATTGAGGAGTTAACGAAAAGCTGCGCTGGGTGCCAAAAAGTGCAAAATGCACCTCCGATAGCACCGCTACACCCATGGGAATGGCCTTCAGCCCCATGGCAACGCGTACACATTGACTTTGCTGGTCCATTCATGGACTCCATGTTCCTAATCGTGGTGGACGCACATTCCAAATGGCCAGAAGTCATCAAGATGAATACCACTACTTCAGAAAAGACAATTGCGGTGTTAAGAACAATATTCGCAAGGAACGGATTGCCAGAACAGATCTGTTCGGACAACGGACCACAGTTTGTATCGGAAGAATTCCGACAATTCTTAAAGAAGAATGGAGTAAAACATTATACCTCTGCCCCATATCATCCGGCGACAAACGGGTTGGCTGAAAGATTTGTCCAGACATTCAAAAAGACAATTAAGGCCATGAACGATGATCAGATTCCGCTGCAACACAAGGTCGACAAGTTCCTGATGTCATATCGAAACACCGATCATGCAGTGACTAACCAAAGTCCTGCCATGATGTTTTATAACAGGAGGTTGCGGTCCAAGTTGGACTTGTTAAAACCAAATGTGCGGAGGGAAGTGGAAAACAAACAGTTTCGGCATATTAACAACAAGACCACTCGAACTTTCGACGTAGGACAACCAGTGTTGGCAAGGGGCTATGGAAACGAAAAATGGCAGTCCGGAACAATTCGGGCCAGACAAGGACCTCTGATGTACACAGTAGATATTGGTCATAATGTGATAAGGCGTCATGCGGATCAACTGGTAGAGTCGAGAGCAAGGGTCGAACCCATGGTTGTGACAGAGACAACTGTGGAAGACGTTAATGAACCTGAAGCATCTACCTCGGCAGGGAATGTACTTGATGATGATGACACCCAATACATTGGAAACCAAATAGAGGAGGCACCTCAACAACAAGAATCAGAGACTACTGAGAGGCGTTATCCAAGCCGCATCAGAAAGCCTCCTGAGAGACTGAACCTTTGAACTGTTATACCTGAAGTTATATATGTATATATGTTATTATGTTATGTTAAATGGGGATATGACTGTTAAGCTAAAAAGGGAAGATTGTGGTGTATGTAACCTGTTCCACCTTAAGAGAACTTAAGCCTGTTCCACCTTAAGAGATGTACTACTTTCTCTGGCTGCTGTATACGTAATACTGGTGGTGACCACACCGGTATATAAGCACTGTGTAGTAATATTGTATCCAGTATAGTCCCTACCTCCAACCAGTAAAGACCTGTTGAATTTACTCTTGTAGTCTGTGTAGTAATTATCACTATAACACACAGACTTAACACCACCCAGCTGGACGACGGTGGAGAGGCGTTGGAGAAGGATGGAGTGGTCAACCGCGTTAAAGGCTGCAGACAAGTCAAGAAGGACGAAGAGGGATAGTTTACCTTTGTCACAGTCACAAAGGATGTCATTTATGACTTTGATGAGTCACGTTTTGGTACTGTGGCAAGGGCGGAAACCTGATTGGAGGGATTCAAACATGGATTTGCGGGAAAGATGGGCACGGATTTGGGAGGCAACAACACGTTCAAGGACATTGGAGAGGAAAGGGAGGTTGGAGATGGGGCAGTAGTTTGCAAGGACGGAGGGATCAAGGTTTGTTTTTTGTGGAGAGGGGTGATGACGGTAGATTTGAGGGAGAAGGGGACAGTACCTGAAGAGAGAGAACCATTAACAATGTCAGCTAACATGGGAGCCAGAAAAGGAAGTTGGGTGGTCAGCGGTTTGGTGGGAAGAGGGTCGAGGGAACAGGGTCCAATGGACAAGATAGCGCAGAGAGGTCATGAGGGGAGATCGGAGGGAAACTGGAGAAAGATGTGAGTTCAGGGCTAGGGCAGGGGGCAACCTTAGAGGAGGTTTGGCCCACTGGGCTAGGGGAAGGAAGGGAAGTGGCAGAGGCAGCTGAACGGATGGTCTCAATCTTAGAGACAAAGAAGTCCATGAGCTCCTCACATTTGTTATCGGAGGTGAGGGTGGAGGAGACAGAGGAGAGGTGTTTAAGAAGACATTTAGCAGTAGAGAATAGGAGCCGGGCTTTATCATTGCATTCCATAATGATTCTGGAATAGTGAGCAATTTTGGCCCGATAGTGCTTTATGTGGTATAGCCAGATCTGGCGGTGAATGGCTAAACCAGTTGTCCACCATTTCTGTTCGAGTCTGCGTCCCTTGGACTTAAGGGAGCAAAGATTAGAGCCGTACCAGGTGGAACGGCCAGGGTGAGAGAGGGTAATTATTTTAGTAGGGACTAGGGCATCAAAGATAGTGGTGAGGGTGTAGTTGAGCAGAAATATCATGGTGAATGGAGGGCCAGAGGCTGGACAGTTGGGATATCATAAGTGCAGTTGTAAGAGAGTTTTTTCCAGGGGTGGACACAGAAAGACGTAGGGTTGTGGGGCGGGGGGTGGGGGGTGGTGGGTGGTGGTGGAAGGGGGATGTGGATGGAGAGCGATACAAGGAAATGGTCAGAGATGGCCTTATCTGCAATTGACCTGATGGGAGTAGCAAAGCCATGAGAGATGGCAAGGTCGAGTGGGTGGCCATGAATATGGGTTGGGGATTTTACATGGAGGGAGAGATTAAGGGAGGATAGGAGGCGAGTGAACTCAGAGGAGAGAGAGCATGATGAATTGAAATGGAGGTTGAAATCACCAAGGATGAGAGGTCGTTCGGTGCAGAGGCTGAGGGAGGAGAACAGTGAAGATATCTCAGTAATAAAATATTTATGCTGCTTGGATGGGCAGTAAAGAACAAGAATTTTAAATGAGAGGTGAGAGGGGTGGAACAAGGTGAGATGCTCAAAGGAGGAGAAACTGCCGGAGGAATAGGGGGACAGACCAAGGTGTGATTTGGTGATGAGAGCCACACCGCCACCACGGCGGTCTGAGCGGGGCAAGTTGTGGAAGGTATAGCCAGGTGGGGAGGCTTCATTTAAGGGTAAGGTGTCATCACACCTCAACCTAGTTTCTGTCAGGGCCATGATATCGATGCAGACATCCATGATAAGCTCCAGGATGGTAAGGGCCTTGTTCGCAAGTGAACGGACATTCTGGAGGGAGATGCGGAGAAGGTCGGTGATGGCTGACCCACTGCCAGTGTCCACAGGGTCAGCGCTGGGGCGGATGAGTTGGACGGGGCGGAAATTGGCAAGATTTGCCCCCAGTGGGCGCACTGAGCGGGAAGGTCGGCGAGAGAGTAGATTAGAAACATAGAAGAAACATAGAAGACAGGAGCAAGATTAGGCCATTCGGCCCCTCGAGCCTGCTCCGCCATTTAATGAGATCATGGCTGATCATCCAAATTCAGTACCCTGTGTCATAAATCGCAACTTCTACAAGAAGTAACTCAGGAAGTACTACTGAACGGCCAGCTGAGGGCGCCGTCCGAGGAGTATAAATACTCAGCGTGGGCCCACCTTGGCCAGAGACAATCTGGAAACAGGAAGCTAGTGACTACTAACTAGACCTCCATGTTTTGTTACAAGTCGATTAAAGCCTTGCTTTATGTACAACCAAGTGCGTAGTGAGTCTTTATTATGTCAATTTAATCGACTTGTTATCGTCTCCACGCCTTGGGTGATTCGGAACAACCAGCTGCAACTTGAACCGCAGAAAGGGACTTGGGCAAGAAACTGATCCATCATGGAAAAACTCCTTAGACCCGCTCGTCTCGACATGGACCCGAATGCACCTGCGGCGGCGAAGGTATGGAAGCATTGGTTTTGTACCTTTAGCAACTTTCTTGAAGAATGTGGGGCGGATGCCCCTAATAAGTTACGAATGCTTATTAACTACGTATCCCCTCATGTGTATGATTATATTGAGAACTGTATAGACTACGACGCTGCTATCCAAATTTTACAGCAGCTATATGTCAAGTCCCCGAATGAAATCTTTGCTCGACACCTACTGGCCACAACTCGGCAGCAGCCTGTGGAATCACTCGATGAATTCCTCCAGAAACTTCGCAGGCTCAGCAAAGATTGTAACCTTAAAGCGATTTCAGCTGAACAGTATCAAGTGGAACTAATCCGCGATTCCTTTATCAATGGGATTGCGTCCCCTTTTATACGTCAGCGCCTGCTGGAAAATAAAACCCTCAATTTACGGGCTGCTTATGCCCAGGCGTGTTCCCTGGACTTGGCCAAGAAGAATGCAAACACTTATCTCCCACCACGTGCACGGGCGGCGGCTATCACCTTTACTAAGTCTTTCGATAGGTCTCGGATGGATGCCCCCACTGATGATGACTCGACTCTAACGGACGATGACCCTACCCTAGAGGCCTTTGCTGATGACGACCCCGCCATAGCAGCATCCTGGCAATCAGGAAGAAAGTGTTTCTTTTGTGGAGATACATTCCATTACAGAAAATTTTGCCCGGCTCGTAATGCGACCTGCAATCATTGCAGCAAGAAAGGACACTTTTCCAAGGTATGCCAGTCACAGGCCTCTGCTAACAAGAAAGGCCGCTCCCCTAAAGTATACCGGTCGAGAGCTCCTGTGAGCTTCGCAGCTGCTATCTATGGAGCTGCTCCTCCCCCAAGAACCGCTGCTAAGGCTACAGCTGCTAAAGGAAAAATTACCCCTCCTCCCATCACAGCTGTTTATCCCCAAAGTTTGTCCCATGCAGCCACGAAGGTTTCAGTAAATGGGCACACTCTAAGCGTGCTAATCGACTCCTGCAGCTCTGACAGCTTCATTAGTAAGCGGGCTGTCAGCAGGTTAAAACTGCGCATTTATCCAGGGAGATTGCAATGGCTCTGACGACTCTGACCACTAATTCTTCTGGCTTCTGTTTTGTCAACCTCATCCTCAATGGTTGCACGTATCCATCCACCCGGCTTGGAGTACTCAAAAACTTATGTAGCGATGTGCTTCTGGGACAAAAAGACTCACTTTTGAGTTTGGAGGGTCGAAGCCGGAGCTTACCATTTCTAAGGTGCCGTTTTGTGCGCTCTCGGCGGTCTTACTTGGTGAGCCCTCCCTGTTTGCCAATCTCTCCCCCTGCTGTAAACCCATAGCCACCAAATTGCGGTGCTTTAGCCAAGACGACCAAGCATTTTTCGAGGCAGAAATCTCTCGCCTTTTAGCTGACGGTATTATTGAGCCGTGTTCATCTCCCTGGCAAGTCGTCATTGTGAAAAACCCTTTAAAACAACATAAGAAACGTCTGTGTATTGATTATTCGCAGACTATTAATCAATATACCGATCTGGATGCCTACCCGCTACCACGCATAGATGACATGGTCAACAACCTTGCCAAATACAAGGTATTTTCAACCTTCGATTTAAAGTGCACGTACCATCAGGTACCGCTGAAAGACTCTGACAAAAAGTATACGGCCTTTGAGGCCAATGGTCGGCTTTATCAGTTTCATCGCCTTCCATTTGGGGTCACCAATGGGGTGGCCGTCTTCCAACGGGCAATGGATGGCCTTGTCCGGCAAGAGAACTTGACAGATACCTTTCCGTATTTAGACAACATCACTATTGCCGGCCATGATCAAAAGGAGCATGACGCCAATCTTCAGAGATTTTTTGACGTTCTCCATCGTCGCCACTTAACGTTAAACGAATCCAAATCGGTGAAATCGGTGCCATCAGTGAACATTCTCGGCTACTGGGTGGGCAACGGTGTTATTAAACCGGACCCAGAGCGACCCCGTCCACTTCAGGAGCTCCCTCCCCCTACAAATCTCGGCTCTCTTCGTCGGGCACTTGGCATGTTTGCTTATTACGCAAAGTGGATACCTCACTTCTCCGATAAAATACAGCCCCTGCTTCATGCTTCAAGTCTTTTCCATTGGAAGCAACGGCTATTTCTGCCTTCAACCTCCTCAAACGATAGCTGGAGAAAGCCACGCTTCGCTCCATTGACGAAAACCTTCCTTTTGTGGTCGAATGCGATGCATCGGAGGTGGCGATCTCGGCTACCTTGAATCAAGGTGGTCGACCCGTGGCATTCCTATCCAGAACCTTACAGGGTAGCGAGCTCCATTACCCCCCCCATCGAGAAGGAGGCTACAGCCATCATCGAGGCTGTACGCCAATGGAGTCATTTTCTTGCTTGGCGTCATTTCATGCTCATAACTGACCAGCGCTCCGTGGCCTTCATGTTGGATAACCGGAAGCGCATGAAAATCAAAAATAATAAAATTCAACTCTGGAGGATGGAGCTGGCCGCCTTTGGATATACTATCCGTTACCGACGCGGCAAACAGAATGTGGCCCCAGACACCTTCACACGGGCATTTTGCTCTTCAATGTCAACGTCGACTCTGGCGGATCTGCATATGGACTTATGCCATCCTGGCGTTACCCGTATGTTGCACTTTGTGCGCTCCAAAAATCTACCATTCTCAACGGAGGACGTAAAGAAAACATGCTCCTCCTGTAGGATTTGTGCAGAATTGAAACCACAGTTCTTCCGCCCATCAGATGACTTATTCATACATGCGATGCAGCCTATGCAGAGGCTCAGCATAGACTTTAAAGGGCCATTGCCTTCGTCGACGTGGATCACCTACCTACTTACGATGGTAGACGAGTACTCACGCTTTCCCTTCACCTTCCCCTGTCCTAATATGCTTACCTCTACGGTAATTAAATGCCTCGATCAGGTCTTTTCCCTTTGCGGGACGGGCAATTTTATCCACACGGATCGGGGTCCCTCCTTTATGTCGAGTGAACTTAAAAGTTACCTCTCCCAAAGGGGAATTGTCTCGAGTAAGACGACACCATATCACCCAATCGGCAATGGGCAGGTTGAATGATACAATGCCATCATCTGGAACGCTGTCCGTCTGGCACTGAGGTCATGCAACCTACCAGACCAGCAGTGGGAAACTGTGCTCCCCGACGTGTTACACTCTATCAGGTCTCTTCTCTCCACATCCACTAATGTCACACCTCATGAGCGATTCTTCAAGTTCCGGCGTCGCTCTACACACGGGACATCTCTACCGTCATGGTTGGTGGCTCCAGGCCCTGTGCTACTCCAGAGGTTCTGCCAAGAACAACCCTCTCATTGACAAGGTGGAGTTAACGGAGGTAAATACTCGGGCGTGGGCCCACCTTGGCCAGAGACAATTTGGAAACAGGAAGCTAGTGACTACTAACTAGACCTCCATGTTTTGTTACAAGTCGATTAAAGCCTTGCTTTATGTACAACCAAGTGCCTAGTGAGTCTTTATTAAGTCACCCTGTCCCTGCTTTCTCCACATATCCCTTGATCCCTTTAGCCTTAAGAAATATATCCAACTCCTTATTGAATAGATTTAATGAATTGGCCTCAACTGCCTTTTGTGGTAGAGAATTCCATAGGTTCACCACGCTCTGGGTGAAGAAATTCCTCCTCATCTCTGTCCTAAATGGCTTACCCCTCATCTTTAGACTGTGACCCCTGGTTCTGGACTCCCCCGCCATCGGGAACATCCTTCCTGCATCTAGTCTGTCTAGTCCTGTTAGAATTTTATGTTTCAATGAGATCCCCTCTCATTCTTCTAAACTCCAGCGAATATAAGCCCAATCGACCCAATCGCTCCTCATACGTCATTCCTGCCATCCCAGGTATCAGTCTGGTGAATCTTCGCTGCACTCCCTCCATGGCAAGAACATCCTTCCTCAGATAAGGCGACCAAAACTGCACACAATACTGAAGGTGTGGTCTCACCAAGGCCCTGTACAACTGCAGCAAGACATCCTTGCTCCTGTACTCAAATCCTCTTGCTATGCAGGCCAACATACCATTTGCCTCCTTAACCGCCTGCTGCACCTGCATGCTTACCTTCAGCAACTGGTGCACAAGGACACCCAGGTCTCATTGCACTTCCCCTTCTCACAATCTATTGCCGTTCAGATAATAATCTGTCTTCCTGTTTTTGCCACCAAAGTGGATAACCTCGCAGTTATCCACGTTATACTGCATCTGCCATGCATCTGCCCAATCACCCAACCTGTCCAAATCATACTGGAGTTTCTCGGCATCCTCCTCACAGCACGCACGCCCACCCAGCTTTGTGTCATCTGCAAACTTGGAGATATTACATCTAGTTCCTTCGTATTGTGAATAGCTGGGGTCCTAGCACTGATCCCTGCGGTACCCCACTAGTCACTGCCTGCCACTCGGAAAAAGACCCGTTTATTCCAACTTTTTGCTTCCTGTCTGCCAACCAGTTCTCTACCCAAGTCAGTACCTTAACCCAATCCCATGTGCATTAACTTTACACGCTAATCTCTTATGCGGGACCTTATCGAAAGCCTTCTGAAAGTCTAAATACATCACATCTCCCTTATCTATTCTATCAGTTACATCCTCAAAAAATTCCAGTAGATTAGTCAAGCATGATTTACCTTTTGTAAATCCATGTTGACTTTGTCCGATCCTGTCACTGTTTTCCAATTACATCTTTTATAATGGACTCTAGCATTTTCCCCACTACCGATGTCAGGCTTACCGGTCTATAATTCCCCGTTTTCTCTCTACCACCTTTTTTGAATAGTGGGGTTACATTAACTACCCTCCAATCCATGGGAACTGTTCCAGAGTCTATAGAATTTTGGAAGATGACCAGCAATGCATCTACTATTTCTAGGGCCACTTCCTTAAGTACCCTAGGATGTAGATTATCAGGCCCTGGGGATTTATTGGCCTTCAATCCCGTCAATTTCCCTAACACCATTTCCGTACAAATACTGATTTCATTCAGTTCCTCCCTTTCATTAGACCCTATGTTCCCCGACATCTCTGGGAGGTTATTTGTGTCCTCCTTTGTGAAGACAGAACCAAAGTATGTATTTAATTGGTCTGCCATTTCTTTGTTCCCCATTATAATTTCCCCTGATTCTGACTGCAAGGGATCTACTCTTGACTTCACCAATCTTTTTCTCTTCACATATCTATAGAAGCTTTTACAGTCAGCTTTTATGTTCCCAGCAAGCTTACTCTCATACTCTATTTTCCCCCTCTTAATTAATCCCTTTGTCCTCCTTTGCTGAATCCTAAACTGCTTCCAATCCTCAGGTTTGCTGCTTTTTCTGGCCAATTTATATGTCCTCTCCTTGGATCTTATGCTATCCCTAATTTCCCTTGTTAGCCATGGTTGAGTCACCTTCTTTGTTTTATTTTTATGCCAAACAGGGATGAACAAATTCTGTAGTTCATCCATGCGATCTTTAAATGTTTGCCATTGTCTATCCACCATCAACCCTTTAAGTAACATTCTCCAATCCATCCGAGCCAACTCGCGCCTCATACCATCGTAGTTTCCTTTATTTAAATTCAGGACCCTAGTCTCTGAGTCAAATACTTCACTCTCCATCTTAATGAAGACTTCTGTCATATTATGATCGCTCCGCCCCAAGGGGCCTCGCACAACAAGATTGCTAATTAATCCTTGACATGAATCAATTGAGCGGCCTGCGGGTGGCGCTGTCCAGGGAGAGTATAAATACTCGGGCATGGGCCCAGCTTGCGCAGGACATTCTTAACAGGAACTAGTGAAGGACACAACTAGACCGCCATGTTGTAAAACAGTTGATTAAAGCTTTGTTTAACGCTTAGATTAAGTGCCTAGTAGTTTTCTTACTTCAATCCTTTCTCATTACATAATACCCAGTCTAAGATGGCCTGATCTCTAGTTGGTTCCTCGACATATTGGTCCAGGAAACCATCCCGTACCTGCGCCTCGGGCTCTCTTTATATCGCCGCCGCTGCCTCGCTGCTCCTCCCAGGTCCGCACTGCCGCTGCCGCTGCTGCTGCTGTGGGGCCTACCTGCACCTCGGGCTCTCTTTATATCGCCACCGCCGCCTCGCTGCTCCTCCCAGGTCCGCACTGCCACCGCCGCTGCTGCTGCTGAATGAATTGGCCGGATGGGGTTGCTGCTCGTAATGCGGCAGCGACGAGTGCATTAATGGGCCCTTTGTAGGATGCCAAGAGAGGCACAGAGGGAAGCTGTGGGCGAAATTAACGCAAGTTGGAGGTCACCATAGATCAAAACGGCAGAGAAAATGTAAAACCACAAGCGAGCGACCAACAAAGCTGAAAACCGGTAAAGCGTGTCACCGGACAGCAAGTGGAGCTGCTACCTACAAGCCAGCAGAGCGGAAAAACCAGTAGAACCAGTTCAGCAGACACACAGCCGGAAGTTTAAAGGTAAAAATCTTTTTACCTTTTCAGAGATAGAGACACAGCAGTTCAGTCTTAGAGTGTAATCCAGTGCAAAAATGTAGTGTAATCCAATGTAGTTCAAAGCAGAAATGTAGTCTAGATGTCCGGAGAAGTCCAGGAGATCGGAAACTAATTTGACAAAAGAATTCCGCAGCTTAAGACTTGAAGTGACTGAAAAACAAAGCAGCGCCACAGCCGCTGAGTCAAACCGTGTAGTCAATGAGGTCCTGTCTGTGAGGAATCCAGTGATAGAGGTCAAGTTTCAGCAGAGTTCCAACAGTTGAAGGAGCGCTCAGTGAAAACAAAGACATATCCGAAAGATGGCATAGGGCAGGGTCTTGGGGGCCCTGTGTGGCCTTGTCCTCAACATTCTTTTCATCAACATCATTATTTTTATCGTTATCATCAATCATAGTCCATGAAGAAGAATTGTCTTCTCTCTTGGTGCTCCTCCTCCTCATTAACATCATTATCAACTTCCTCCTCTTCATAAAACTCTGACACCCCATCTCCTCCCCCACTGTTGCTGTGGTGGATTTTCAATAAAGGACAGAATAAACCAAAATTCACACTTTGGGATTAGGGGAGACCGAGAAGGGTGTGGAAGGTTTCTGGCTTTGTGCTGAATAACAGGGGTGCCTTGGTGACTATGTAGGTGTGCAGTTACTAACCTGCTGCTTGCACCATTCCACCAATCTTGCCATCTCCCACAGCTAGAGCAGAGTGTCTCCCCAGGCCCTCCATGACCCGACCCTGATAGAGGGCCAACTCTCTGATGTCTCCCTTGATTCCCTTCCTTTTTATGGGCATTGTGTGCAAGTTTCTCCTGCAACAAGACTGAGTGAGGGATGTCTCCATGGTGGCATCAGACATCTGATATAATAGATTTGCTGGTATCACCCTGTTAAAATGGAGGGTGGGGTTTTAAAATTCTGCGTGCAAATAAAAGCTGATAGGAGGATCTAAAGGTCTTATTGAAATTATGTGCTCTGCTTTTCTTCCTCCATGCTGTGCCCTGCTCCATCCTTTGGGTGCTAAGTCCTCCGCTTGATAGCATGCTTTGGAAGTGCAACAAATTCACACAAGAGCCTTCCATTATAGCTACTGACTGTGACAAACACTCTCCTACTTACCTGATGCTCCCCCAACCTGCTGCTGCAACGTTCAGCCATTCTTGGCTTTGAAAAGGTTGCACTACTCATTTCCAAGAATAGCAGTGTACTCCTCCCATGTTACACAGGGGCTCGTATCTTCACCCTCTTCCCTTGGAGAACAATGTGTATTTTGCACATGCCCGAACTAGAGACTGCCAACTCCACCAGATCTTCTGTGGTCAACTTCGGTTCATATGCAAAGCAACCTCTTGGCCTAGATTGGGCTTTTCTGCTGAGACCTTGACAGAGATTGGCCATTTAAAGGAAAGTTGCTGCATGTGGCTCAGAATTTTTTGGCTGCTGTCCAGTGGCTATGGGAGCCAGAAAATGTGGCTGGTGGAATCCTGAGGATGACAAAACAAATGTAGAGGTAGGAAACGGAGTCTGTGAGCAAGTCATTGAATGGCGCAGACCCTAAATCACCTGTTTGATGAAACAAAGTGGAGGTGCTGCTGCATGAGAGGAGTGCAAGGAGTGGTGTCTTGTTTGGGATTTAAGAGCACCCTCTCCAGAGGACAGTAATGCAGCAAGTCTGGTCGGAGGTTGTGGCCAGGCTCGGTGCTTTGTACATAGTCTGCAGTGCAGGGGGCATCTTTTACCTGGTTTACGGTAATTTACCTTCCTTTACCTGGTTTACGGTAATTTACCTGGTCAAGCAGCTTTTTGCTGCTGCATTCTGACCAATCCCAAACAGTGGTTTTGAATCGCTAAACCCACCCTTCCAGTTCTGACTGGAGGAACTTATAATTAATGATATATTAAAACAGACAAAATGGTCTGGATGCGAGAAAATCAAACTTTATTAACTAAAGAAAACTACACCACACGATCAAAGCAATAAAGAAACTACACCACACGATCAATGTAAAATTGCTTAACAGGGGAAGGCAGATGGCAAAAACGAGGGATAAATGGCTACAATGTAAGTCTTACAATCTTAGCAATTTCCCTTAAATTACCCCCCCTCTAACTCCTTACTAGGTTGCCTTGCTGAGGATTCAGAAATCTGCTCACCTGTGGTCCCAAAGAGAGAGAAGAGCTCACCTGCAGTCCATGAAAATAAGAGATATGCTTCTGAGAAGCTATCTTTATATCCTGGGAGCTCCTGCTGTTTTGGCGCTGAAAAGGTCTGTGTGCAAATTCGCGCCGAAAAGTTCGAATACACAAGAGAAAGGCCATGATTGGCTGATTCAAACGGGATATTTCCCAGTGGCCAAAGTGCTCCCATTGTCTAGAATGGGTTTCAAACCCATTCAATTTTAAACTGTTCCATTTCTTAGTCTAAACGGTCTCTTCCGTAGTTTAGGTGTGTCTCAATTGTGTGCTGGGCTTTGAATGGAGTTGGATTACTAGGTAAACAGAAGCCCTTTGTCCTGCGGTCACTGAAACTGTAGTCTCAAGTGGTTTAATCCCTTATGTCAACATCCTGCAGCAGTTTCTGCAAACAAACATTGCCTCTGTAGGGAAGGGAAACTCCCTTTTTTTGATTGACAGAATCTGACTGCCACTGCTTGATCCTCCCACTTTTCACAGACCTACACGAGCTGTTTTGCAAGCCCCTTTGTCCTTGGCCATGCTTTTCTGATGGACATTTTTGTCCCTTTGCAATTTACACAGTTCAAAACTCAAGAGTACATTTTTAAAAATAAAATGTGCTGTCTTAAAGTGTGTGAATTTTTCCACGAAGTTCCTCGATTCCAGTGTTGTCCATGTGCTGCCCAACTCAACGCAGCCCCCCTGCGATTCTGGGTATGTTTAAAACATTGTCCAACCCAGAGGCAATTTAAAGTCACGCACAGTCTCTGTCCACAATGTGGATGACTATCTCCAGTATCTTCGGGGCTGAGGGATTTTGCGAACCTCTACAGCAGTGCTTGGGTGCAGGTGCAGAAAAAGAAAAACAACTTCAGAAAACTGTCATGGTACCATATGCCAAGTAGATGGCCCAAATATGTATGCCACAAAGTGTTGTCTGTCAATCTGTTCGATGGAGTGAGTCTTTGGCTTAGTGCAACCTGCCACTGAGTCAAAAAAGTCAAAATAACCTCTCAGTAAACAAATGTTTCCTTGCAGCCCCTCTGAAGCTACTTCTTCTCAGCTCAAACTCGTGCCCTCATTCTGCTATCTCATGCCAAGACAAATAGCCCAGAGGCCTCCCCCACATTCAAGGCTTACACACAACATCATATTCAGTGTGTTGCAATGCAAGCTTTGTTTGAAGGTGCGTTTTACAGCCAGAATTATAACAGATGTTGTCCTGCTGTTCTTGTAGGTCTGGTAGACCTGCATCTGATTGCAAATCTATCTGCCAGAGGCCCAAAACAAAACAGCCCATTAGAGTAACTGCATCTTTCACCAATGTTTGCAAACACCAACAAAATAACACACATCCCAGAAGATACAGTCAATGAAGTAGCACAAGGTGAGCCACAGTGCACAGTTGAGAAGGAGAAAGTGCTGATGTCAGAGGAAGAACAGAAACCAGACATCAATGATCAATGTTTTAGGTTTTTAAGACAATCTGCTCGCTTGTCCTGGCCAACATTTATCCCTCAACCCACATAACAAAAACAGATTATCTGGTCATTATCACATTGCTGTTTGTGGGAGCTTGCTGTGCGCAAATTGGCTGCTGCGTTTCCCACATTACAGCAGTGACTAAGCTCCAAAAGTACTTCATTGGCTGTAAAGCGCTTTGAGATGTCCAGTGGTCATGGAAAGGTGCTATAGAAATGCAAGTCTTTCTTTTCTTTCTTTTTAATTTCCAGATTTTTAAAAACGGATTTCAAACTGCCACAGTGGGATTTGAACTCACGTTCTTTGGATTACTCATTCAGTAAGATAACCACTACACTACTGTACCTCTGTCAGATACATTTGCAATCAGATGCATATAGAAATGACTGAACTTGGAATGTTTCCAGGAATAAATGATTAAATTCTGTTGACGGACACATAGAAGAATTTTACAATTGGAGAGAGAAAAGGCCATAATTTAAATCTTACTCAGAGAGGTGACCTAGAATGTTATCTTGTGGAGACCCTTCGGTGGTTTAGCAAATGTATGCATTGAACAAGTGAGCTACACAGACAAGGAAGGTTTCATCCTCAGTCTAAACTTCATTCATTGACGTCAGCTGGGGCACAAGTAAAGGCCGTACAATTGGCCTCAGTGTTTCTGGATCAGGGAATGGAAAATCAGCCAGGTTTCCTGCTGCTGAGCCCTAACCAGCAACCCTTCTGTGTGTATGTGAACTTTATATGATGAAAAGATTAGGCTCAGTCTCGGGATCAGGGCTTGATGTCAGGGTTGGGCTCGGGATCGGGCTTTGTGTCAGGGTCGGGCTTGCGGTTGGGCTTGGGGTCGGGTTCAGCATCGGGATTGGGGTCGGGCTCGGGCTCAGGCTCAGGCTTGGCTGTGATGCCGTCTAGATTGAATAGCCCACCAACGTTCCCAGTCAAGGTATCCACATAAATAAATGTCACTTGGACAAATTACCAGTGGGTACCTACTGCCAGTAGAAATATACCCCAGCAAGGAGTCAACACCATCAGAATAGGACATGAAAGCGAACAAAAACTCAGATGAAAAAATGTAAAACAAAAAAAAACTTTAAGGGCTAGGATCTTAACCCCATGTGAAGTCTCCATTTCTGATTATGGGGACAGTTATCACAGAATCACACAGAATCACAGAAACCCCACAGTGCAGATAGAGGCCATTTCGGCCCATCGAGCCTGCACCGACACATATCCCACCCGATCCCCGTAACCCCTACACCAACACATATCCCACCCTATCCCCGTAACCCCACATATTTTAATCCCCCTAACACTAAGGGTCAATTTATCATAGCCAATCAACCTAACCTGCACATCTTTGGACTGTGGGAGGAAACCGGAGCACCCGGAGAAAACCCACGCAAACACGGGGAGAATGTGCAAACTCCACACAGACAGTCACCCGAGGCCGGATTCAAACCCGGGTCCCTGGCGCTGTGAGGCAACAGTGCTAACCACTATGCCACCGTGCTGCCCTTATGATGCAACTTTTGTGCCACTTTGATTTTGGATGCTGAACAAACTCCAAGGGGGAAATGGAAGACCCATTGGCAAAAGCTCTCTCTTTCTGCTTCAGCTTGACACCACATCCAGTCGAACTCCAGTGTGGCGTCTAATCTAATTTTAAAAGTGCTTGGGGTTGTTGGAGCTCCTGGCACTTTATAAACTGAAGTGGAGCTTATTTAAATATCTTGAGAGCAGGAACCTGTACTTTCAGGAATATTTAAATTTAACAAAAGGGAAGCGGAGCTCTACTCAACCATGTAAGCAGGATTGCAAAGAGCTCTTACACTCAAGCCCAAGAACTGAATTTAAACAATGTACTTCCAATTACAAATCAATATGGTAACTACTGAGGAAGAAAGACAGAAAGAATGAAAGACAGAAAGACAAAAAGACAGAAAGCCAGAAAGAAAGAACTAACTTGCAATTATAGAGAGCCTTTCACAACTTCAGGACATCCCAAAGCACTTAACAACCAATTAAGTACTTTGAAGTGTCGTCACTGTTGTAATGTCAGAAATGCGATAGCCATATTTGTGCACAGCAAGGTCCCACAAACAGCAATGTGATAATGTGCAGATTATCTGTTTTAGTGATGTTGGTTGAGGGATAAATATTGGCCAGGACACCGGGGAGAACTCCCCTGCACTTCCTCAAAATAGTGACATACGATCTTTTACGTCCAACTGAGAGGGAATACGCGGTTTAATGTCTCATCCTAATGACCGTAACTGAGATTGGTAACTACAGTATAATCACAGCCTAAATTGGAATTGCTGGAACTTTAATTCTGCAATCGATAAAGCTCTTTTTTGCCCACTTGTATTGCAATACGAATTAATTGTGTCTTTCTGTTCTCTCAGTAACGACCAGGATCAGTTCAGTATAAAAAACTGTTGTGGATTCCGAGGCTATAACAGAAACTAAGAACCAAAACCTATGAACATCAATCAGTGGCCGAGAAATTCACCTCGGGCTGTGGCGCAAAACGGGCGCTATCGGCTCGGCCGCCCTTTATACACAGTGCCTGCTATTCAGCTCCATTTTTAGGCCAGTAAGTGCTCAGTTTCCATAAAAGGTTACCAAATAATTTTTTGGATGCTCAAACATGATTGTACGTTCCCCTTTAAATAATCTATGTCACAATTGCCCAGTGCTGATACTGGAAACTATTACAGATTCTTTTCATTAGTTACAATTAATAACATCTGTATATAGTTATATAAAGCTCATGCTAAACCACTAGTTCAGCTTTCTGGTTCTCCATCTCTAATCTGTTGCCAGCAGTTTACTGAAACCACTTCTCCAAATTAACAAGCTCAACAATAGTAGGACAACAATGTCAAAATGTGCAGCAACATGACATGTCGATGAATACAATCCTTTCTTACATTGCTTAAAACTGTAAATGAGAAAGGAGGCAAGTGGATTGCAAGATAACCAGTTTTGGGGAGTTAAAAACAGAGTTGGCACAGGAACAACCAACCAGTGCTGTATTAAAACACTCATAGGTCTGATAACAAAGCATTCCTGCATTTCCACACAGCAATAAAAGATGCTAGGTACAAAGATGGTGAAGGCATAAAGATCACAATATTTCCACACTGGGATAAACTTTACAGGCAAAATCAACATATTAAAAGTACTGAAAGGCATCAAGATGGGAAGGTTTCTGTAGTACACATTTTGTCCAGTATGGTAATGAGAATACATTGCACTGTAGTCGATTAATTTCTTCTAGCTGTCTCTCCCAACCCTCATTTCTTCCCAATCTAACTCCTCATCCATCAACACTTCATAACTACACCCCCTCCCCCTGCCATGTTAAACCTATTATGGAAACTTGTCATGGGGTACATATGGATACTTTGAGTTCTACTTTCCATATGAAACAGCCAAGGGAAACGAGAAAAGATACCGAGGCCAGATGTTGTGGAACAGAGGCAGGCACGATAGGCAGCAGTGTGAGTGCAGGCTTTGATTCAAGAAAGTCAATAGTGATATGGATATAATCACTGGGAAGTAACAACAGAATGAAAAAATAGCTCAGGCTGTGGAATGGGGTAACAGATGCTAATTCTGTACACAATCTGGATGTTTACGCTCGCGAAAGAAACTGCTTTTTTATAAGTGCCATGGAAACTTGATGAAATAATGTGGTTTGGTGGTTTTGACAAAGTTAATAAAATATTTTGAAGAGGTGACTGATTTGATAGATAAGGACAATGCAGTAGATGTGGTGTATGTGGATTTTCAGAAGGCATTTGATAAAATGCCTCACAGGAGATTGGTTACTTAAATTCAGAATGATGGTATAAGAGCAAATCTAACAAAATGGATAGAAAAATAATTAACAGACAGGAAATTAAGAGCCAGAAATGCGAGCGTACCCATTATTGGGTGCACAGGGCACAATCCCTGTGCCTGAACGGTGAGGCCCGTGGCTCGTCAGATATTAAGCCTCAGGACTAATTTTAATGGAGCCAGCGAGGCGCTTTGAGCCCACTGGTGAAGAGGAGTGCAAGATCGGGCTGATGCTATCATCGCAGCGACCATCAGGTAAGTGAGTCCGGTCCAGGATCGGGGCTGAGTTTGAGACGGGAGGTCAGGGCCGGGCCCGTTCCGGTCCTGGAGTCGCTGGGGCCAGGTCTGGAAATTGTGGGGGCTGGGATTGGGGTCCAGGAATCACGGGGCCAGCGCCAAGGAGATCGGGGTTGGGGCCGGAAAGATCGGGGGCCGGACAGGGAACGGGGTTCAGGAGCATGGGAGATTGGGTTCTGGGCCTGGAAGATTGGGGTTGGGGGGATCGGGGGTCGGGGTTGGGGCTGGGAAGGTCGGGGGTTGGGCTGGGAAGGTCGAGGGTTGGTGCCGGGAAGATCGGGGGTCGGAGCCAGGAAGATCGGCGGTCGGGGCCGGGAAGATTGGGGTTCAGAGGCGGGAGATCCAGGGTCGGGGCCGGGGAGATCGGGGGTTGGGGCTTGGGAGATCGGGGGTCGGGGCCGGGGAGATCGGGGGTCGGGGCAAGGAAGATCAGGGGTCAGAGGCGGGAGATCGGGGGTCGGGGCCGGGGAGATCGGGGGTCGGGGTTGGGGTTTTTGGGGGTCGGGGCTGGGAAGATCGGGGTTCAGAGCCAGGAAGATCGGCGGTCGGGGCCGGGAAGATTGGGGTTCGGAGGCGGGAGATCTGGGGTCGAGGCTGGGTAGATCAGGGGTCAGGGCCGAGGAGATCAGGGGTCGGGGCCGGGGAGATCTGGGGTCGAGGCCGGGTAGATCAGGGGTCAGAGCCGAGGAGATCAGGGGTTGGGGCCGGGGAGATTGGGGGTTGGGGCCGAGGAGATCGGGGCTGGGGAGATCGGGGGTCGGGGCCGGGGAGATCGGGGGTCGGGGCCGGGGAGATCGGGGGTCGGGGCCGGGGAGATCGGGGGTCGGGGCCGGGGAGATCGGGGGTTGGGGCCGAGGAGATCAGGGGTCGGGGCCGGGGAGATCGGGGGTTGGAGCCGAGGAGATCGGGGGTCGGGGCCGGGGAGATCGGGGGTCGGGGTCGGAGAGATCGGGGGTCGGGGCCAGGGAGATCAGGGGTCGGGGCCGGGGAGATCGGGGGTTGGAGCCGAGGAGATCAGGGGTCGGGGCCGGGGAGATCGGGGGTTGGAGCCGCGGAGATCGGGGGTCGGGGCCGGGGAGATCGGGGGTCGGGGCCGGGGAGATCGGGGGTTGGAGCCGCGGAGATCGGGGGTCGGGGCCGGGGAGATCAGGGGTCGGGGCCGGGGAGATCGGGGGTCAGGGCCGGGGAGATCGGGGGTCGGGGCCGGGGAGATCGGGGGTTGGGGCCGAGGAGATCAGGGGTCGGGGCCGGGGAGATCGGGGGTTGGAGCCGAGGAGATCGGGGGTCGGGGCCGGGGAGATCGGGGGTCGGGGTCGGAGAGATCGGGGGTCGGGGCCGGGGAGATCAGGGGTCGGGGCCGGGGAGATCGGGGGTCGGGGCCGGGGAGATCGGGGGTTGGAGCCGAGGAGATCGGGGGTCGGGGCCGGGGAGATCGGGGGTTGGAGCCGAGGAGATCGGGGGTCGGGGCCGGGAAGATCAGGTGTCAGAGGCGGGAGATCGGGGCCGGGGAGATCAGGGCCGGGGAGATCGGGGGTCGGGGCCGGGGAGATCGGGGGTCGGGGAGTTCGGGGGTCGGGGAGATCGGGGGTCGGGGAAATCGGGGGTCGGGGCCAGGGAGATCGGGGGTCAGGGAGATCGGGGGTCGGGGCCGGGGAGATCGGGGGTCGGGGCCGGGAATATCGGGGGTCGGGGAGATCGGGGGTCGGGGCCCGGGAGATCGGGGGTCGGGGCCGGGGAGATCAAGGAGCGGGGCCGGGGAGATCAGGGTTTGGAGCTAGGAGATCGGGGGTCAGGACTGGGGAGATCAGGGGTCAGTGCCGGGAAGATCGGGGTTTGGAGCTAGGAGATCAGGGGTCAGGGCCGGGGAGATCAGGGTTCGGGGCTGGGGTGATTGGAGGTCGAGCTGGTGAAATCGGCGGGGGGTAGGAGGAATAAGGAGGCCACCTAATACTCACAAAATAAGAGTCTAATTAGGGTAGAAGCGCAAAGAGATCGGCGAGGGGTGGGGCAGGACAGAGTTACACATCATTTAATGCAGCAATGCAGATTAACAAAGCCATAAAAATGCAAACAAAGCACTGGGGTCCATTTCTACAGGAATAGAATTCAAAAGCAGAGGAGTTATATTAAACTTATATAGAACCTTGGTTAGACCACACTTAGAGTACTGTGAACTGTTCTGGTCTCCATTATTACAAAAAGGATGTAGAAACACAAAGTGCAAATAAGATTTACAAGGATGATACCAGAACTGAGAGGGATACAACTATCAGGAAAGGATGAATGTAGTGTATGTGCCTTTAAGAGCCCCCTGTGTACTGTAATGCCGGTAATGGCCACTCGGGCTATATAAGCCTGTATATTGTGTTGTATCAGTTAGTTTACCTCCAGACTTTGTTCAGTAAACACCTGTGAAACCAACTCCTGCCTTCAGTGTCTCTATTAACACACGGACACAGCAGTGGCGACGAATTGGAAACGGACTTCACTGCAATTCGGCAGCACCTCAAGGACATCGATTCCTCAGACGTCCAAAGTCGAAGAAAAGCAAGAAAAAAAACTGTGGTTTCACCAGCTAGCCAAGCTGGTGGCAGGTACTGCAATAATCCTTCCTGGGCGGGCTGGGGCTCCATCGGCTGGCTCTGCGGCGAGGCCAAGCAGCGAAGGCGGAGGCAAGCAAAAACAGACAGGGGGGGAGCACTCGGGAGACGGCCGGCGCTGCAAAGCAGGTCGGCGTTCGAACCTAGCAGAGGGGGGGAAAAGTCCCAGAGAATCCGGCGGGAACGAATCTCCACCTGTAAAAAAAAACGCGGAAAACAGCGATGTCAGCAGCAGCAGCGGCGGGAAAGTGCGGGAAGTGCCATATCTTTTCTGCAGGAAAGAAAGAAAAGTGCGGGAAGCACCATTTTTTTTCCAGGATGCCTAAGGCTGGCAATATTGATGCTTTTGATAACGATATAGAGGATTGGACCACATATGTGGAAAGAGTGGAGGTATATTGCACAGCAAATGGAATAGAAAATGATAAAAAGGCGTCAGTACTTCTAAATCTAATGGGCGCAAAGACATATGGGCTGTTATGAAACTTAATCGCTCCAGCCAAACCAAAGGACAAGAATTTTAAGGAAATTGTTGATACCCTACAGGAGCACTTAAACCCAACACCGCTGCTGATAGCGGAACGATTCAAATTCTTCAAGAGGAATCAGCACAAGAATGAAAGTAACGCTGATTACCTCACCGAATTAAGAAAGCTATCAAAGCACTGCCAATTCGGGGCAGGACTGGCAGATTCTCTTCGAGACAAATTCGTCTGCGGTCTCCTAAGTGAAGGAACACAGAAAAGGCTGCTTTCTGAGAAAGATTTGACACTGGACAAGGCTTTCAGTATGGCTGTATCATACGAAGCAGCCGCAAGAGGAGCTGCAGAGATACAGCAAAAGACAAAGGACTTCGGCACCCATGAAATGACACAGGGTTTCGAGAGATGTTATTGCTGCGGCAGATCCACCCATGACCAGAGGGATTGCTGGTTCAAGGACAAAGCATGCAGGCAATGCGGAAAAATTGGACACATTGCACGGGTATGCCGATCTGGACAAAAAAAATCCATGCACAGGAAAAAAAAAATCAGTAAAGAAAAGTACAGAAAGGTACAAATGATGACGGACAGTAGCTCCGAAGACCAGAAGAGCGATAGCGACTCCGGAAACAAGAGACTAAGCTGTCTCAAATTACATAATGTAATTGCCAAAGAAGATTACCAGACCATTTGGATTACCCTCACGATAGCAGGGTCCCCAGTTAAAATGGAGCTAGATACAGGATCAGCTCTGACCGTCATAAATCGACGGGATTACGAGCAGCTATTTCCGCATATACCTTTAAAAGACACATCCATTATCTTGAAAACATATACGGGGCAGAAAGTATACCCCAAAGGAAAAATAAGGGTGCCTGTTGTATACAACGGCAAGGAAATACAGAAGTTGTATTTATACATTCTACAAGATGGTGGTCCACCGCTGTTGGGACGTGAATGGATCAGGAAGATACGTTGAGACTGGCACTCCATTCAGGCACTGACGGTGACCAGTAAGAAAAAAAATGATGATGACGTCATACTTGAACGATTAAAAGACATCTTGGCCAACGCCAAGGAAGTGTTTCAAGAGAAACTAGGAACCTTGAAAGGCATCACCGCCTCAATAAAAGTGGAAGATGCGGCAATTCCCAAGTTTTTTAAGGCAAGGCTGGTGCCATACGCAATTCGTCCAGCAGTCGAGGCAGAGCTGGAGAATTTGGAAAAGGCAGGCGTATTATCCAAGATAGATTGGAGCGAGTGGGCAACACCCATCGTCCCGGTCATGAAGAAAATGTTGAATAATGATAAATCTGAAGAACAGAGAAAAATTTGCATCTGTGGAGACTTCAAGGTGACTGTAAACCCGGTCCTTCACATGGTACAGTATCCTCTTCCGAGGATAGAAGATATTTTCACCTCACTATCCGGAGTGAAACGTTTCACCAAAATTGACTTGGCACAGGCATATCTACAGATGGAGGTTGAAGAGGCCTCTAGAAAGTATCTCACGATAAATACACACAAAGGCCTGCACCAATACAATCGACTGGTTTTCGGAGTAGCATCAGCTCCAGCTATCTGGCAAAGAGCTATGGAGCAAGTCCTCCAAGGGATTCCGGGGACTCAATGCTACCTAGACGACATCCTTGTAACAGGAGAAAACGCCAACGAGCACTTTGCCAATTTGGAGCAGGTGCTCACTAGGCTGAGAGAACGGGGCCTACGAGCAAATCGCCCCAAGTGTGAATTTTTCCAGAAACAAATATCATATTGTGGCCACATAATTAATAAGAAAGGGTTGCATAAGTCACCTGAAAAAATTGAAGCGGTCATAAAAGCCCCAGCACCTGAAAATGTTTCACAATTAAGGTCGTTCCTGGGATTGATAAATTACTATCATAAATTTTTACCGAACTTATCAACTCTTCTGCACCCCCTTAATGAACTGCTACAAACAGGAATAATTTGGAAATGGAGCGAAGACTGTAAACGTGCCTTCCATAAATGCAAAGACTTAATCACGTCCAAGGAAGTTTTGGCTCATTACAACCCATCACTGCCAATCAGACTGGCGTGCGATGCATCCCCTTATGGCGTAGGAGCGGTATTATCGCATTGATTCCCTGATGGCTCGGAACGGCCGATAGCTTTTGCGTCATGCTCATTGAACTCAGCTGAGCGTAACTATGCCCAGATCGACAGGGAAGCACTCAGCCTGGTGTGGGGAGTGAAGAAATTCAACCATTACCTACACGGACAAAAATTTACCTTGTTGACTGACCATCAACCCCTCATCTCCATATTCAACCCTAAAAAGGGTGTTCCCATTCTGACAGCGCAAAGGCTGCAGAGGTGGTCCCTTTTTCTAGGGGCACACCAATATGACATGGAATACAAAGGATCAAAACAGCATGGGAATGCTGACAGTTTATCGCGCCTACCGTTGCCAACGGTAGAAGAGGCACCTACAGTAGACCCAGTGGAGATGTTACACTCTACCATAGTGGAATGTCTACCAGTAACAAATTCTGCCATTGAAAGGGAAATGAGAAATGACCCGACTCTCTCACGGGTCTACGATTTAACAGCGAAGGGATGGCCAGCACATGGCGAACCACTGTTGCCAGCATTCTCGCAAAGAAGAGAACAGCTGTCAGTGTGCCGAGGAACCTTGATGTGTGGATCCAGAGTGGTGATTCCACCCAAACTCCAGGATAAAGTGCTAAAGGAGCTTCACGAGGGGCATCTGGGTGGAGTGAAAATGAAGAACCTAGCCAGGGCGTTTGTATGGTGGCCAGGTATCGATGGAGACATCGAAGAAATGACCAAGAGCTGCCTAGGATGCCAGAAGGTCCAAAACGCTCCACCACAAGCCCCTCTACATCCATGGGAGTGGCCCTCATCTCCATGGCAAAGGGTACGCATCGACTTTGCTGGTCCATTTATGGACTCAATGTTCTTAATCGCGGTTGATGCACACTCCAAGTGGCCGGAGGTAATAAAGATGTCCTCCACCACCACGGAAAAAACCATCACAGTATTAAGGACCATATTTGCCAGGAATGGGCTGCCTGAACAGATCTGTTCTGATAATGGACCGCAATTTGTGTCCGAAGAATTCAGGAAGTTCTTAAAAAACAATGGGGTTAAGCACTACACGTCCGCCCCATACCATCCCGCCACCAATGGATTGGCTGAAAGGTTTGTCCAGACCTTCAAGAAGGCCATAAAGGCCATGGGTAATGAAGACATAGAACTTCAGCATAAGGTAGATAACTTCTTGTTTGCATACAGGAATGCAACACATATGGTTACAAACCAAACTCCCGCCATGATGTTCTTCAATAGAAGCCTAAGATGCCAGCTGGATTGGATCAAGCCAAACATCAGAAGGGACGTGGAGAACCGGCAATTTCAAGGCATGAATGAAAGGCCAACTAGAACCTTCCAGATAGGTCAACAAGTTTTGGCCCGGGACTACCGTACCGAGAAATGGCAGCCTGGAACTATTTGCACACGATTAGGACCACTGATGTATACCGTGGACATTGCAGAAAGCATAATAAGGCGCCATGCTGACCAGATCATAGAGTCATCCGAAAAGGGACAACCTACACCACAACTCTATATGCCTAATGATGAAGTAGAGATACCCATAGTATCTACCTCCGATCCGGTGATACTGGAACCAGATGAACCCGACACTGGCATTCAAGCCGAATCAGCCTTGCCAAAAGAACCTACTACACCACCAGAAACTACTACACCACCGAGGCGTTATCCGGACCGAGTCAGGAAGCCTCCAGAGAGACTGACTTATAATTGATTAACTGCAGCAATGTGTAGATTATTGTTCTTGTAACATGTAATTAATGATTACTTAAAATATTATGTACTGGTTGGCTAAAAGGGGAGGAACTGTAGTGTATGTGCCTTTAAGAGCCCCCTGTGTAATGTAATGCCGGTAATGGCCACTCGGGCTATATAAGCCTGTATATTGTGTTGTATCAGTTAGTTCACCTCCAGACTTTGTTCAGTAAACACCTGTGAAACCAACTCCTGCCTTCAGTGTCTCTATTAAAACACGGACACAACAATGAACAGGCGTTGGCTCTTTTCTCCAGAAAAGAGAAGACTGAGAGGTAACCTAATAGAGGTCTTTAAAATTATGAAGGGGTTTGATTCAGTAAATGTAAAGAAGTTGTTTCCACTTGTGGTGGGGGGACCAAAACTAGGGTCCATAAATATAAGATAGTTACTAAGAAATCCAATCAGAAATTCAGGAGCAGCTTCTTCACTCAGAGAGTGGTGAGAATGTGGCACACGCTACCACATAGAGTAGTTAAGGTGAATTACATTGATGCATTTAAAGGGACGCTAGATAAGTACACGAGGGAGAAAGGAATAGAAGGATATGGTGTTAGGGTGAGATGAAGTAAAGTCATGTGGAGCATAAACACTGGCATGGACCAGTTAGGCTAAAGGACCTGTTGCTGTGCTGTACATTCTATGTAATATGCCGAGCGTCGCATTTCTGGCTGGTTATGTGTGCACACATCTCCTGCCCTCAACACTGGGGCCTTCGTAGTCCGAGTAGCATCCAAAAAGTGGGTGCTGCGCAGACCAATCTTTAGATCTAAAAGCTAGGGTAAATGGGGTTTTCTTACCAGAAGTGGTATATGGAAGGGAACATTGCTGGGTCCACTTTTGTTATTGGTATATATTGAACATTTGGACTTGGGCATAGGGAGCACCATTTTAGAATTTGCTGATGGTACAGAAGAAGGGGGTTTGGCAAACGGTGAGGAGACTTCAGGAAGTCCTAGATGGGTTAGTGGAATGTCAGACAGATGGCAGATGTAATTTAATGTGGGAAAGTATGGAGTCATATAATCGGGAGGAAAAACAACAGAGTATACACTCTATGGAAAGACATTGAAGAGTGCAGACAAAGAACAACTTAGAAGTTTAACTACATAATGTCTTCAAAGTGCAAATGCAGGTAGATAAAGTTATAAAAAAAAGGCCAATAGCATTTTGGGTTTTATACATAGCAGTATAGATTATAACAGTAAAGAAGTAGTGATAAATTTTTACAAAGTAATGATTATGCTACAGTTAGAATATGATAGCCAGTTTTGGGCACCCCATTATAGAAGGGTCATTAGAGCCATAGAGAGCTTACAGCTTAGATTCATCAGGATAATGCCAGTAATGATAAACTATAGTTATGAGGAGAAACTAAAAATTCAAGGACTATTTCCATTGTAGCAGAGAAGGCTAAAAGATTTAATAAATGTTTTCAAAATTATGAACGGTTTTGATAAGATGAACAGGGAAAGGCAATTTCCTCTACTTGGGGAATCAGTGATGAGAAATCATCAAGTTAAATGATCACCAGGACAATGAGGAGAGAGTTGAGAAGAAATGTCTTTGTACAGAAAGTTGTTGGAGCATGGAATGCTTTGCGACTGGAAATGTGTGAGGCGTGTCGGGGGTGGCGGGTGTGGCACGTTGCGTGCGCCCAGTCAGTTATACCCCTGACTGTTGGTGAGCGGTTCGAATTGCTCCCATGCCCCAGGGTTCTAGACACCGGACTTAGGTGCAGGCAGCGATACAGAAAACTCGAGTAGACAAGCGGTTTGGTGTAAGAAAACCAAGATTTTATTAAAACAGAAATAAAAACACAGTCTTATGAGAAATTACTGGTAAACAATTACAGGCATAAACAAAATAATATACTTATACAGGGAATGGGGAACACACGGCACATCGAGGGAAAACAATCCCCATTATCCTTATCCCACCCCTATACCTAACTAGATTAAGCTATGAGGGGCCAGGAGTTCATGCTCACCGAGTCAAAATCTGCTGAGTTCAAATGGCTGTGGGGTTTGGGGTTTGCTCTTTGTGCTCTCTGGGGCCTGCCATCATCACATGGTCTCAGGGCGCTGCAAGGGCATCGTCCAGGTAAAGTACCCCGAGGTTAAAGCCTTTGCTTGGGTACTTTACCTCGCAGGGATGATGGTTCTTCTTCCTCGGGTGGCAGCAGCATGAAGATAGTCACAGGCCGGCTGGATTGAAGGCCCGATTATTCGAAGCGTTCTTCAATCTTCTCCCAATTCGTCTTGTCTCATCTCATCTCATCTCACCTCACCTCGTCTCGTCCCGCCTCGTCTGGCCTGGTTTGCCTGTGTTCGCCTGGTGCAATGCCGGGCGTCCCTGATGGAGTCAGGAAAGACACGGGCAGTGGCCAGGCGGCAAGCGCGGGAGGGGAAAAAGAGCAGGAGCCACGAGGGCAAGGAGCAAGAGAGCGTCAGTTACCGGTGGGCCTACAATTATACTCCTTCGGATGGCCCTTATCTGTGCGCCAAATCAGGTCAGTTCATTTTTTCATTTTTGGCGGGCTGTTTTGAACGATTACACAAATCTAAACTAACTGTTTTTAGATGGCCGTTTATTGCACCTAATGGCCTGATGTCCGAGCTGTATTATCATTAATGCATTTTAATCAGCCTTGGTCGCTTCCCTAAGCTTTTTCCGATTATTTATGCGGACAAACTAATGGCCTTGCGCTTAGACCTAACTGGGGTAATCTGTTCCAATCTGACGAAATGCATATTCAGTGTTTGCTTAACTGTCTAGGTTTTCAAACACAAAAGTCCTTTTTCACAGAAATGCATTTTAAGTTTCGATTTCCCAAAACAGCTTGTTCTGTGCTGCAGAGTTCAAGCTTTTAAAATCTTACAGGCTTTTGGTCATGAGGTGCGGACGCCATCTTTTGGGTACCCTTTTTAAATTGTCCATAGGGTCCCTTTATTAATAACCTTGGGGAGAAATGTGGGAATTTTGTGAATCTTACACTCCCCCCTGTGATACTAAAACTTGCTTGAAGTATCATCCTTACAAGGTGAGCAAAATTTTCTGACCCTGTAATTACCTATCTAATATACCCACGACACATGCACTTCCCATTCTGTGAAAATGTATTGTACATAAGTATACATAGAATAATTACAGTCATTTTACACACATCCAAGCATGGAGGGGGTCCAAAACACCTGCACCACTTGGTACACATACATCTTTATTAACAACACATCGCAAAATCTTTATTAAAAACAACAAACAAAAAAACAACAATCTTTAATCAAAAATACAAGGAAAAGCTCAAACAGGTGTATATCCCTCCACCTTCACATAATGTTCCTTCCAGATCCTCTAGTTTTGGAATTCTAGCAACTGACCCTTTCCCTTACATTGAATGCAGACTAGATACAACACTATCCCTAACTGGCAAACCACGAGAATGTGGGAAGCCAGTCTAATCCACGAAAGGACCTCTATGTTATTGAAAATGTTCCACCAGGGTGGAATCACAATATCCAATATCTTAGTCCCTATCTCTACTGTTTTCTGCTCTAGAGTGTAAAAATGTTTCTGCGAAACTATAACGGCTTTGAGTATTTTGGTAAGGTGTTCTGGGAGAGGGGGAATTTCATAGCTGAAGTGTGCCACGTACTTTTGCAAGTTGGTAAAATTCTCCTTTACAGTGAGGTGAACAGTGGAGGGTTTAGGAATGGGGACAATTCGCTCCTGGGCCACTTGAACTTCTGTCTCGGGTTTAAAGCAGAAACCGCTGTCACTTACCGGACACCAGCTATGCTGTCCATGCTGGTAGTGGGACGCACCTGTGGTAACACAATATGTCCCACCTCCTATATATGCTACCTACAGGGGAACATGGCCTTGTGCCATTGCCTCCATGGTACAATTTATAGGTTTCGCGCCAGCAGCTCTGTACCCGCACTGCGGCTTCGAATAGGCATTCAAGTGCTGGGGACACAGGATTATGTGTGCTCCCTGGCTGCGGCACCCTGAGAGGTCATTACCTGTCATAGCGTGCTCCCACTTTATGACGTAAGGTGGGACCGCTGTGAAACGAATGTGCGCACCCCTCTGAATGACTCCAATGTTCTCAACCCTGTATACCGGTGCGGGTCAGGCTGTCCTACCCATCACTGGCATCCTAACTACTACTCCCATGATCATGTGGTTGGACCACCCACAATCCACTGGGACTGGGTAGGCCTCGGAAGCTAGCCGGAGTTGGCACGGGCTTAATGCATTCTCAAACGGGTGGAGGGCTGCGAGGTGCTTGTTGCTGATCCAGGAGGGGACTAAACCCTGTTTTAAATCCTCCAGATTACTGCGGCCCGCGCCCAGCAACCATGCCCCATACAGCACGCACACCTCGTTCTGCACAGCCTGGTCAGAAGCATTTCTGTCCTCCCTTATGAGGGCATTTACCATCTTCGCGTGCTTTTCCAATTCCGCTATAATCTCCTTTAAATGGACCGTTATGGCCTGGTCCTCATGTAACTCCGAGCCCACTACTTTGTTCTCATCCATTAATATCTTCCTTAACTGTGTTTTTAAACTGTTTATCTGGGTCTGCAGCTCTATGTCATCCAGACTGTTGATGACAGTGGACCCAGTATTAAATGCAGTAAAAACATCATTCCACACTCCCCTTCTTTTTCTCCCTGCATTACCCAAAAAATTGCGGTGTGTGGTGTACAATTCGGTTTTGTCAACATTGGCGAAATCTAACTCAAAACTTCTTGAACATGTCCTTTAATAGGGCCTGGTATAGCTGCTCTGTTTATTTGGGACACCACTCCAGTAAATGTACCTCAGTGAGATTTAAAATCACGGAGGCTACTGCGTAGTCATAGAGTCATAGAGTTTTACAGCACAGAAAGAGGCCCTTCGGCCCATCGTGTCTGCGCCGCCCATCCATCCCTTGGTACAGCATCTGGTCGGTAGGCACTAGTACCAACCCATTCCCTGGTCCCTCGGTGGTGGTGGGGCACCCTTCCCTGGGTAAACTCGCCGCCTGCGCCGTGGGCAGGGGCTTTCGGGGGCGGGTTACAAGTTCAGTGGCGTTGACTGGGATCAGGGAGAATGGGACCGCACGCGCCTTCAGGCTGGTATCCCACTTCATCCCCTCCCCGGCGTCTTGCCACTGTCGGTGGAAAACAATGGATATACCTGAGGGGCAGACCTTCTCTGACCCCCACATACAGATATAAATCCCTTGATCCAGTTCCCACCACTTGTCCCAACACACGCTTAATCCCCCATGAGTCCCTGTAATTGTCCGGTGGGTATTGTTCCCCAACCATTCCCACTCAACTGCGGGGTTCCTCATATCTTTGCTCAGCTTTCTGAGCCACCGCCACCTATCCAGAGGAATATGTCCCTTGCACGTTAAACATACACGCTTCCCTACGGTGACGCTGACCCTTGTGGTAACGACCCGTACCCTGGGGCACAGGAGGGAGGCCTCCCCGTACGTGAACCCGGTCTGACTGGAGTACTGAGACAAATTCGACCCCAGCCACCCTGGCCACCTTCCCTCGTGGACGTAGACAGCGGTCTCCTCGGCATCCCGTTCGCCGCTTCCGTCGACTGCTATCGGCGCTCTATCTCGGAGCACCCATTGATGTGGGAGTCCTGTACATCACCCCTCTTTTCCAGGCTCAGTCCCATCAGGGCGAGTAGGATTACGATCCCCTTCATCCTGAAAGTCTTTCTGCAACAGATACAAAACATGCAGCCAGGTCCCCAAGAGATTCTCTAGCTTGGGTAAAGCATAGTCGAGCATTGCGGCCTCGACTCAAACACACACACTCTTAGCAGATTACTTGCTTAATTAAAAAAAACTACCCATCACCTTACTTAACTTATGCTAAAACACCCAAACTTAAGCTAAATACCTAACTTAAAATATAAACATACATAACCTAAACTAAATACATCTGCCGCCCGTCTTCGGGCGGCCAGGCTAATTCCTGGTTGGACTGCGGCACACCGCTTCCTCCGGCGTGACCGCACCATCCTGCACTGTTGGTCCCTCGCAGCCTGTGGCCGCTGGCTGAGAACCTCTGTCCTTGGATCTCCCCCTAACTCGAGGGGCGGCCCTTGGTAACTGGAGAGCTGGTGACCATGGCTTTCTCGGCTGGGGCGTCCGCGGGGACCTTCTAGGGACTTTGGCGGGTGGGGTTTTCTTGGCTGGTGGACCTTTAACCCGAACCGCTGCTCCCTCAGGCTTGACCTCTCCCGAACCTGGGCTAGGGACAGGTAACTCTTCGCAGCCTGTTGCTGCAAGCTGAGAGTCTCCGCGCCCAGGTCCCATGGCTGGGTCCAGGGTGGGGTTTTCAACCTCAGGTCCCTCCTCCTCTACACCTGGGTTAGGGGCGGGGTTTTTGCCCTCGGGCCCTTCCCCATCTGGATCCCAGAAGAGTGGGGGAGTGTCCCAATCAATGTGCGGGACGGCCCCTCCCTTTAAGCAAGCCACAGCGCCTGTCTGTGCAGTCTGTGAACTCGCTCCTGCTGCAGGCTGAGGATCTTTATCCTCAGACCTTACCCCAACTGGCTGTTTTCCGCTCTCAGGTCTAAACAGCTTGCACTGGTTGATATGAAACCATTTTGTGCGCCGAGGCATCTTAACGGTGTATACCATGGGTCTGGCTTTATCTGCAATGCTGCAGGGCCCCATGTACAATGGTTCCAAACTACCTACTCGGGCATAGTTTCTCACCATGACCTGATCTCCTACCTCCCACTCGTGGTGCTTTCAGGGTTCGAGCAGCAATCGGTTACTCCGATGCTGCTTTCCCATGTTCCCAGCCGCCTGCTTGTGGACCTGCTTCAGGTGCTCAAAGAGGTTTCGGGCGAACCTGTCCCGGTTTACCTCTCTGAGCTGACCCTCCGTGAGCATCGGGGCTAGTACATGGGTGGGGGTCCGCATAACCCTGCCAGTCATCAGCTCGTACGGGGAGTACCCCGTGCTTTTAGACCGGCTGGCCCGGATCCCCATCAGAACCAATGGTAGGACCTCGGCCCATTTGCAGGGCGAGTCCACCATCTCCTTCCTCAACCTTTCTTTTAGGGTCCTATTCATTCTTTCCACAATCCCGAATGACTGTGGGTTGTGGGCCACATGCCATTTCCCCTCGATGCCTAACAGCATAAGGGTATTCTGCATCACCTGTCCAGTGAAGTGACTCCCTTGGTCGGACTCCATATACTGTGGTAGTCCCCACCGCGAGAACACTTCCCGGACCAGGATCCTGGCAGTACCCAGAGCTGTGACTGTTCTGCAGGGAAAGGCCTCTACCCATTTGGTGAACACGTCCACCAGGACTAGGCAGTACTTATAGCCTCCCTGGGCGGCGGGCAGGGGCCCGATGTAGTCGACTTGTATCGACTGCCATGGACCCTCCACCCTCCTGACGTGTCCCATAGGTACCTTCCTTTTGTGGGGGTCAGGGTTATTAGCAGTGCACACAAGACAGCCTGCACAGAACTCGCGGACATCTTCCCTGAGTCCCGGCCACCACCCCGCCTGTTCCACCCGCTGCCAGGTGGTCTCCGGCCCGGGGTGTCCCGCTCCTGGACCCTCATGGGCCAGTTGAAGGAATTCCCTCCAGTGCTGCTGTGGCACAACCCACTGTTCCCCCCGGAACAGCATGCCCTCGTTTACGGAGAGGGTTGCTGTGACGTACGGACCCTCTACCCTTTTACCCTCAGTCACTGCACTGAGGACTGCTTTGAGGACAGGGTCTTGGGCTTGGACCGTCTTAAGGTCCAGGGCTAATGCTACCCCTACACTCCCTTGGGTCCCGTCCCTACCTCTGACCGCCACCATGGGTCTGGACCCAAATGGGTTCCAGAAAGTGCCTGTGCGGGCACCCTCCTAGGTGGGCAAGTCAGCCTGCTGGTTACCTTGGCCGCAGGGTTCTGTGGAGGAATGGGCCTTCACCTTGTGGATGAAAACCTCCCCTTCCTCCCCCACTGGTGCTAGGATCTTTTCCAACAGGGGCTTTACTGTGAGGGGTCTCCCATCGGCGGAGGTGTATCCGCGGCGGGACCAGATGGCCAGGTACTCCGTACACAAATTGCACGTAAACATGCTGTCCGAGCAAATCGTGTAGGGGGTGGGGAAGATTTTGGGGTGTGTAACGACGTACACTACTGAGGAAAGTTCAGCCTGCTGGGCGCTCATGGTGCCGGGGAGCTTAATCGCCAGGGCAATGTTTGTCGCTGGGTCGTAAACTCCACACCCTGTGAGACGCTCGCCAGCAGATACTGTGCTGGAACCGTCTACATAGATCTCGCGGCCTGTGGGATGTATCCTGGCCCGTAAACCTATGTTCACTACCCAAACCCCTTCTATGGAACACTGGTGGGCTGTTCCAGGATATACCAGGTTGGCTGCGAGCTTTGGCTCAGAGACCCTTCACCTTAAGATCCATCTGTGAGAGGAGTAAGGTCCAGCGAGCAATGCGGGCACTGTTCACTGTCCCATCCTTGATCCTCCCGTCCAGAAGCATCTGGGTGGGTGTGTGGTGGGTGAGGAGGGTGATGGGAGAGGTGCCTGTGAAGATCAGTGATCTTTTCACAGCCCAATGTGTGGTCAAAAGATGCCGCTCACAGTTGGAGTAGCTCCTTTCCACATCCGTGAGTATCCAGGAGGAGTAGACCACCGGCCGCGGCCGGCTGTGCCGCTCTTGGAGCAGCACAGCACTCAGGCTGTCCCTGCTGGCTGCTACCTCCAGGAAAAACTCTTTCCCCCCATCTATGGCCCCTAGAGCTGTTGCGGTCTGCAAGTCTTTCTTGAGCCTGACAAATGCTGCCTGGCAACCCTCATCCCAAAGCCACTCCACTCCCTTGTGTAGGAGTCAGAGCAGAGGGGCTGCTGTGGCTGCATAGTCCTTAATAAAGTCTCTACAGTACCCGGTTAGCCCTAGAAATGACCTCACACCCGTCACTGTATTGGGGACCGGTAACTCTTGTACCGCTTCTCTCCTAGCCTTATCTATGGCCCTTTCTCCAGCGCGCACGGTCAGGCCGAGGAATTTCACCTCCTGCTGGCCAATCTGCGCTTTCTTGGGGTTTACCTTAAAACCCTTCTGCCCAAGCAGCTCCAGCAGTTCAGCCAATAGTGGGCCATGCTCCTCTCTCGAATCGGTGAAGAGAAGCAGGTCATCCACATATTGTACCAACTGTCTGGGCTGGCTGAACTCCTTTAAACTGTTTGCCATGCACTGATGGAAAATGCTGGGGCTGTTGTGGAAGCCCTGAGGCAAGCAGTTCCACGTGTACTGTTGCCCTTTAAACGTAAAGGCAAACTTGTACTGATCCTCCCTCCTCAAAGGGATGGATCAAAACCCGTTGGAAATATCCAGCACCGTGAAAGTGGTCGCGGATGCTGGAATACTTCCTATCAGGTCGGCAACTGCTGCTACTGTGGGTGCACAGGCTGGGATGTTACTATTGAGCACCCGATAGTCCACCGTGTCCCTCCAGGAATTGTCCAGCTTTCTAACCGACTACAATGGAGAATTCACGTGGGTGGCTATCGGTCTCAGAACTCCCTGCTGTACTAACGAGGACATGGCTGCTTCCATGTCTGGCTCTGCTTCCCTGGGGAAGTTATACTGTTTCTGTGGTTGGGCCATGGGGTCCCCGTCTACGCTGACCTCAAACCCTTCGACCCTGCCGCAGTCGTGTTTGTGAGTGGCAAATGTGGCCAGGTGGGCCTGCACAAATGCCTGGAACTCCTGTCGGGTGTTACTGACCATGAGCTCGAGGTTATAACCCTCTTTGGGCTTAATGGTGCAGAGGGTCCCCTTCCCTTCCTTTCCTGGGATCAGTACGATCTCACTGTTCTTTACTTTACCTGCCCCCCATTGGCAATGATTCCTCAAATCTACTAGGATCCCGTGGCCTACAATAAAGTCGGCTCCCTGGACCCCTCTTCCACCCTCCACTTCCCATTTCATCAGGACACAGGTCCACGTAGAGTGGAGCGGTCCTAACCGAATGGCGAGCGGGATGGAAAACGAGCCAGCCTGTTCTTTGCCTGCGAACCCCGACAGAATGTATGGGACCCCGTTAGATAGAGGCAAGGTGGTGGGGTTAACTGAGTAGACCACGGTGCAGGATGCCCCTGTGTCTAACAGATAGGTCCCCGTCACCTTTTCTACCTCCATCTCCAAGAGGGGTCTTCCATTCATCATACCGGAGAGAACACAGGTAAACAGGCTGTGCTGGCTCTAGTCAGGGCTGTGGGTTGGGTGGGGCTGACAGGGTCAGAGCACTGGTAGCGGCTGCTACTCTCCCCTGGCCAGTCAATAAGGACCTCATGGTGTCCAAAAGTGACTCGACCTCAGCGGAAGGGATTCCTACCCCCACCTTTTGGGCTGGGGCTGTGGAATTCTTTCCCTTGTTATCCTTCCAAGGGTTTTTGCACTCCTTCCGCCAGTGACCATCCTTCCCGCACCCGTAACAATTGGTCTTTGTGTTGGGGGGGTTACTCCCTTCCTGGTGCCACTCTTTCCGACCCGGGTTTTACCTCATGCACCTTCCCCTTAGGTGGGTGTGCATCGGCTCCCCTACCGTTTTTATAGGCCAGAGTCAACTGCCTGATCATCGTAAGTTCGGTGGTCTGGGTGTTCTTGGGGTCGAACCAGACTTCTGCCTTGGCCCGGACCTGCGGCAAGCTGTTCGCCACCAGGCAACTATGCCAATGGGCCAGGGGATCCCCGTTCAGGAACCCCCGATTCAGCGCCCCCGGACAGGCCCTCCGGTACACCGGCCACAGCCGGTATGCGAAAGCCTGCGGGGTTTCCCCTGTGAGCTGGACCGTCTTCTCCACACGGGAGAAAGGACTTCCCTCATTCATCCCCATGGCCTCCAGAACCGCATCTCTAAGCTCCTCGTACCCACTCTGCCCCCTTTTACACTCATCAGAGAGGGATTGGAGGAGACTACTCTCCAGGGAGAATAGCAGCATCTTGGCCTGCTCAGAGCCATCGCAGTCAGTGATGCTGGCTGCCTGCTCTATGTCCGTGAAGTGGATCGAGGGGTCTCCCTTTTCGGCGAGCTTTGGGATATGGTTCACCATAGCCTTAAGCTGTTGGGTGCTATAGGGTTATACGAACTGGTTTTGGAGGGGTCCCTCATCGTCGCCATTGACGGGTGGGCCGAACCTCCGATGCCGTGCTGGGCACATCGGTCCCGGCTCCCACCTCTGGTTTCCACCCCATCTTGCTGCCAGACCTCGCTGAAGCTTAGCGCTACGGGTGGTGGTCGTGAGACCTCCTGTCCCTCAACCGGGTCGTCCCTGGGCACTACCGATGATGTTGGAACTGTCCTCCCCTCGTTCCCCATAAAATCCACCTGACCTGCCTTTGGGCTTATGAGGCACACCATGCCTTTTGCCTTCCGGAGGGCCCGGCTCAGATTTTCTATCCGCTCTTTACAGGGGCCGTGGTCTGCCTCCTCAAACCTCTGTTCGCTCGCTAGCTTGTAAGCTGCCTTTACCTCCTGTACTTTCTCTTCCTGTTCCCTAATCTGCCTTGCCAAGCGGGCGTTCTTCTCCCGCAACCTTAACTCATTTCCCTTGGCCTCGGTGACTTGGCACCGTAGGTATTCCAACTGGGCCTTGTGTTCGCCCAGTAAATGCACTCTCTCCTGATTCAAGGCCTGCAAAGCCACCAATAACTTCTCCCCTGCCAAAGCCTTATCCTGGATCTCCAGGACTGACTCCCTTAACTCGACTGCCTGTGCTGCAACGAGCCTGTCCAAAAGCTGGACCTGCTTTTTGAAACACATCAGCCAGACTGCCTTCTCTAAGGACCTCTTGTGTTCCTTTCCCTCTGTCAACTTAGCTGTTGCATCTACCGGACGCCCAGCCCTTAACAGAGTGGTGATCCACTTCTTTGTGATATTCACCTTGCTAAACACATAATCAGAAATCCTTTCCTTCATCGCGGTTTGCTCATCCGAACCATTGTCTACTGTATTGCAAACCTGCTGCCGGTGTCCTGCTGCGGTCGCCATTTTCTGTAGGGGGTGGCGGGTGTGGCGCGTCGCATGCGCCCAGTCAGTTATGCCCCTGACTGTTGGTGAGCGGTTCGAATCGCTCCCACGCCCCTGGGTTCTAGACACCGGACTTAGGTGCAGGCGGCGATACAGAAAACTCAAGTAGACAAGCGGTTTGGTGTAAGAAAACCAAGATTTTATTAAAACAGAAATAAAAACACAGTCTTATGAGAAATTACTGGTAAACAATTACAGGCATAAACAAAATAACTATACTTATACAGGGAATGGGGAACACACGGCACATCGAGGGAAAACAAACTACATTAACAATCCCCTTATCCTTATCCCACCCCTATACCTAACCAGATTAAGCTATGAGGGGCCAGGAATTCATGCTCACCGAGTCAAAATCTGCTGAGTTCAAATGGCTGTGGGGTTTGGAGTTTGCTCTTTGTGCTCTCTGGGGCCTGCCGTCGTCACGTGGTCTCAGGGCGCTGCAAGGGCGTCGTCCAGGTAAAGTACCCCGAGGTTAAAGTCTTTGCTTGGGTATTTTACCTCGCAGGGATGATGGTTCTTCTTCCTCGGGCAGCAGCAGCTGGGGTTTGCATGAAGATAGTCGCAGGCCGGCTGGATTGAAGGCCCGATTATTCGAAGCATTCTTCAATCTTCTCCCAATTCGTCTCGTCTCATCTCATCTCATCTCACCTCGTCTCGTCTCATCCCGCCTCGTCTGGCCTGGTTTGCCTGTGTTTGCCTGGTGCAATGCCAGGCATCCCTGATGGAGTTGGGAAAGACACGGGCAGTGGCCAGGTGGCAAGCACGGGAGGGGAAAAAGAGCAGGAGCCACGGGGGCAAGGAGCAAGAGAGTGTCGGTTACCGGTGGGCCTAAAATTATACTCCTTCGGATGGCCCTTATCTGCGCGTCAAATCAGGTCAGTTCGTTGTTTCATTTTTGGTGGGCTGTTTTGAATGATTACACCAATCTAAACTAACTGTTTTTAGATGGCCGCTTATCACACCTAATGGCCTGATGTCCGAGCTGTATTGTCATTAATGCATTTTAATCGGCCTGTACTGCCTTGGTCGCTTCCCTAAGCTGTTTCCGATTATTTATGCGGACAAACTAATGGCCTTGCGCTTAGGCCTAACTGGGGTCATCTGTTCCAATCCGATGAAATGCATATTCAGTGTTTGCTTAACTGTCTAGGTTTTCAAACACAAAAGTCCTTTTTCACAGAAATGCATTTTAAGTTTCGATTTCCCAAAACAGCTTGTTCTGTGCTGCAGAGTCCAAGCTTTTAAAATCTTACAGGCTTTTGGTCACGAGGTGCGGGCGCCATCTTTTGGGTACCCTTTTTAAATTGTCCATAGGGTCCCTTTATTAATAACCTTGGGGGGAAATGTGGAAATTTTGCGAATCTTACAGGCAGAGACCATTGCATTATTTAAGGGAAAAGTTGATAAATATTTGAACCAGAGGAGACAGCAGAGCAATGGCATTCACCTTGGATTGCTCTAGCAAAGGGCCAGCACAGATGCAATGGACCACATGGCTGTAGTGTATGTGCCTTTAAGAGCCCCCTGTGTACTGTAATGCCGGTAATGGCCACTCGGGCTATATAAGCCTGTATATTGTGTTGTATCAGTTAGTTCACCTCCAGACTTTGTTCAGTAAACACCTGTGAAACTAACTCCTGCCTTCAGTGTCTCTATTAACACACGGATACAACAGTGGCGTTGAATTGGAAACAGACTTACCTGCAATTCGGCAGCACCTCAAGGACATCGAGTCCTCAGACGTCCAAAGTCGAAGAAAAGCAAGAAAAAAACAAACTGTGGTTTCACCAGCTAGCCGAGCTGGTGGCAGGTACTGCAATAATCCTTCCTGGGCGGCGGGCTGGGGGTCCATCGGCTGGCTCTGCAGCGAGGCCAAGCAGCGAAGGCGGAGTCAAGCAGAAACAGGCAGGGGGGAGCACTCGGGAGACGGCCGGCGCTGCAAAGCAGGTCGGCGTTCGGACCTAGCAGAGGGGGGGAAAAGTCCCAGAGAGTCCGGCAGGAACGAGTCTCCACCTGTAAATACATTTTAAAAAATTTAAAAAATAAACCGCGGAGCACAGCGTTGTCAGCAGCAGCAGTGGCGGGAAAGCGCGGGGAGGGCCATATTTTTTTTCTGCAGGAAAGAAAGGAAAGCACGGGAAGCGCCATTTTTTTCCAGGATGCCTAAGGCTGGCAATATTGATGCTTTTCATAACGATATAGAGGATTGGACCACATATGTGGAAAGAGTGGAGGTATATTGCACAGCAAATGGAATAGAAAATGATAAAAAGGCGTCAGTACTTCTAAATCTAATGGGCACAAAGACATACGGGCTGTTACGAAACTTAATCACTCCAGCCAAACCAAAGGACAAGAATTTTAAGGAAATTGTTGATACCCTACAGGAGCACTTAAACCCAACACCGCTGCTGATAGCGGAACGATTCAAATTCTTCAAGAGGAATCAGCACAAGAATGAAAGTAACGCTGATTACCTCACCGAATTAAGAAAGCTATCAAAGCACTGCCAATTCGGGGCAGGACTGGCAGATTCTCTTCGAGACAAATTCGTCTGCGGTCTCCTAAGTGAAGGAACACAAAAAAGGCTGCTTTCTGAGAAAGATTTGACACTGGACAAGGCTTTCAGTATGGCTGTATCATACGAAGCAGCCGCAAGAGGAGCTGCAGAGATACAGCAAAAGACACAGGACTTCGGCACCCATGAAATGACACAGGGTTTCGAGAGATGTTATCGCTGCAGCAGATCCACCCATGACCAGAGGGACTGCTGGTTCAAGGACAAAGCATGCAGGCAATGCGGAAAGATTGGACACATTGCACGGGTATGCCGATCTGGACAACAAAAATCCACGGACAGGAAAAAAAAAATCAATAAAGAAAAGTACAGAAAGGTACAAATGATGACGGACAGTAGCTCCGAAGACCAGAAGAGCAATAGCGACTCCGGAAACAAGAGACCAAGCTGTCTCAAATTACATAATGTAATTGTCAAAGAAGATTACCAGACCATTTGGGTTACCCTCATGATAGCAGGGTCCCCAGTTAAAATGGAGCTAGATACAGGATCAGCTCTGACCGTCATAAATCGACGGGATTACGAGCGGCTATTTCCACATATACCTTTAAAAGACACATCCATTATCTTGAAAACATATACGGGGCAGAAAGTATACCCCAAAGGAAAAATAAGGGTGCCTGTTGTATACAACGGCAAGGAAATACAGAAGTTGTATTTATACGTTCTACAAGATGGTGGTCCACCGCTGTTGGGACGTGAATGGATCAGGAAGATACATTTAGACTGGCACTCCATTCAGGCACTGACGGTGACCAGTAAGAAAAAAAATGATGATGATGTCATACCTGAACGATTAAAAGACATCTTGGCCAACGCCAAGGAAGTGTTTCAAGAGAAACTAGGAACCTTGAAAGGCATCACCGCCTCAATAAAAGTGGAAGATGCGGCAATTCCCAAGTTTTTTAAGGCAAGGCCGGTGCCATACGCAATTCATCCAGCAGTCGAGGCAGAGCTGGAGAATTTGGACAAGGCAGGCGTATTATCCAAGATAGATTGGAGCGAGTGGGCAACACCCATCGTCCCGGTCATGAAGAAAACGTTGAATAATGATAAATCTGAAGAACAGAGAAAAATTCACATCTGTGGAGACTTCAAGGTGACTGTAAACCCGGTCCTTCACACGGTACAGTATCCTCTTCTGAGGATAGAAGATATTTTCGCCTCACTATCCGGAGGGAAATGTTTCACCAAAATTGACTTGGCACAGGCATATCTACAGATGGAGGTTGAAGAGGCCTCTAAAAAGTATCTCACGATAAATACACACAAAGGCCTGTACCAGTACAATCGACTGGTTTTCGGAGTAGCATCAGCTCCAGCTATCTGGCAAAGAGCTATGGAGCAAGTCCTCCAAGGGATTCCGGGGACTCAATGCTACCTAGACGACATCCTTGTAACAGGAGAAAACGACAACGAGCACTTTGCCAATTTGGAGCAGGTGCTCACTAGGCTGAGAGAACGGGGCCTACGAGGAAATCGCCCCAAGTGTGAATTTTTCCAGAAATAAATATCATATTGTGGCCACATAATTAATAAGGAAGGATTGCATAAGTCACCTGAAAAATTGAAGCGGTCATAAAAGCCCCAGCACCTGAAAATGTTTCACAATTAAGGTCGTTCCTGGGATTGATAAATTACTATCATAAATTTTTACCGAACTTATCAACTCTTCTGCACTCTCTTAATGAACTGCTACAAACAGGAGTAATTTGGAAATGGAGCGAAGACTGTAAACGTGCCTTCCATAAATGCAAAAGCTTGATCACGTCCAAGGAAGTTTTGGCTCATTACAACCCATCACTGCCAATCAGACTGGCGTGCGATGCATCCCCTTATGGCGTAGGAGCGGTATTATCGCATAGATTCCCTGATGGCTCGGAACAGCCGATAGCTTTTGCGTCACGCTCATTGAACTCAGCTGAGTGTAACTATGCCCAAATCGACAGGGAAGCACTCAGCCTGGTATGGGGAGTGAAGAAATTCAACCATTACCTACACGGACAAATATTTACCTTGTTGACTGACCATCAACCCCTCATCTCCATATTCAACCCTAAAAAGGGTGTTCCCATTATGACAGCGCAAAGGCTACAGAGGTGGTCCCTTTTTCTAGGGGCACACCAATATGACATAGAATACAAAGGATCAAAACAGCATGGGAATGCTGACGGTTTATCGCGCCTACCGTTGCCAATGGTAGAAGAGGCACCTACAGTAGACCCAGTGGAGATGTTACACTCTACCATAGTGGAATGTCTACCAGTAACAAATTCTGCCATTGAAAGGGAAATGAGAAATGACCCGACTCTCTCACGGGTCTACGATTTAACAGTGAAGGGATGGCCAGCACATGGCGAACCACTGTTGCCAGCATTCTCGCAAAGAAGAGAACAGCTGTCAGTGTGCCGAGGAACCTTGATGTGTGGATCCAGAGTGGTGATTCCACCCAAACTCCAGGATAAAGTGCTAAAGGAGCTTCACGAGGGGCATCTGGGTGGAGTGAAAATGAAGAACCTAGCCAGGGCGTTTGTATGGTGGCCAGGTATCGATGGAGACATCAAAGAAATGACCAAGAGCTGCCTAGGATGCCAGAAGGTCCAAAACGCTCCACCACAAGCCCCTCTACATCCATGGGAGTGGCCCTCATCTCCATGGCAAAGGGTACACATCGACTTTGCTGGTCCATTTATGGACTCAATGTTCTTAATTGCGGTTGATGCACACTCCAAGTGGCCGCAAGTAATAAAGATGTCCTCCACCACCACGGAAAAAACCATCACAGTATTAAGGACCATATTCACCAGGAATGGGCTGCCTGAACAGATCTGTTCTGATAATGGACCGCAATTTGTGTCCGAAGAATTCAGGAAGTTCTTAAAAAAACACGTCCGCCCCATACCATCCCGCCACCAATGGATTGGCTGAAAGGTTTGTCCAGACCTTCAAGAAGGCCATAAAGGCCATGGGTAATGAAGACATAAAACTTCAGCATAAGGTAGATAACTTCTTGTTTGCATACAGGAATGCAACACATATGGTTACAAACCAAACTCCCGCCATGATGTTCTTCAATAGAAGCCTAAGATGCTAGCTGGATTTGATCAAGCCAAACATCAGAAGGGACGTGGAGAACCGGCAATTTCAAGGCATGAATGAAAGGCCAACTAGAACCTTCCAGATATGTCAACAAGTATTGGCCCGGGACTACCGTACCGAGAAATGGCAGCCTGGAACTATTTGCACACGACTAGGACCGCTGATGTACACCGTGGACATTGGAGAAAGCATAATAAGGTGCCATGCTGACCAGATCATAGAGTCATCCGAAAAGGGACAACCTACACCACAACTCTATACGCCTAATGATGAAGTAGAGATACCCATAGTATCTACCTCCGATCCGGTGATACTGGAACCAGATGAACCCGACACTGGCATTCAAGCCGAATCAGCCTTGCCAAAAGAACCTACTACACCACCAGAAACTACTACACCACCGAGGCGTTATCCGGACCGAGTCAGGAAGCCTCCAGAGAGACTGACTTATAATTGATTAACTGCAGCAATGTGTAGATTATTGTTCCTGTAACATGTAATTAATGATTACTTAAAATATTATGTACTGGTTGGCTAAAAGGGGAGGAATTGTAGTGTATGTGCCTTTAAGAGCCCCCTGTGTACTGTGATGCCGGTAATGGCCACTCGGGCTATATAAGCCTGTATATTGTGTTGTATCAGTTAGTTCACCTCCAGACTTTGTTCAGTAAACACCTGTGAAACTAACTCCTGCCTTCAGTGTCTCTATTAACACATGGATACAACAATGGCCTCGCTCTGTGGTGAACACTTGTATGATTCTATCCCTCTGTTTCTTCAGAGGGATAGAATAAATAAACAACGGGGAGGCATAGCTTTTTCGATAAATGAATAGACATGATGTTAGCAGAGACAGAGAAATCTGGATTGTGAATAAATGTGTCATAAAGGAAAAAATATTAATTAATGGAAGAGGCCACCAGGTCAGAAATAGAGATGAGTCCTGGAACGTCAGACTCTCAAGTGAAGGGATCAAATGTGATTGTTACGGGTTTCTTCAATTTACTAGGGATAAATTGAAAAATCTACCCTGGGAGTAAGGGGAATGAGGTTTTGTTTCGGGAACCCACGCAGAGAGGGATGATACTCGATTTAATAGTATGTAACAACCAGTGAATGGTAGAGGAGGTTACAGTTAGAGAACAATTTGTAATAATTGATTATGCAAATTTTTCATAATTGGTAACGTGATCACTATATTAAATCACTGACACTGTCGTCGTCAATCTTTCATTCAAAAAAAGTATATACTTGGCAAATCACACACATGCTGCTAATTCTGTGCCCCATAATGTAAAAAGTACTACCATAAATGACACAAGATTACTATCATAGTACTGTATTTTTCTGAAATTGCCTCACTGTATTCTGTGCAGGCTCTGGGGATTGATACAGAACATTGAGGTGCAACTTGCAGCAGTTATGTTCTTGGCATAGGTCTGGCTTATGCATGGCAGCTCTTGTAACTTTGCTCCAGTCATAATCTCCTAGAGCACTGACCACTTGGCCACATCCCTGCAATGTTGCAGAGGGTGAACTGTATCAGAATAGGTTGCCCTCATCATTTGTCTGCAGGGCTTCAGATTGCATTGAGTCCAAAAGCAAGAGGTAGTGCATCAAATCTTTGTAGTGCATCAAATATCAACTCCCTGTTGCACTTGAATTGTGAGTCCCCAGGGATAAAATGCACTTAGGTGATTGGGATTTTTGTTTTGTTCTGTTATCTTCTTAAAATATATTTTATGCATTTCACATTTCCCAACCTATGCACCCTAACTCTAACTGAAGGAACAGTATTTTGATCTTCTAATTCATATCACATGACACTGGGGGAAAAATTGTCCTGGGCTTAAAATTTCATGTGCTGAGTATACATTGATATACCTTTCTGCCCCTCATGTAAGATTGCTCATGTGAATAAACAGGTATTATGCAAGTTAACACATAGACCTGGCGTTAATGTTTTTTTAATTGTTAAGAAGCAGTTGAAGGGGTTCATGCTACATTCCTAAGTCTTGACTTCAAGGTAATGGGTGTGCAGAGTTGGTGTTAGAGCACTGGAAGGAAAGGGAAGGTATGTAAGCTGAAACAGACAAAAGTAGTATTTGGGAAGCTGAGGCAAATGCACAGAGTGGCAAGGAGAAAGTAGAAAACCCAAGGCTGTCCTAATCCTGTAAACAACCATTAGGGGTTCCCAGGGGATATGTTACCATCAATATCAAGGCCTTTGGTAACATTTCTGTATTAATGAATACCTGCACATAGAAGTCAAAGCTGAAGAATAGTGCTGCCGAATTTTGTTAAAATGTTAGCATTGTATTGAAAGAAAGAACTTGCATTTATACCGTGCCTGTCATATCCTCAGGATGTCCCAAAGCACTTTGCAGCCAATGAATTACTTTTTGAAGTCTTTTACATCTACTTGAGATGAAATACAGGACCTCAGTTTAACATCTCCTCTGAAAGACAGCATCTCCAACAGAGCAGTACTCCCTCAGTACTGCACTGAAGTATCAGCCTAGATTACATTCAACCCATGACTTTCTGACTCAAAGACGAGAGTACTACCACCTGCTAATTATTGTGTATACAGAATCATCATGTTGCTAGCTGGATGACTGAAATTCACCACACTGGCTCACATTTAACCTGCTATTTGAATCAAATAGCTTGAATTGAACTTTTCCAAACAAAATAAATCTTCAAAATGTGACACATAAAGGATACATAAGCATCAGCTGTACTTATAGGTTGTGATGTGTCAAAATAGCTTTTTTGAACTGAGCACAGGAGTTGGCTACTGGTGCTGCGAGTGCAGTAATATTTATGTGCTTTGTCATTTTTTTATTAGTGAAAAATAAAATATTGTGATTATGAACCTGAGCATAAAAAAACCTCAATATGACATGCACTACTTAATTGCACGTCCTGTGTATGATGGTGCAAAATGCTGCAGTCCTAGCATATACCTCCGAGTCAGGCATGTTGTAGGATTTTATCCTTACAGTTTTGAAAAATGAGTCGTCTGTTCCACATTTGTACTTTGTAGTTGGTGATGAGCCACATGAAAAGGACAGCAAGGAACATTCCTACTAATAATTTAACTATTACAATATTTTGTGTACAAATAGCAGAGTGATTGTAATTGTGAGCTTGTGCTAATGTAGAATCTTCTAAGTATTGTACTTTAAGTTTTCCATACTTCTCCCTGAGCCAGTCAGAACAAAAAGTGCCAGAGGCCTGAACACTAGGTTAACCAACTTTTGCAGGTTTGAGCTCCTCAGGTGCATGATAAGCAGAATAATAAGTGGCTCAGCAACATTATTCCATGTATGTTCTGATCTTCAGTTCAGCATTAATTGTAATACATAGATACATAGATACATAGAAGATAGGAGCAGGAGTAGGCCATTCGGCCCTTCGTGCCTGCTCCGCCATTTAATGAGATCATGGCTGATCCTTTAATTCAGTATCCCGTCCCCGCCTTCTCTCCGTAACCCTTAACCCCTTTTGCCCGTAGAAATATATCTAATTCCCTCTTAAATATATTTAATGAGCTGGCGTACACTGCCCTCTGTGGCAATGAGTTCCACAGGTTCACCACTCTCTGAGTGAAGAAATTCCCCCTCATCTCTGTCCTAAATGGTTTAGCCCTTATCCTTAAATTATGTCCTCTAGTTCTGTTCTCACCCGCCAAGGGAAACATTCCTTCTGCATCCAGTCTGTCTAGACCTGTCAGAATTTTATACACTTCTATGAGGTCCCCTCTCAATCTTCTAAACTCCAGTGTGTACATCCCTAAACTACATAGTCTCTCCTCATAGGTCATTCCCGCCATTCCTGGTATCAGCCTGGTGAATCGCCGCTGCACCCCCTCCATGGCAAGAACATCCTTCCTCAGATGAGGCGACCAAAACTGTACACAGTACTCGAGGTGTGGTCTCACCAGTGCCCTGTACAGCTGCAGCAAGGTATCCCTGTTCCTGTATTCTAACCCTTTTGCTATGAAGGCCAGCATACCGTTTGCCTTCTTGACCGCCTGTTGCACCTGCATGCTCGCCTTCAGTGACTGGTGTACAAGAACACCCAGGTCTCTCTGTACTTCCCCCTCTCCCAATCTATTGCCATTTAAATAATAATTTGCCCTCCCGTTCCTGCACCCAAGGTGGATAACTTCGCACTTGTCCACATTATAGTGCATCTGCCATTTATCCGCCCAATCGCCCAGTCTGTCCAAATCGCTCTGGAGCTTCCTGGTCTCTTCCTCTGAGCCCACCCCACCTCCTAGTTTAGTGTCGTCTGCAAATTTGGAAATGCTGCATCCGACTCCCTGATCCAGGTCATTAATGTAAATTGTGAACAGCTGGGGGCCCAGGACAGATCCCTGTGGTACCCCACTTGTTACTGCCTGCCATTCAGAAAATGAGCCGTTTATTCCAACTCTCTGTTTTCTATCTGACAGCCAGTTCCCTATCCACGCCAAAACTTTCCCCTTTATCCCATGAGCCTCAATTTTCCATGCTAATCTTTTATGTGGGACCTTATCGAAGGCCTTTTGGAAGTCCAGGTACACCACATCTACTGGCTCTCCCCCATCTATTCTACCAGTTACTCCCTCAAAAAATTCCAATAGATTAGTCAAGCACGATTTACCCTTTGTAAATCCATGTTGACTCTGTCCTATCCTGTCCCCATTTGCTAAGTGCTCCGCTATTTCATCCTTAATGATGGACTCCAGCATTTTGCCCACAACTGATGTAAGGCTTACAGGTCTGTAATTACCTGCTTTTTCCCTACCCCCCTTTTTGAATAGTGGGGTAACGTTAGCTACCCTCCAATCCATCGGCACTGTTCCCGAGTCTAATGAATTCTGAAAAATCATCCTTAGTGCATCCGCTATCTCTAGGGCCACCTCCTTCAGTACCCTAGGATGCATGTTATCAGGCCCTGGGGATTTGTCCACCTTCAATCCCTTTAGCTTCCTTAACACCATATCCTTAGAGATATTGATTTGCGTCAGTTCCTCCTTTGCCAATGTCCCTATTTTTCCCGTAATGCTTCCAGTCTCACAGAAAGGGAGATATATTCCTTAGTTTTCAACTCAAAGATGCAATTTAAGTAAAAAGAAAAGGGATCTTTTCTATAAAGTGTTTAAAAAAAAACATTTTAATCTTCATTTGTTGCATTCTGCAGACCTTAAGTGTAAATTTTACCCCATAAAGTCAAATATCCAATTAACAGATTAGTAAAATAATTGGTTTACATGTTACAGATTTGAGGTCTTAACTGTCAAGTAAGTCATGAATTGTTATCACTTTCAACCAGTTAACCAGGTAAACATGATAAAGAAAACTTTGACATACCTCCACTGGGAACACAGTACATCCTCCTACTTTATCCACTTATCAGAACCAGGGAGGGCTAACAAGGCAAGGGAATGCACAATAAATGGTAGGGTACTGAGAAGTGTAGAGGAACAGAGAGATCTTGGAGTGCATGTCCACAGATCCGTGAAGGTAACAGGACAGGTAGATAAGATGGTTAAGAAGGCATACAGGATACTTTCCTTTATTAGCTGAGGCATAGAATATAAGAGCAGGGAGGTTATGCTACAACTGTATAAAACACTAGTTAGGCCACAGCTAGAGTACTGAGTTCTGGTCACCACATTACAGGAAAGATGTGATAGCACTAGAGAGGGTACAGAGGAGATTTACAAGGATGTTGCCGGGAGTAGAGAATCTTAGCTATGAGGAAAGACTGGATAGGCTGGGTCTGTTTTCCTTGGAACAGAGGAGGCTGAGGGGAGACCTTATTGAGGTGTATAAAATTATGAGGGGCATAGATTAAGTGGATAGAAAGGACCTATTTCCCTTAGCAGAGGGGTCAGAAACTAGGGGGCACAGATTTAAAGTAATTGGTGGAAGGTTTAGAGGGGATTTGAGGGGAAATTTCTTCACCCAGAGGGTTGTGGGGGTCTGGAACTCACTGCCTGAAAGGGTGGTAGAGGCAGGAACCCTAACCACATTTAAAAAGTACTTGGATGTGCACTTGGGATGCTCTAACCTGCAGGGCTATGGACCAAGAGCTGGGAAGTGGGATTAGGCTGGATACCTCTTTGTTGGCCGGCGCGGACACGATGGGCCGAAATGGCCTCCTTCCGTGCTGTAACTTTTTATGATTCTATGAGACAGTGCAGGCTTGCTCTCTTTCATGCTTGCGCTCCCATTGCACTTTCTCTGTGCATACTCGCATGCGAGATGGAGAGTGAGTGTGTGTTTCCTTTTGCATGTTCTCTCGCTTGCTCTCCTCCATCAGCACAGACATGATGGGCCGAATAGCCTACTTCTGTGCCGTAAACTTCTATGATTCTAATGATGGATGAGAGAAGCCATTCAATCCATCTAATCATTGAAGTACCAATTGGATGCTGCAGTGGTTTCCAATTGTTCTTAAACAATTCCAGGATTTTCACCTTCACTATATTGGAAGTTCATTCCATAAACTGATCACTGTGTGAAGAAAAAGTTCCTGATATTAGTTCTAAATTTGCCTTTTCCTAGTTTGAACCTGTGACCCCTTGTCTCAATTTAATTCATTTTCTGGATTTACCTTTTACATACCATTTACTATCTGATAGGACCATAGAGTTTTCAGTATAGTAGGAGGCCATTCGGCCCATTGCACCCCATTCCTCTGTCCTCTTTTTATAAAGTTTAAAATGTTTACTTCTGCAAATATTTATCCACTTCCTTTTTAAAAGCAATTATTATGGATTCTGCTTCCACCACTCTTTATGATAGAGCATTCCATGACCGAACAATCATCGACATATTAAAAAAATCTCTGAACATCTCCCTTTGTTCTTTTGGGAATTGTAAATTTATGCTCTGTAGTTACCAGCTCACCAACCAGTGGGAAAAGTTTTTCACAATTTATCAAAACCCTTCTTAATTTTGAACACCTCTATCAGATCTCTTCTGAAACCTCTCTGTTCTAATGAAAAAGCCTCAGTTTCTCTCGTCTCTCCTCATGACTAAAGCCTCTGATCTCTGGTATCATTGTAGTCAATCTTAGTGAATTTACTAGCAAATATTTTCATGGGAAAATTTACAAATATACTAAGTTTTAGAACCATTTTGGTATAAAACTGGTTCTTAGATTAGCTGGAAAAATGCAATTCACTAACACCAGGGATTAGCCTTGTGGCACTTCTCTGCACTGACTCTTCCATGTCTCCCAATGACCAGATGGGGACACAGTACTCAAGGTGTGATCTGACCAGAGCACAACATAAGAACATAAGAATTCAGAGCAGGAGTAGGCCATATGGGCCCTCGAGCCTGCTCCGCCATTCAATAAGATCATGGCGGATCTTCGACCTCAACTCCACTTTCCTCCCCTATCCCCATATCCCTTGATTCCCCTAGAGTCCAAACATTTATCGATCGCAACCTTGAATATACTCAAAGACTCAGAATCCACAGCTCTTTGGGCAGAGAATTCCAAAGATTCACAACCTTCTGAGTGAAGAAATTCCTCCTCATCTCAGTCTTAAGTGGCCGACCCCCTATCCTGAGACTATGACCCCTAGTTCTAGACTTTCCAGTCAGGGGAAACAATCTCTCAGCATCTAAAAGTAGTTTGATCATGACTCCTTTGAACAGCATTATAGTACTGCATTATCAAACCAATATAGTCAGTTAAAGATTCTGCACACTATTTTATATATCTTACCATGATGAATAAAAAGCTCCACATTTGAGTCTTTATGCCATACTTGATTTTAGTTCTCCTTGTAGTACGTACATTGGTAAGACTTTTATCCTTCATATTTATGTTTTAAAGTTAAGACTTTGGTATTTTTTCCCCTTTATTTTCTGAATCTGATCTTAAGAATCAGCAGAAATCCTCAAATTTCTTATGTGCATGAGGCCTAGACATCAAACCCATGCAAACCTTCTTCGATCAATCTAGTTTTTAGGTTGCTTGTGCTGGCATATTTGTATTCTACAAATCCTCAAGAGAATTTCAGACTGGTGATTTTTTTGTCTTCTGTTATATTTCCAGTAACAAGAACTGGACAGAGAGTTACAGCAGCAATCTTGAAAATATGTGCAAGACATGATATACTGTCAGTTTTGTCCTAAATTCATCTCCAAAGCTGTTAGCATAGGTTCTACTTTGTGCAGTGCAGAACAGTCCTTTTTGCTTCATCTGATTTTCTCTTTATATTCCATATTTTTCAACTCAAAGATGCAATTTAAGTAAAAATTTAAAAAAATGGTTTTGCACACAAGCAAGATCTGGTACAAGATGAAACTAAATGTTAACTGAAATGTTGATGTTCCACAACTCAATAACTATTCATTTTGCTTCATTATTGAACTAAGGTTACTCAATTTTATTTTCTAAACTGTCTCTAATAATCAAAAGTCTCTTGAGGTTATGACAAATTTTAAGATTGTTTGCAGCCAATTGAGCTTATTGAGGATGTACATGAAAGCTGATGAGTTTTTTTTAAAGCTCTCCAGGCAATCTCAGTTGATAAGTACATTAATTGTTGCATCCTGAACATTTGACACTGGGGTTAGAATAGTAGCCAATTATATATATATATATATTATATATATATACATATATATTGTGCCTTTATATAATATAATTTTACTGTGATAATTACTTTTGCATCTGAAGCACTGCATATTTGCCTTTATTACATATTAATCAAATAGGTTCACTTTACATCCTTAGATGCTCCAATAGCTACTTCCCGTTTATATATGATCAATATATTTGGTTTTGAGTGTAAATCTTGCTTATATAAACAATATAAGCAGCAAGAACACCAATATTTAAATTGCAATGGTTATTCTGGCATATTGCTCAATAAGGTAATCACTAGCATGCAATTGATGGTTTAAAGCTGTGCACGTGTCTCATGCCCAAATGGCAACTGGATTCTATGATCCAAAACTAGCTAGCTTACCTGTAGATATGTTTATGATTAAACTATCTCTCACAGAAGAACAGTAAATAACTATTTTGGTAATTTGAGGTTAGTGGCTGATCATAGTTGCCAGGCCCTCAAACATTGAACCATTAGTAAGCAGAGGGTATTATTGTCAATATAATGGCCCAGAAATTCGGGTCTCCACAGGTGAGTACGCATGGGGTACTCACCTGTAAGCCCAATGGAATTGCCGGTTTCCTGCATGCACTGCGCATGCGTGGGAAACCGGCCCTTACAGTTCCCCTGAAAGAAGGTGTTCAGAGGTCGAACGCGTGTGCGGAAGAGGCTGCGCGTGCGCATTGAACTTACATTTTTTTTACAGGTTTTCCTGGGAGGGTAAGTCTCCAGAAGTTACACATTTAAAAAGCAGACGTAAGGCTTGCTTTTTACCAGGTAAGTGGTAAATTAATTAAAATTAAAACATTTTTTCCACAGGTTTATTATTTTTAAATACTTTAAAGAAGGGTAAGTTTATTTTTAGCCCCAATAGAAAATTTTTTAAAAAAATCAAAAATTTAAATTATTGTTTAAAAGTTATTTCATGTAATTTATAGTTTATTTTAAAAATGTGATGTTTTTTAAAAATGTATTTGAAGATTTAGTGATGTTTTGGGGCCCGCAGTATTTCTAAGTTTTGACAGCTCTTCCTGTCAAACTTATGAATGGGCATTTCCCTGCTCCGATTGGCTCCCCATGGCCCACGTGATCCCAGGGGACGCATCGAACTAACTGCGCCCCTAGGATACGCAAGCACTGCGCGCCGGCAGTTGGAGCAGGCCCAGGATCGGAATCCCACGCGGGCCCACAGCGCAAGGTAAGTGCAGGTCGGGGGCTTACACCCGCGGGAAGCCCCCGACCCGAATTTCTGGGCCAATATATAGTCATTGGGCAGGATTTTCATTGGACCATGGAGGCGGGATTGGAGGCATGTGGGGGGTTAAAATCCCGAAATCGGGGGGCACGAACCCATCCCGCCCCCAACCCGCCTCCATGCCGGTTTCAAAGGAGGCAGGTACCCGACTCGCACCAGGACCCGCCTCCCCAAGGCGGGAAGGGGATTAGTGCCAATTAACTGCCTGTTAACAGGTAGTTAACAGGCAGTTTTTAGCCTAATCCCTATTTTCATTCTTGAAGTGTGGGATTCCGGACGGCTCCAAACCACACCAAGTTAGCGAGGCGGGCCGTCGGGCTGAAGGGGTCGAGATGTCCGAATTTCAGGTGAGTGATGGGTGCATGTGTGCAGAGTTAAGTGTGTTTGGTGTGTTTAAAGTGTTTAAAGAAGTTTTAATTACCTTTACAGCCTTCCTTCCTTCAGGTCTCGGGAGTCCCTCATCTCACCGGCACAGAAAGCCGAATGGCCGCGATCTGTCAAAAATTGCAGCATTCAGCTTTCTGTTCTGGAGAGACCTCTAAATCATCCTGAGAGGAAGGAATTAACTTGGGAGTACAGATTGTCAGTGTTTGACAGCTTCAAACAGCTGTGAAACCCTGAAATTTCATCTGTCAAAAGGTCTTGACAAATGAATGTCAAACTGTGACGTCACCTGTTGCCGGGTGGCCCTGAATTGGCCTGCCGAGCCCACTGGGCGGGCTCAACAAGGTCAATCAAGTCAAAATCACGTGGGTTGGCTACAACTCAATGGAGGCGGGACTACAACCGCGAAAGTTGTAGTCCCGCCTCCTCAATGAAAATCCAGCCCATTGACTTGTATCATAGTTTTGAATTAGTCAAATTAAGACTGATAATAATGAGGACTTTAATGATTCATGAGTAAGTCAATCATCTAGAAAACAAGAAGATGTACAAACTCCTTTTCAATTTCTCATTTAAATATTTCTCACATTTATCCAGATAAAAACCAAATATAAAACATATAGATCCACTGTGATTAACCATGTGTGCTTTCAACTGCAACAAAGTCTTCTGGTCCAGCAGACTGTCAAGTGAATCTGTTATCCTGTTTCACTTCTCAAGATATCTCCTTTCATAAATACATTGGCAGGGATTTTCCTTACTTCGGCAGGCCCAGGGCAGGCGATGTCGGTGGTGGGTCACAGCCCCGCTTCTGGCTCCATCCCGCTGCCTAAAATGAATTTACGTTTATAAGGCTTGTTAAGCCTGCCCAGCACGTTTCCTGGGCCAATTAGAGGAAGCGGGTCTGGTGACGTCATTCATGATGTGTTATCAGCCGGTTTCCTTAAAGGGACCATGGTCTACTTTCTTTTGACATTTGTGCTGTTAGTGTTCTACAGCATTGAAGTGCTGCAAAGACTGACAAACACTGCACAGAAGCAGAGAGCTGCACCCAGGTTCTCCCACGACCTCCCTCCATATGCTTATGGAGGGAGTCAGAGTACGCAGGGAGGTCCCTTTCCCTTCTGATGGACAAAAGAGACCTCCTCAGGAGACCAAGACAGCCTGGTTGCACATTGCACAGGAGGACACAAGCAGGGATGTGGTCAGGAAGGCCTGGGTGCAGTGGCACAAACGTTTCAATGATTTCATTAGATCACGAAACGTTAGTACAGAGCCACACTCAACCTCATCCTGCTGTGCCTCTCAGCACATCCCCATCACTCTGCCTTCCCTACCCTACTCCTGCACATCTTTACTCACACCAACATACCTTGCACCTCCACCCATCCCTCTCTATCTACATTATCACATCCCCATCTCATTAGCCACCCCTCACACTCACCCTCATCCTAGTGCAATCATACCAACTAACAACACAAGGGTCGGCACTTGGGCGTTTTATGCAATGTCCATGTAAAGTTTCTGATAACATTGAAATCATTATTTTCAACACTTTCCGGACTTGGATAGATTTGTGTGCACCTTTGGAAGTGGCTTAGTGAGTTGCAGTGAAAGGTGAGACATAATGGCACCCACCCCCCCCCCCCCATCCCGCAATGGTGATGAGTGTGAAAGGAATGGCTGGGGCATTGTAGGGATGCTTTATGGTGTTGGTGTGGGGTGGTGCCAACCTGGCGCATCATGTGGCAGCCAGGGTGTATAGCATCAAGTGAAGTAAATCTAGCCATGATGAGGCCATTCCTGACCTCCCGGGCAGCAATATGTTCAGGTGCTGATGTCCTGTGTCCTGTGCAGCATCAGGTGATTGCGGAAAAGGTTGCTGTTGGTGCTGCTGGTGTGCCTGGTGCTGCTGGTGTTGGGGCTCATCGTGGACTGATTCTGAGGACCAAGGTGGGACAGTATAAAGGGCACCCATGCTAATGGAATAGATGGCAGGTGAAGTACAGATGACAGAAACAATCTGTCAATGGTGAGAGAGGTAATGAGGTGAGACTGGATGGAGACTTGTGGAAAGACTTGCAGCATTCTGAATCTGTCGTGGAAATGCAGTAACAGCTTGTGGCTGAGGAAAGTGATCTCTGTCAGGTGGGAGCTTTTACTGTATATTTGAAGTTGTCAATTAATCAGCTGGAGCAATGGCCACTGAACTCCCACCTCAGGTTGACAGACATGGTCACTGAACAGCGTGGTTCCCGTGGCCATGAAGTTAAAGTTAAAAAGTAAGGTAAAAAAGCCTGTTATGGGTCTGGTAAGTAAATTATAATTAGTTTAATTGGGTCACCCGCCGCTGCCTGTCGGGTCTGCTCAGCGCTGACAGACCCAGCATTGGAAAAAGCGCATTGCGGTGGGTCGACAGTGGGTTCCCGACCCGCTGCCAAAAAATGCCACTTTCCCACCCGACCTGCCACCGATCCCGCCCGCTGACACCCAAGAAAATTTCGGCCACTGTTTCCATCTTTGCAGACTCAACCCAATCTGATTAGTTCTTACCTTTCATGAAGAGTTATAGTTCATACTTCAAGTGTCCATGTAAACGTATTACTTGTGATGCATCCACTTAACAACAGAATTAATATTGTTTTTCTACAATAGGACAGCCACCAGTCAGCAGTTATTCTTTACCTCTTACAACGATTGCAAATAGGACTAGTCCAACACTTTCTGCACAGGGTTAGTGCCCCAATTTTTGTAAAGATTTGGACAGCATTTCTGATTACTTGTGAACAAACAAATGTTGATTATTTGGATGCTTTATCCAAATGTTATCCTTTTGATACTATTATCTTTTTGACAAAGATCCTCATTTTCAAACTTCTTTTTGTTTCAGATTCTTACCCTCAAGTCGACACAAGCCAACATTGCCTTCCTGTTCATAAAGCCATTTGGGAACCAAGTGATGAATTGGCCAAGATCAAATGATCTTGTTCTCTCTTTTACCACATAAGCCTCATCCTCCAAGGGAGTTCCTTCCAACACAGCCTCTGGCACAGCCCTTGTATTCAAAAGGTTCACAGATGCCTTCTGAATGTTGTCAAAAACTTGTATATTCCAAAGATTCTTCAAAAAGGTCAGCTAAATTTTTTGCTCACCTTGCCACAGGCATTGGGAGAAATGCACTACACATATCCATATATTCCACCAATGATTCAATAAGACTTAAGTTTTCTGAGCTACGTCTGTTTCACTGAATATAATCCCCACAGACTTCAAAATGATTACGCAGCATCACTTTACAACAGAAACAGAATTTACAATTAATTTATTAATAGATATACCAACTTTCATGAACAAAGAATGGTGAAGCCCAATTTCTCTACAAGCCTCCCAAGGGAGTATTTAATTTATCAAAGGATATTTTGTTTGTTATAGCAACATAACTGATGATTATTTTAGCAAAATATGACTCCTGCTTGGCTTTGCTCTCATCTCAGATGTTGAGTGGGTTCTGCGCTGTTTTCATCTTTCTCTTCACTAATCACTCATAATACAGCCCATAGGGTTTTCCTTGGGTGCTCGAACTTCTCCCTGTTTTCCATATCTGGCATCTTATTCATCATTCACTTGCTCTTATTAACAAAATAGCCATCAATTGAGCAGTCTTTGTACTGCATTAAGGAAGCACAATCATAGTTCTAGAAATTAAGTGATCCTTTTCTGAATGTCTACATCTGTAAACCAGATGTTTACTTTGAGTTACAACTCTAATTTTATCAGATGACCTAGGCACCAGACATGACAAAGGTACACTCAGCCCAGTCGACCCTGCAAAGTCATCCTCACTAACATCTGGGGACTTGTGCCAAAATTGGGAGAGCTGTCTCATAGACTCGTCAAGCAAAAGCCTGACATAGTCATACTCACTTTCAGTCAACGTCCCAGACTCCTCAATCATCATCCCTGGATATGTCCCATAGCCATGACAGACTCACCAGAGATGGTGACACAGTGGTATACAGTCAGGAGGGAATGACCCTGGGAATCCTCAACATTGACACTGGACCACATGGAGTCTCACGGGATCAGGTCAAACATGGGCAAAGAAACCTCCTGTGATTACCACCTACTGCCCTCCCTCAGCTGATGAAGCAGTACTCCTCCATGTTGAACACCGCTTGAAAGAAGCACTGAGGGTAGCATGGGCACAGAATGTACTCTGGGTGGGGGACTTCAGTGTCCATCACCAAGTGTGGCTTGGTAGCACCACCAGAGCTGGCCGAGTCATGAAGGACATAGCTGCCAGACTAGACCTGTGGCAGGTGGTGAGAGAACCAACACAAGGGAAAAGTCTACTTGACCTCGTCCTCACCAATCTACCTGTCGCAGATGCATCTGTCCATGACAGTATTGGTAGAAGTGACCACCGCACAATCCTTGTGGAGACGAAGTCCCATCTTCATACTGAGGACACGCTCCATCGTGTTGTGTGGGACTACCACTGTGCTAATTGGGATAGATTCAGAACAGATCTAGCAGCTCAAGACTGGGCATCCATGAGCAGCAGAATTTTATACCACTACAATCTGTAACCTCATGGTCCAGCATATCCCTCACTCCACCATTACCGTCAAACAAGAGGACCAACCCAGGTTCAAAGAGAAATGCAGGAGAGCATGCCAGGAGCAGAACCAGACATACCTAATAATGAGCTACAACACAGAACTACATGCATGCTAAACAGCAGAAACAGCATGCTATAGACAGAGCTAAGTGATTCCACAACCAACGTATCAGATCAAAGCTCTGCAGTCCTACCACATCCAGTCATGAATAGTGGTGGACCATTAAACAACTAACAGGAGGAGAAGGCTCCATGAACATCTCCATCCTCAATGAAGGCAGAGCCCAGCACATGAGTGCAAAAGACAAGGCTGAAGCATTTGCAACCATCTTCAGCCAGAAGTGCCGAGTGGATGATCCATCTCGGCCTCCTCCTGAGGTCCCCACCATCACAGACACCAGTCTTTAGCCAATTTGATTTACTCCATGTGATATCAAGAAATGGCTGAGTGCACTGGATACAGCAAAGGCTATGTGACCCGACAACATCCTGGTAGTAGTGCTGAAGATTTGTGCTCCAGAGCCAGCCGTGTTTCTAGCCAAGCTTTTCCAGTACAGCTACAACACTGGCATCTACCCGTCAAAGTGGAAAATTGCCCGGGTATGTCCTGTCCACAAAAAACAGGACAAATCCAATCTGGCCAATTACCACTCCATCAGTCTACTCTCAATCATCAGCAAAGTGATGGAAATGGTCATCGACAGTGCTATTAAGTGGCACTTACTCACCAATAGCCTGCTTACCAATGCCCAGTTTGGGTTCCGCCAGGACCATTCCAGGCCTCATTCCAGTCTTGGTCCAAACATGGACAAAAGACCTGAATTCTAAAGGCAAGCTGAGAGTGACTGCCCTTGACATCAAGGCAACATTTGACCGTGTGTGGTATCAAGGCACCCTAGTAAAAGTGAAGTCAATGGGAATCAGGGGGGAAAATTCTCCACTGGCTGGAGTCATACCTAGCACAAAGGAAGATGGTTGCAGTTGTTGCAGGCCAATCATCTCAGCCCCAAGCCATCAGTGTAGGAGTTCCTCAGGGCAGTGTCCTAGGCCCAACCATCTTTAGCTGCTTCATCAATGACCTTCCCTTCATCATAAGGTTAGAAGTGGGGATGCTCGCTGATGATTGCACTGTTCCATTCGCAACTCCTCAGATAATGAAGCAGTCGTGCCTGCATGCAGCAAGACCTAGACAACATTCAGACTTGGGCTGATAAGTGGCAAGTAACATTTGCGCCACACAAGTGCCAGGCAATTACCTTTTCCAACAAGAGTCTAACCACCGCCCCTTGACATTCAATGGGATTACCATCACCAAATCGCCCACCATCATCATCCTGGGTGTCACCATTGACCAGAAACTTAACTGGACCAGCCACATAAATACTGTGGCAGCAAGAGCAGGTCAGAGGCGAGTGACTCAACTCCTGACTCCCCAAAGCCTTTCCACCATCTACAAGGCACAAGTCAGGAGCTTGATGGAATAATCTCCACATGCCTGGATGAGTGCAGCTCTAACAACACTCAAGAAGCTTGACACCATCCAGGACAAAGCAGCCCACTTGATTGGCACCCCAGCCACCACCTTAAACATTCACTCCCTCCACCACCGGTGCACTGTGGCTGCAGTGTGTACCATCTACAAGATGCACTTCAGCAATTCACCAAGACTTCTTTGGCAGTACCTCCCAAACCCGCGACCTCTATCACCTAGAAGGACAAGGGCAGCAGGCGCATGGGAACACCATGACCTCCAAGTTCCCCTCCAAGTCACACACCATCCTGACTTGGAAATATATCGTCGATCCTTCATCGTCGCTGGGTCAAAATCCTGGAACTCCCTCCCTAACAGCACTGTGGGAGTACCATCACCACACAAACTGCAGCGGTTCAAGAAGGTGGCTCACCACCACCTTCCCAATTAGGGATGGGCAATAAATGCTGGCCCTGGCAGTGATGCCCACATCACGTGAATGAATAAAAATGGGCTAAACATTTAAACTGAGGTTAGATGGGCTAAAAATTTAAATTAAGGTTAGGTGGACTAAACATTTAAATGAAAGGTGTGCCATTCCAGCAATTTCTGGGCCATTAACTCTAAACCTGCAGCACCATGATTTCTTTGCACTGTCCTTTTGTGTCAGCTCACAAGCTGAACTGCACTGTCCATGTGCACCATTTCCTGGGTGGAGATAAACCACCGATTTTTTTTTGCACTTACAATACCAGACTAAAAGCTGTGTCACTGTTCAAGCATCCGGGTGGCAACAAAATTTTTATCGCGCATCAGGAAGCATATTCCGCTAAAACCAGTCATGTTTCCACAACAAACGCGATATTCTTTGGTTAATTAAGATATCTTACTGTTTCATGTACGCTTCGGAATTTTAAACCTATCTATTTTGTAATTTAACCTTCCCGATGGTCCGGTGCTGTGAATGTCGGCGGCCTTTTTTGGAATTTTTATTTAAAACCTTGAATCATTGCAATGTTTGTCCTCCCGGTGCAGTTCAACCCAATTTTGTTACAAAATACTTTGAAGTGGCCGAGCGTTACTTGCAATATTGGAAGAAATGTGTTCAAAACTCTGTGTGTCTCCCCGGCACTTGGCTGGAAGGTCAGTCCGGGTTCCAGCTGCAATCTGAGAGGCACCAAGGGTCGGGGCAGCCCGGGCGGCCGGCAGCATTCGGCTGGAAGAGCAGGGGACGGGGCACCGCAGCTAGAGCCGCAGCCGGAGCCCCGGGGAGCCGCGGCGTTAACAGCGCGTGAAATGGAAATCGCCGCCTCTCATCGCCAGGCCTGCAAGGTGAGTCATTGCCCGCAATGTGCCACCCTGCTTTTCCAGCCCTTGCCATACTTGTTCCCAGTCAATAAAGTCCAGCCCGGCCAGACTTTGACTAACTGGAGTCGCTTGCAACACCTTTCATTCATCAATAGGGAAATGCAACGTTGCAATTTGGTGTAGGCTGAAATATTTTTAACTGTGCTGTACTTTAAAAAACAACAGGAAAGGGAAAATGTGCGTTAAAAATACTCAAACGTCACTACGTCATCCTCTTGACGCATTACTTTGCATTTGTAAACTCGGGGGGGGGGGGTGGATTTTAACAGCAAAGAGTGGATTTGGGAGCTGGTGAGTGGTGAAACTGACAGCGCCGACTTCCGCATTTAACTGGAGCAGGTTCGGCTGCTTCCGAGAAACCCCTGTGGGAGAGGCGGGTTGGCAATTAAAAGATGTTAAGAGGCAATTAGGACGTGTTTTAACTGCAGATTTGAGTTTTAACTTTGAGTGCACATGTTTCTTGGGCTTCCTGGAACTCGCCATTGAAAGCAAGGCGAGATGACAGCGCGAATTGAGGGGGTTGACCATCTGACAGGCAGATAAGACTATAAGTACTCAGACCTCACACCTGCTCCCTTGCCTAACTGAAAGGCTTTTGCTCACAGGACTTGTTCCAAGAGTGTGCTTTCACTACTCTGCAGCTGATTTCCACCACTTTGGAGGACATTTCTGCTACCTTAGATTTTTGAGAGTCTGATCAACACTTTCCATCTGTCAAGCATCGGTTCAGCATGGGCGCCGCTTCTGCAGCTTTACCTTGGACTTCAGATGAGGACCAAGATGAGCAGCAGCAGGAGAAGCACCAGCAGGAGCAACGGGCTTCTCCTCACTGACCTGCCGCTCCACAGGAGAGAGGGGATGAGCACAGAGGTGCACCTCGCAGGAGGCGATACCCCCAGCACAGGGTATATAGGCAGAGGATCAACTTCCTGGACATGTCGGAAACACCAGTGCCTCAGGAGGTTCGGGGTATCACGTCAGGTGGTCGCAGACTTTTGCAGCCTCCTGGAAGAAAACCTCCTGCCAAGTGGACCTGCTGGGCACGCTTTGCCAGTGGCTGTCACTGCCCTCAATCTCTTCACCTTACAGCTCCTTAAAGGGATTTGCAGGAGATATCTGCAGAATCTTGCAATCTGCTGCCTAGAAGTGCATCACTCAGGTGACTGATGCCATGTTTGCCAGGGCCGGGAATTATGTGCACTTTGCAACTGATGAGGCCAGTCAGAATGAGTGGGCACTCAGCTTTGTGGCTCTGGGTGGCTTCCCACAGGTCCACGGAGTCATCAATTGCACATATGTGGCAATCAAGGCACCCACAGATCACCCTGGAGTCTTCATCAACTGCAAGGGTTTCCACTCCATCAATGTTCATCTCATATACAACCACAAAAATATCATCATGCAGGTCTGTGCAAGATTCCCAGGCAGCTGCCATGATGTTTCATCCTGCACCAGTCCACCCTCCCAGAGCTCTTCAGACATCGATGCAGAGTTAGCGGCTGGCTCCTTGGAGACAAGGACACCCCCCGATGTCACCCATTAGGAGCCCAGGAGAGATATAATCAAAGCCACATGACCACAAGAACTGTCATCGCACTAGCAATCGGAATGTTGAAGATGTGCTTTAGATGCCTGGACAGATAGGATTGGGTGCACCTGCAAGGTAAGTACATACGAGGAGTGATGTGCTGAAGTCAGCTTTGGAAGAGAATCTCCCTGCGGGCCCTTACTGAATGCAGCATCAGCTCTAGGGAAGCATCATTTAAGCGAGGTGCAGCCTTGCCATGTTGGGACTCCATTAATGCAGTTGCTTCCTCAGTTCCCCCACCTGGACAATCCTTCCACTTCCATCTTCGCAGTTAAATGGTTCAACTGAAATAGACCCATGCGTGTCGTCATCACGCCTGCTCACACTAATTGGTCAGGAAACCTGGAAGTCAGATGCAAATGCAATGGCTGGGTTAAAAATCCACTGACAGACATGCTGCAACTACTTTCGGGTTTCCCGTGCGCTACCAGGCCCGCCTTCCCACTCCCAGTGCATTGGCAGGTAAATATTCCAGCCATTGGCCCAGATTTTGCTGTCAAATTAAGGGTGAGGCTAATGGCGCTCACTGTTATTTATGCATAAATGGTACCATAAATGGTGTAGCAGATGCGTGGTTGAATGCCAATATCGAAAAGTTGTTCTCTGTGATGCGTTGCCCCAGCTTTGTGGAAACAACATCTCGCTGACTACATCACCATTGAAATGCATTGAATGGTGTGAAGTTGCTGTATTTGCATAGTAGATACCACAGACGCATAAGTCTTGTCATTTAGAGTGTATGTACCTTTTTAATGACGTGCTAATTGTTAATTACTACCAATCAACCTGAAAATTAACTATTACAAGTGAAAATTCTCATTCCTTCAGGTTTTAATTGTTGTTGGAGATTGTAAAAATGTCAAATTTAAACTTTTTTCTTTTTCTTTTCTGCCTCGTTTTTCTCTCTATTAATCCAATCTTTCTTTCCCTCTCTATTTCGCTTTGTGTAACTGATTTAACATTGAATTCTCCACTCTAATTCACACTTCCTTCCTTCTGCTGTTTATTTCTCAAACCTTCAATCTGATTGGTTAAGGAGATACACAGTCATATGTCCTGTTCACTCAGGTCCCAGATGCCCTGTTTCCTCGCTGCACCGTTATTAACTCGCACTTTCAGCAACTTAGTGGGCAAAAATGTTTTGAGCTGAAGGGTGCAGGCACAAGTCTAACGGCAAAGACCGTTAGATGCCCTGCTACATCAAAATCTGTCCCATTTGCAACAAAAAAGAGACATTAGACAAACTCCTTAAAGTTTGGGGTACTGCTCCCATCAATAATAAAGTATATATAAGGGATCCTTGGCTTTATAAATAGAGGCATAGAGTACAAAAGCAAAAAGTTATGTTAAACCTTTATAAATCACTGGTTAGACCTCAGCGAGAGTACTGTGTCCAATTCTGGGCACCACAATTTAGGAAGAATATCAAGGCCTTGGAGAGGATGCAGAGATTTACTGGAACAGTACCTGGGATCAGGGGTTTCAGTTATCTGGAGAGACTAGAGAAGCTGGGATTCTTCTTGTTAGAGCAAAGAAGATTAAAGGGAGATTTAATAGAGGTGTTCAAAGTTATGAGGGACTTTGATAGAGTAGATAGGGATAAACTGTTTTCACTGGCAGGAGGGTCGGCAACCAGAGGACACAGATTTAAGATAATTGGCAAAAAGTCAGGGGGGAGATGAAGAGAATTTTTTTTTACTCAGCAAGTTGTTATGAGCTGGCGTGCACTGCCTGAAAGGGTGATGGAAGCAGATTCAAAGGTAACTTTCAAAAGGGAATTGGATCTCTACTTAAAAAGGAAACAGCTTTAAGCATTGAACTTAGTGGATTCAAAAATACACCCCAGGTTCCCAAGGGGTTTGTTTAATTCCTGTTGTTTATTCTGTGTATTACTATGAGCTTACAAATGCAAAACAGTGTGTCAGTAGGATTAGATTGCAGACATTATGATTATTCTGTAATATTTTCTGATAACAGTTCCAATCTGTTTTACAATACTGTACTGTGTTCACTCATGGTTAAATGGTCATAATTGAGTAACCAAAATTGCACCAAACATAGCTGAAGTGGGAAATAGCTGTTTGGACACCTGTGAAAAATAACATAAACCCACCTTTAGAAATGATTTGCATCGAGGTGTGATGATACAGGTAATATAACAGATTGGAAGCAGACTCGCTATATGTGCAGCACAAATAATATAAGCCAAAATAAAAATCATTTATTGATCTACTTGTCTAGCCACTGCAGTCTCATATCTAATAAAAGCTGCTCACTTCAGCCTGATCCAATAATTCAAAAATAAATAAAATGTAAATGTAATGAAATAGTTTCACTAGGTGTAACAACTGTTTCCTGAGCAATCAGCTAAATTAGGTGCATTGATTTGGGCAAAGCATAATATAATTTCAGCTGCTATTCCTGTGAAACAATTAAACTTCAAAAATGAGAATGGGCAGCAAGCATTTTACGACTAGATAAAAGTGTTCAATTTATGGAAACATTGCAGTTTCTAGCAACAATGTAACAATTGCTTTTAAGTTATTGGACTGTCTAAAATCAGATCTGACATCTCTAAAAAGCGCATTCCTTAAGCTTGTGTTTACACTACAATTCAGTGTCACAACCAAACAGTTTCCAGTTCACTACAAAGCTAAACTTGTGTAATTGCGCATTCAGACCAGTGGTCTAACTCCTCAACACACTTGGGACCTGAAACTGAAACCCCCAGCAGCTGGTGGTTTCACACCCAAAGCACATATCCCTCCCTCCGTGTAAACAAGGTCTTGGGCAGTTCAGATTTCCCATTTCCAATTTCCTCCCATGTGCAGCGTTGTGATTCAATGATGCTTAAATTCCTCTCATCAAATCCTGCACTCCTCACCCTAACCCCCTTAAACGTATCGCCCCCACCCCACCCCACCCCCCACTGGCACCCTCCCAAATTGTCCTTTGCAGATTGATTGAATCAGGAGAGCTTTCCAATCCATATCGCCTTCTGAACAAAATTAAATAAATTGATTGCTATCAAAAACAATTGGAATATGTAAACTTGGAATGAAAGGTGTAATGAGATTAGTACCTTCATTATCAGCTTACACAACTAAACATGTATTGCACAAACTAAACATAAACATAGGTTATAATTATGATAGGTCAGCATCAACAAAATTGAATATAGTCAAACAAGAATCCACATAATTTCAACTTACTGTTCAGTAAATTCCATTTTTTCTGGGGCTTTACAGACTGTCTCTTTCACCACTGCCCAAAGCACTAGGATATAATTTTAGCATTTCCTACACCACTTAATTTATTATAGCTCAGATTTGGAGTTGTGTTCAGCTCTCTGGAAAGGTGTAATTTGGCTCTTCAAATTGCAGCGAATTCAAGAGTGACTTGCTCTCACTTCACTTTGTGCACTGTAACTGCATATTAAGATTCAAATGCCTGAGTTGCAATGTAATCTGATAAATCATGTTGAGTTTTTAGACCCCCCTTTTGTTGGTTTAGGTTGAGTTGAAGATGGTGTTGAACATTATATTCCAATTTAGCCATATTTATTGGAAAATGTCAGACATGAAAAAACTGCCACAAATCAGTAATCAGTTTATCCTTATTCTATACATCATCATCAACATCCCCAAAGGAAAATGATGAATCCATTGCGTGCTGTATTATCATTTTATTTTTTGAAGTGACATTTTGCTTGGTTTATGGGCATAATAATAGTCAACACATTGTTAATAAAATCATGCCACATATAAATATGTGTGTGTAATAACAATTGCAAGTCTATAGCTACATCTATTGATCCAATGGGAACAATTAATTAGAACTTCTTCAAGTGATCTGCAATAGTTTTCTTCACAAAACCAATGCACAGTAAATCATGTCTTTAAATTTTCACCATACATGGCGGTGCCTTCAGCTGCCTAGGCTGTGAGCTCTGGAATTACACCCCTGAACCTCTCTGCCTTTCTCTCCTCCTTTAAGAGGCTCCTTAAAACCTACCTATTTGACCAAGCATTTGGTCACCTGTCCTAATATCTCCTGATGTGGCTCCGTGTCAAATAACACTCCTGTGAAACACCATGGGATGTTTTTACTATATTAAAGGTGCTATATGAATACGTTGTTGTAAATTAAAGGAGCGACTAACTTGTTCACACTATGTGATCATGGAAATTCCGGTGTAAAGACGTATATATCCCCCCTCCCCATGTCGCTAAGCATCATCTGAAAAGGATGTTTCCCTGAGCTGCACTGGAATCACAACACGGGAAAAACACAAATAAACATCCAGCTCATCTGCCAAATGTTTACAAACTATCCGTGCAAACTCAGTTTGGAAACCTAATGAAGCGCCTCTCCTAATCCCTTTGGGTAAAGCGCTGCCCTTTCCCCCAGCAGCTTTGAGCACAACCTGCAGAACCTGGCTCCTTCCCAGCTGGAGGTCCGCTCGCGCTGTCTGGAGTCGGTGGAGATCAGAACCTTAAAATTCACCTTTTACCGTTATTGTTTTTGCAATGTATGCTCCCAATATTGGACGTCCCCTTTGTGTTGTTAAAGGCCGACCAGCAGACCTACGTGGACCCGGAGAGCGGCTACCTGGTATTCACTCGTCTGGCCCACCTGCAGCGCGGGAAATGCTGCGGCTCCGCTTGCAGACACGTGAGTAACAGACCTTCTTTGTTTACATCCGCCTGCTATTTCCAGCAGGAATTTCCTCTTTCCTGATCTTGTAAATCCAGACTCAAACTCCAAAATAAATCTTATCCCTGATGTTTGACCCTTTGGCTGTACGTTGGCAGTTATCAGGATTTTATTGTATTACAGATATGAGTGTTTTCCTTGCAAATCTGTAACTGTTTAAAAAAGAAACTTATTAAGACTAATTCTTAGAGATTTTAAGAACTTTACCATTGGGATTAGATAATGCTGGGATGTAGTTCCAAAGATGCAAGGAGAGGTTTTTTTTAAATATTGCATCAAAGAAGAACATTTCAAATATTATATTTTCCCGTTTAGAGTTTAAAACGATTGATAAAAATTAAATATTGAAGGTGATTTATTTTTAATTGTAAAGAAAGGTTTAAGATTTTCTAAGCATAGTTTCGTAACTTTCCATGCGCCTTTCCAACTGATCGGCGGGACAGGTTTATAACTTTATTGGTGAGTTAAAATTAAATTGGGATTTTTGTTTTTTTCAAACCGAGAAACCCCGACATAAATCAGTAAATGACACTAATAGGCTCGATCACTTTGGACATAACCAAGCTCGGCACTGGGGGAGACACGTTTAGGAAGTGCGGTTTCCTGACCAGTAATCAATGCCATTTGTTTCAACGGCGTCTTTCAGTTACATTCTTCAGCCTGGAGGCAGCTTGCCAAGGAAACGGACTTTTTTTTTAATCCCACGTTAATTCCTATGTGTGAAGAATCTTCCAGTGTATAACTGTTAGGTGCCCTTTATATTCAGGGCCGTAGCGGGAAGGAATCATTTCAGTTTTTTAAAAGAAATTCTCTTCGCAGTGCCCTTACGACCAAGTCAACGTGAAAGACCCGTCTAAAAGGAAGCGCTTCAATTCCATGTTTTATGTCTGAATTGGGTCACACATCGAGTCAAGTCGAGTGGATCCAGCCGAAACAGTTTTGTTCAGGAAAAAAAAAGGATTAGATCGTTGGTGCCGGTGTGCCCCAAAACCCCCAAAAGAAATACTGTTTGAAGTAAAGTACCCCTGGTGTTTCCCTGCTACACCTTTCTCCCTGAGCGCCGTTGCATTGGTTAATGTACTTTTTGATAATAAAAGATCGTGCACTGCATTATTGGCACTTGAGTCATTTCTTTTCCATCGTAACTTTGCTGTTGAACATATTTTACAAGATCCGCTGTTTTGAAGTGTTAAATAATCTGGGTGAAAACTCATTCCAATGCACAACGTGGTTATTCAAGTTGGGAACAAGATAAGGGGCAAAATGGTCAACCTGGAAAAAGTGGCTGTCCAAAAAGTGCTGAAGTGTCACTTTTCATTTATCGAGTTTTATTATCCGTGTTCCTGTTGTATAGAAACATTCTTTAAATCAGTTTGCACGGATTTTGTTCCCACTTCATCAGAAAGCAGAAGAGTTCGGAACTGAGACATCCCGCGGGATTCCGGGGCTGGAGTCCGCACGCGGGATTCCGGAGCTGGAGTCCGCACGCGGGATTGCGGGGAGGGGCTGGAGTCCGCACGCGGGCTGCGGGGAGGGGCTGGACCCGCACGCGGGCTGCGGGGAGGGGCTGGACCCGCACGCGGGCTGCGGGGAGGGGCTTGACCCGCACGCGGGCTGCGGGGAGGGGCTGGACCCGCACGCGGGCTGCGGGGAGGGGCTTGACCCGCACGCGGGCTGCGGGGAGGGGCAGGAGTCCGCACGCGGGCTGCGGGGAGGGGCAGGAGCCCGCACGCGGGCTGCGGGGAGGGGCTGGACCCGCACGCGGGCTGCGGGGAGGAGCAGGAGTCCGCACGCGGGCTGCGGGGAGGGGCTGGACCCGCACGCGGGCTGCGGGGAGGGGCTGGACCCGCACGCGGGCTGCGGGGAGGGGCAGGAGCCCGCACGCGGGCTGCGGGGAGGGGCTGGACCCGCACGCGGGCTGCGGGGAGGAGCAGGAGTCCGCACGCGGGCTGCGGGAAGGGGCTGGACCCGCACGTGGGCTGCGGGGAGGGGCTGGACCCGCACGCGGGCTGCGGGGAGGGGCAGGAGTCCGCACGCGGGATTGCGGGGAGGGGCTGGAGTCCGCACGCAGGATTGCGGGGAGGGGCTGGAGTCCGCACGCGGTCTGTGGGGAGGGGGTGGAGTCCGCACGTGGGCTGTGGGGAGGGGCTGGAGTCCGCACGCGGGATTGCGGGGAGGGGCTGGTGTCCGCACGCGGGATTGTGGGGAGGGGCTGGTGTCCGCACGCGGGATTGCGGGGAGGGGCTGGAGTCCGCACGCGGGCTGTGGGGAGGGGCTGGAGTCCGCACGTGGGCTGTGAGGAGGGGCTGTGGAGTCTGCACGTGGGCTGTGGGAAGGGGCTGGAGTCCGCACACGGTCTGTGGGGAGGGGCTGGAGTCCGCACGCGGGATTGCGGGGAGGGGGCTGGACTCCGCACGTGGGATTGCGGGTAGGGGCTGGAGTCTGCACGCGGAATTGTGGGTGGGGCTGGAGTCCGCACGTGGGATTGCGGGTAGGGGCTGGAGTTGGTTGTTTGTAAACTGGTCGAAATTACCAAGATTATCTCACATTCTTGGGAAATATTTTCATTATCATGTGGCAGAGAATTCCCATTTGAAAAAGCCAAGGTAAAATTGTATTTGTTATCTTGATTACATGCAGACCTTTAGTACTTATATATAATATTCGTTGCAAGGAAATGAGCGGATCTGACATTGGTTCTGGTCTGCCACCATATCGAGAAGATGAGTGAATCCCACTGTAACATGTGAGTGATAAATGTGTTATGTCCAGTGGGTACATACATTGTTCAAGGCCAAAGACAGATATAATACAATGCAAAGCTGACAGAGTTAGACTGCCAGCTGCACCTCATATTGAGTTCCATGACAAAGCAGCTCTATGAATGCATTTTAACGTGGTGGTGAATGTGTGCCCCTCATATTACTAAAAGTGTTTAAGGTTATAAAGTGGACTGCTCGTCCAGTGAATGGCTTGGGCACATTGAATTATGTTTTCTCGGCAGTCTACAGTTGAACTACAGCCGGTGTAAAGCCCAAGGATCATGAGATGACCTACTAAAGGTGGACAAATGTAAAAAGTCACACAACACCAGGTTATAGTCCAACAGCTTTATTTGAAATCACAAGCTTTCGGAGCGCTGCTCCTTCTTCAGGTGAAGTGGAGAAATGCATAAAGACACAGCTTATATAGTCAGAGAATCATGTCAGATGTTTACAGGTAACCTTTCCAACTGCCATTAATCACACCTCGGCAGAGAGATAATCACAGCAGTCAAAGGTGTGAATGGTGTCCAAACAGGTCAGTCAGGGAAACATTACATCAAAGAACAATGAGGTGGGGTCACAAGGGGTCAAATATTGCAGATGCTGGGGTCTGTATGAAAAACAAAAAAACAGACAAAAAACTTTTTTTTTTTTTTTTTTTGGCTGGAAATCACAGCAGGTCCGGCCGCATCCGTGTAGAGAGAACAAGCCAATGTCGACTCAAGTCTGGATGACCCTGCATCAGGTGGGGTTACATGTAGCGTGACATGAACCCAAGATCTCTGTTGAGGCCGTCCTCATGGGTGCGGAACTTGGCTATCAGTTTCTGCTCGACGATTTTGCGTTGTCGTGTGTCTCGAAGGCTACCTTGGAGAATGCTTACCCGAAGATCGGAGGCTGAATGTCCTTGACTGCTGAAGTGTTCCCCGACTGGGAGGGAACACTCCTGCCTGGTGATTGTTGCGCGGTGTCCGTTCATCCGTTGTCGCAGTGTCTGCATGGTCTCGCCGATGTACCATGCTCCGGGGCATCCTTTCCTGCAACGTATGAGGTAGACAACGTTGGCCGAGTCACATGAGTATGTACCATGTACCTGGTGGGTGGTGTCCTCACGTGTGATGATGGTATCTGTGTTGATGATCTGGCATGTCTTGCAAAGGTTGCTGTGGCAGGGTTGTGTGGTGTCGTGGTCGCTGTTCTCCTGAAAGCTGGGTAATTTGCTGCGAACGATGGTCTGTTTGAGGTTAGGCGGCTGTTTGAAAGCGAGTAGTGGAGGCGTGGGGATGGCCTTAGCGAGGTGTTCGTCGTCATCGATGACATGTTGAAGGCTGCGAAGAACATGGCGTAGTTTCTCCGCTCCGGGGAAGTACTGGATGACGAAGGGTACTCTGTTGGTTGTGTCCCGTGTTTGTCTTCTGAGGCGGTCTATGCGATTTTTCGCTGTGGCCCGTCGGAACTGTCGATCGACGAGTCGAGCGTCATATCCCGTTCTTACAAGGGCGTCTTTCAGTGTCTGTAGGTGTCCATCACGTTCATCCTCGTCTGAGCAGATCCTGTGTATTCGCAGGGCTTGTCCATAGGGGATGGCTTCTTTAACGTGGTTAGGGTGGAAGCTGGAGAAGTGAAGCATCGTGAGGTTGTCCGTGGGCTTGCGGTAGAGTGAAGTGCTGAGGTGTCCGTCTTTGATGGAGATTCGTGTGTCCAGGAATGAGATTGATTCTGAGGAGTAGTCCATGGTGAGTTTGATGGTGGGATGGAACTTGTTGATGTTATCGTGTAGTCTTTTCAGTGATTCTTCGCCGTGGGTCCATAGGAAGAAAATGTCGTCGATGTATCTGGTGTATAGCGTTGGTTGGAGATCCTGTGCAGCGAAGAAGTCTTGCTCGAACTTGTGCATGAAGATGTTTGCGTATTGGGGTGCGAATTTGGTCCCCATGGCTGTTCCGTGTGTTTGGGTAAAGAACTGGTTGTCGAAGGTGAAGACATTGTGGTCAAGGATGAAGCGGATGAGTTGTAGGATGGCGTCTGGAGATTGGCTGTTGTTGGTGTTGAGTACTGAGGCTGTCGCAGCGATGCCGTCATCGTGGGGGATGCTGGTGTAGAGTGCCGAGACGTCCATCGTGGCGAGGAGTGTTCCTGGTTCAACTGGTCCGTGGGTGCTGAGCTTCTGTAAGAAGTCTGTAGTGTCGCGACAGAAGCTGGGGGTTCCCTGTACGATGGGTTTCAGGATGCCCTCGACATACCCAGAGAGGTTCTCACACAGGGTTCCGTTGCCTGATGCGATAGGACGTCCAGGTGTGTTGGCTTTGTGTATCTTTGGGAGGCAGTAGAAGTCTCCCACGCGGGGAGTACGTGGGATGAGAGCATGTAGGATGCTTTGAAGGTCTGGGTTGAAGGTTTTGATCAGTCTGTTGAGTTGGCGGGTGTGTTCTTTGGTCGGATCTGCGGGTAACTGTCTGTAGTGTTCCTGGTTGTCCAGTTGTCGGTATACTTCTTTGCAATAGTCCGTTCTGTTCTGTATGACGATGGCACCTCCTTTGTCTGCTGGTTTGATGACGATGTTGCGGTTGGTCTTGAGAGCGTGGATGGCGTTGCGTTGTGCTCGGGTGACATTCTGGACTGTCTTGTGAGTGCGGCTGATGAATCTGGCGTTGATGCATCTCCTGACAGCTTGAGCATACATGTCAAGCTTCGGGCAGCGACCCTCCGGAGGGGTCCAATTTGACTCTTTCTTCTTCGGTTGCTGCACTGCGGATCCCTCTGTTTGCTGTTCCGGATCATTGATTGTCTCATTGGGTTCGCTGCTGACATCTTGGGATTTGTGGAAGAATTCCCGGAGCCTCATTCTCCTGATGAATTCCTCTGTGTCTGCCGCGAGACCGATGGGGTCCATTTTGGTGGTGGGGCAGAAATTGAGCCCTCGGCTGAGAACTTCAATTTCGTCTGGTTGAAGGGTGTGGTCGGACAGGTTGACGATGGACTTCCCTGTGGTTTCAACCGTGGTACCGGGGGAGGCTTGGTTGCTGCTGCTGGTGATGCCAAGTTTCTCAAGCTTCCTGTTCTTGGTGTGCATGTAGGTAGCGTAGTTCCGTTGCCTTGTTTGTTTGGCGGTGTCTCGTAGCTGGTCTGCTGCGTCCTGAGCACAGGCTGAGAACATGGACTCCATCTCGGTTTCGAGGTTGCGGCGTCTGCTGTAGAGCTGGTGTACGAGATGGTTGAGGAGTGTGCGAGAGGTACGACGGCAGAGTCTCTCAGCGTAGTCTGTGTTGTAGGTCGACTTGAGTGGGTTAGTGATCTGAAGTCCTTTTGGGATCTTGTCTGCTTTCTTGCATCTCTGTAGAAACTTGATGTCTGTGTCGATATGCGCGATCTTCTTGGAGATCCTCTCCACTTTGAGCCGGCAGTTTGTGGTGTCGATAGTAGCCATGGTGTGGAGATGCCGGAGTTGGACTGGGGTGGACAAATGTAAAAAGTCACACAACACCAGGTTATAGTCCAACAGCTTTATTTGAAATCACAAGCTTTCGGAGCGCTGCTCCTTCTTCAGGTGAAGTGGAGAAATGCATAAAGACACAGCTTATATAGTCAGAGAATCATGTCAGATGCGGCCGGACCTGCTGTGATTTCCAGCCAAAAAAAAAAAAAAAGTTTTTTGTCTGTTTTTTTGTTTTTCATACAGACCCCAGCATCTGCAATATTTGACCCCTTGTGACCCCACCTCATTGTTCTTTGATGTAATGTTTCCCTGACTGACCTGTTTGGACACCATTCACACCTTTGACTGCTGTGATTATCTCTCTGCCGAGGTGTGATTAATGGCAGTTGGAAAGGTTACCTGTAAACATCTGACATGATTCTCTGACTATATAAGCTGTGTCTTTATGCATTTCTCCACTTCACCTGAAGAAGGAGCAGCGCTCCGAAAGCTTGTGATTTCAAATAAAGCTGTTGGACTATAACCTGGTGTTGTGTGACTTTTTACATTTGTCCACCCCAGTCCAACTCCGGCATCTCCACACCATGGCTACTAAAGGTGGTTACATGTCTTATAGCTTTAAAGGAATCACAGATCAGATTGCAACTTACCCTGGAGTCATACTGTGGCTCATGTTAAACCACAGCCAAAGACACTTCACATTGGCATGAATGTGGTTGAATAACTTCAGCTATAATGTCTCACTACAACAGGACTCATCTTGTATTCTGTATATACAATGGCTACCTGAAGCCAGTTGTTAAAACTGATTAATCAAAGAAAATGGGATACATGAATATCAGAAGTTGGTGTCAGGAATTCAGTGGAGTATAGACATCTGAACGGCTGTGTTTTTTATTCTGTGGTACTTTATGTAACACTTCCACTTACTTAATTTTTTTTTAATGTTGGGATGGTTGTATTTCGTAATTTAATTGGTATTTTTATCATTCTGAGTTTCACCTTGGCACAGGTGGTGGCACTCTTGCATTTGAGTGAGACATTTGTGCATTCAAGACCCACTTCTCAAGGGCAATTAGGGATGGGCAATAAATGCTGACCTTGCTAGCGATGCCCATATCCCATAAATGAATTAAAAAAAACTCCAGGACATGAGCAGAAAATGTCGACTGACTCTAGGGCCGGGGTTTTTGTTCACCTCAGCGGGTCCAGGTCAATGGTGGGTCATGGCCCCGCTGCTGGCTCCATCCTGCTGTCTAAAATGAATTTACGTTGATGGGGCTTGTTAAGCCTGCCCAGCATGTTTCCCGGTCCAATTAGAGGAAGCGGGTCTGGTGACGTCATTGATGATGCGTCATCAGCCGGTTTCCTTAAAGGGACCATGGCCACCTTTTGACGTTTGTGCTGTCAGTGTTCTACAGCATTGAAGTGCTGCAAACACTGACAATCACTGCACAGAGGTGCATGGCTGCACCCAGATTCTCCCATGACTCCCTCCTTATGTTTATGGAGGGAGTCACAGCACACAGGGAGGTCCTCTTCCCTTCCCATGGATGGAAGAGACCTCCCCAGGAGACCAACACAGTCTGGTTGCACATCACAGAGGAGGTCACAAGCAGGGATGTCATCAGGAAGACCTGGGTGCAGTGGCGCAAACCTTTCAATGATCTCATTAGATCACGAAACATTAGTACAAAGCCACACTCAACCTCATCCTCCTGTGCCTCTCATCACATCCTCATCACTCTGTCTTCTCTACCCTACTTCTGCACATTCTTACTCACACCAATTTACCTTGCACCTCCACCCATCCCTCTCTATCTACATTATCACATCCCCATCTCATGGGGCACCCCTCACACTCACCCTCATTTGAGTGCAATCATACCAACTAACAACACACTTGGGTGTTTTATCCAATGTTCATGTAAAGTCTCTGTTAATGTGCTGTCAAACATTGAAACCTTTATTTTCAACACTTTCTGTTCTTGGACAGATTTGTGTGCACCTTTGGAAGTGGCTTAGTGAGTTGCAGTGAATGGTCAGACATAATGGTACCCCCCGCCCCTCCGCCCCCCCCCCCCCACCCCCCCCACCCCACAATGGTGGTGAGTGTGAAAGGAATGGCTTGGACATTGTAGGGGTGCTTTATGGTGGTGCCAACCTGGCACATCATGTGGCAGCCAGAGTGTACAGCATCAAGTGAAGTAAATCTGGCCATGGTGAGGCCATCCCTAGCCTCGCAGGCAGCAATATGCTCAAGTGCTGATGCCCTCTGTCCTGTGCAGCATCAGGTGATTGCAGAGAAGGGTGGTGCTGCTGGAGTGCCTGGTGCTGCTGGTGTTGGGGCTGATCGTGGTCGGATTCTGAGGACCAAGGAGAGACAGTATAAAGAGCACCCATGTTGATGGAATAGATGGTAAGTGAAGTAGAGATGACAGAATCATTCTGTCAATGGTGAGAGAGTTCTTCCACTGAGGTGAGAGTGGATGGTGAGTGGAAAGTGGAAAACCTGCAGAATCTGTGCTGGAAATGGACTCAGAAACAGCTTGTGGCTGAGGAAAGTGATGATCTGTCCGGTGGGAGCTTTTACTGTATATTTGAAGTTGTCAAGTAATCAGCTGGAGCAATGGCCACTGAACTCCCGCCTTAGGTTGAATGACGTGGTCCCCGAACAGTGTGGTTCCATGGCCATGAAGTTAAAGTTAAAAATTAAGTTAAAAAAGCCTGTTCAGGGTCTATTAGGTACGTTATAATGAGTTTAATTGGATTGCCCGCCACTGTCTGTCAGGTCTGCTCAGCACTGACAGACCCGACATTGGGAAGGCGCGTTGCGGCGGGTTGACAGCGAGTTCCCGATCCGCTGTCAAAAAAAAACTTTCACACCCAACCCGCCATCAATCCCGCCCGCTGACACCCCGGAAAATTCCAGCCTAGAGTGCAGTATTGAGGTGAATGCTGCTTTATTGGGACTGTCATCTTTGGGACATGATATCTGTCCATTTTGACAGTTCAGGTGGAGGTTCAAGATTCCATGTCACTGTTCAAAGAAGAGTAATATATTCTCCTTTTGTCCTCCCACAGCCATAACCACTAAAACAAATTAATTGGTCATTCATCTCATTGTTGTTTGTGGGACCTTACTGTATGCAGAATGGCTGCTGCATTCACTTACAAAGCAGGGGTCGCACTTCAAAGTAATTTACTGTATGAAGGCTAGGCATAACACACTAATCCTTTTTCATACCTCAGCTTCCAAAAATAAAAGTAAGTATGTTCAGTATACCCCAAAAGACATGCCACTGTACCCTACAGCAATGATTTTGTTGCTTGTCTTATTAAATAAATATTCTCATCATGCTGTGATGTGGAAAACACATGTAACATTATATGGCAACAAATAATTTAACTCAATTAACATTAGCAGTAAACTAAAATATAACAAATGAATACACAACAACAACTTGTATTTATATAGCACCTTATTGTAATAAAACGTCCCAAGGCGCTTCACAGGAGTCTTATAAGACAAAAAATTTGACACCGAGCCACATAAGGAGAAATTAGGGCAGATGACCAAAAGCTTGGTCAAAGAGGTAGGTTTTAAGAAACGTCTTAAAGGAGGAAAGAAAGGTAGCGAGGCGGATGAATACACTAAATATTAGTTCAAAAATAAAGACAATTTAAAATTCCTTATAACTGATTTCTTCTGTCCCTTTAAATTTGAACTTTAAGCTGCTTCCTTTTAATGCCTGCTCTTCATGTATCACCTCCCCTACCCTGGCATAGCTTCTAACAAGTGCCTACTATTTTCTACCCTTAAGCCAATTTCTTATTTACTGCCAAGTTTTACTCTGAATCTCCACAACTTTGAGCTTAACTAGTTGCCTTTCATGAAGAACTTTGTCAATTATTTTTTGGAGCTCTATCCACGCCATATCATAGGCCCTTCCACAGTTCTCTTGGAATGTCACTTCCTGCAAAAGATGAAGGAGATTGGTCGGGCGGCATTCTCTCCTTCTAAACCTGGTTGACTCTGAACTGCTCTCTGAAGTGGCCTCGCATATCATTCAGTTGTATCAAAGAGATGGGCAATAAATGCCGGCCTTGGCACACAACCCAAAAATGAAAATAAACCGCATTAAAAAAAATCCATGTTGACTGCTCTTTACTAGATTATTTCACGCATGCAATCCTCAAGGTTACTCTTGGTAATGAATTCCTGTATTTTGCACAATATGGAAGTAAGACTAATGGGTATGTACTAGTTGCCTGCATCTGCTTTGTCAACCTTTTAAAAATGGGCACAACATTAACCTGTTTCTAATCCACTGAGAGCTCCCCAATGTTCATCAACTTGCTCATAACAACTGTCAATGCTTCACAAATCTTCTCTCTATGACACTTTTAGAGATATGTATAAGAAGCATTGCAGCCAATTTATAAAGAATGTTGTTACTCGTGTAGATAATGATATCTTATTAATAAGGATGATCTTAGTATTGATCGAAGTGTAGCTTTGGGATTAAGGTAATAAGGAACAAACACAGCAAGATTTTTCTACATGTTGCCCAGGGTATCAATATTAATCTTAGTCATGTATATACAAATAATCCTAAAATAACACAATCTATTAAATAATCTGTACAAAAAAATTGTCCCCCATTGTATTTTGGGGAAGAATTCATTTATTGCATAGGTGATGAAGACATACTGGATGTATGCAATCAGGGATGTATAAGAGGCCAGAATTGCAGGAGTGTAGAGATTTCGGAGGGTTGTCGGCAATGTTCCCTCTAAGCTCGGGATCAGCTTTTCCCATGTTAAATTTTGCACATGCGCGAAACTGTGAATGGACACCTAAAAAAAAATTGGGGAGAACATTGGTTGTAGGGCTGGAGGAGGTTACAGAGATAGGAAAGGGTAAGGCCATGGAATGATTTGAAAACAAGGATGAGAGTTTTAAAAATTGAGTCATTATTGGACCGGGAGCCAATGTAGGTCAGCGAGCACAGGTGTGATGGGTGAACAGAACCTGGTGCAAGTTAGGATACGGGAAGCAAAGTTTTGCATGAGCTTAAGTTTATGTAGGGTCGAAGATGGGAGGCTGGCCAGGAGAGCTTTGGAATAGTCAAGTCTAGAGGTAGCAAAGGCATGGATGAGGGTTTCAGCAGCAGGTGAGCTGAGGTAAGGGCGGAGTCGGGTGATGTTACAGAGGTGCATGTAGGCAGTCTTGGTGATGGAGCATATATGTGGTTGGAAGCTCATCTCAAGGTCAAATACGATACCAAGGTTGCAAACGGTCTGGTTCAGCCTCAGACAGTTGCCAGGGAGAGGGATGGAGTCGGTGGCTAGGGAACGGAGTTTGTGGCGGGGACCAAAGACAATGGCTTTGGTCTTAGTTAGAGGAAATATATGCTCATCCAGTACTCAATGTCGGACAAGCAGTCTGACAAATCAGAGACAGTGAAGGGATCAAGAGAGGAGGTGGTGAGGTAGAGCTGGGTGTCATCAGCATACATGTGGAACCTGACATTGTGTTTATGGATGATGTTGCCGAGGCATGCATGAGAAGTAGGATGGGACTAAGGATAGATCCTTGGGGGACTCCAAAAGTAATGGTACAGGAGCAGGAAGAGAAGGCATTGCAGGTGATTCTCTTTCCTCATTTCTGGAAGCAGACCACACCAATTACAAACCTTGTCTTTATTCTTTGCCACATTAAGTTAGTGTAGCTCCAATTTAATAATTAAGATTGATGTTGGTAGATTACTTACTGAAGAAAACTTAGCATGCCTACTGCACTTCCTGTCAATGTAGATGTTGGAAACATCACAATTTGGACAACACTATATAGGTTACACCAAGATTTTCCTACAAAATAACATGTTTTTACGGAAGAAAAAATGTAGGCAATATACTATGAAACAAAATTAGCAACTTACACTACATATAAACTGGATTAACATAGGCATTCAAAGTTCTTCCAGCTTCTTGGCAAATTCTTGATAAGACATAGTCTCTGGTACATACATATGCACTGTTGACAGAGCTCGGTCCAACCCTATCTGCAATGGCACAAAGAATAGAAAGTGATGAAAGCTAAAGGGTCTGAAATTTATAAATCTCTTTGATGTAGAAACGGCTTCTTTGAAGATTGTCTTCAACAAACAGAATCTGAGCAGACTAACATCTCAGTAAAAGATGGGATGATGGTTTGGGCATTGTGCCTCTTCGTGTCATTCACACATTTTAACTCGACTGTTTTCAATACACAACAAAAGTTGGAGATTACATTTTTAAACTGCAATTACCAGAATGAAGTCATGTACAGTAAAATAGTTCTGCAGAGAGGATCCCATGGAAACAAAGGATTTTGTTTTGGGTACCAAGCACGGATATGAAACAAGAATAAAAAACATTTTGGTCAAACATCCACATTGAATAAATTGACAAGGTAACAATCTGATGAATTCAGTTGACAAGTGACTCAATTGGGCATTTAACACAGAGTGTTCTTCATCAGCTTAATATTAATGAAGGCTATCTGCAATACAGCCATTAACTTTGCCACAGGCCAAAGGACATTTCATAAAGACATCCCAGAGACACAGATGGCTGAATCCATTTTAATATGGAGTTACTCTAACTATTTAAAACCAAAGGCAGAAATTCCTATATTTGTTATACCCATCGCTACTTTCTCCCAATATAAGTGAGAGAGATAAACAAGTGAAAATACAAATACCTGACCTCTGCAACAGTTACAAGAACTTGGTCTAAAGCTGCCCTATAGCAATGATTATTGTTTTATGATGATGAATACATGGAAAAGTTAATCGTGTCACGAGCAAGATGTACTATTATTGACCTGATGCACTCCCATTGTTACCAATGGAAGTATGTGTGGGGGAGGAGCTGTTATAATGTAGATTATGATATATTAATAACAATGTCCTTTATGAACTGGGAGTAATCCAATTTACCATATCGCTAAGATATCTTATATACAGACTATACAATTAACCTTTATCTGCTTAGAGGGAGCATGAAGCTAGTGGATGCATATTCACCTAGGCAGAAAATAGTTGACCTCTGGAACAGGCTGGTGTCTCGTGCGGTGGATGCCGATTCGCTGAATTTCTTCAAGCGAGAGCTGGACCTGTTTCTGGTTGGTGCAGACATCACCTCTTACTAAAGATAGGTACTTCAGGGAATTCAGGGCCAGAGTGAACTCTTGGACTATTTTTGATCACCTCGATGGGTCGGAGAGGAATTTCCCAGGTTTCCCCCCCCCAAATTGGCCTGGTTTTTTAACTGGTTTTTCGCCTCTCCAAGGAGATCACAGGTTTTGAGTGGGGTGGAGAGTATATATTGTGATACACAAGGTGGGACAGGTTAGATGAGCCAGAGGGTCTTTACTTGTCCATCATAGTTCTCATGTTCATATAAGGAGGCAGGGTTCATCAGTGGAGGAGGAATTGGAGCAAGTCGGGGAGGGAGAATTGGAAGTAAAAGCTATGGTAGAGGCAGAATCAAAGACATAAATGGGCAAAAAGGGAATAAAATAATGAGTTAACACAGTGTAGTCTTATATATTTTCCTAATTAATTAAATTTCAGTGTTAAAACATTGCCTTTTGTTACTGTATGTTCTAGGTATATGGACATTGAAATGCCTGAATGATGCTTTAAGGAGAGGCCATATTTGTGAGAGCTAAATAAATTGGAAAAATTAAAACTAGACAGTGGTGTGCATAGCTATTCATTTTAATAGATAAAATAGGATTTGGGGAATGTAAAAGTTAATCACTTGCCTTAAGGGCACATATTCAATTAAATTACAGTAATGTTTTAACTTCTGGTTTATATGTAAAAATCTTGGAAAGCAAAACTTAAGTACATAGGAACTTAAACTATTCAATTAGATCATGGCTGATCTGTACCTTAACACCATTTACCTGCCTTTAATCCATATCCCTTGATACCCTTTAGCTAATAAAAATCTGCCCATCACAGTCTTGAAAAGTTCAATTGACCCAGCATCTGCAGCTTTTTGGTGAGAGAATTCAACATTTCCACTACCTTTTGTTTGAAAACATGCTTCCTGATTTCACTTCTAAATGGCCTAGCTCTAATTTTAAGATGGTACCCGCCTTGTTCTGGATTTCCCTACCGGAGGAAATAGCTTCTTTGTATCTATTCTATTGAATCCCTTTATCATTTTGAGCACCTCGATTAGTCACCCCCTCATCCTTCTAAACTCAAGGGAATAGAACCCAAGCTATGTCCTCATCCTCATTATTTAATCCTTTAAGCCCTGGCATTCTTCTGGTGAATCTGCACTGTACTCCCTACAAAGCCAATATGTTCTTCCTGAGGTGCAGTGCCCAGAACTGAATAAAATACTCCAGATGGGATCTGGTCAAGGCTCCATACAACTGAAGCATAACTTCCTCCCATTTCTATTTCAACCCTTCTGAGATAAAGGCTAATATTCCACTAGCCTTTTTGATTACTTTTTGTACCTGTGCACTAGCTTTTAGTGATGTGTACCTCCACAGTTTCTAGTCTCTCACCATTAAGGTAATATTCTGATTTGTCTTTCTTGGATCTAAAGTGGATGACCTCACAATTCCCAGATTGAACTCCATCTGCCTTCTTTTTGCCCACTCATTTAAGTAGGCTAGGTCCCTTTGTAATATCGTGGTCCCTTCTACACAACTTACTGTTCTACCCAACTTAATGTCATCTGTAAACTTGGATATACAACTCTCTATTTCTTTATCCACGTCATTGATATATATGGTGAAATGCTGATGCCCCAGAACAGATCCCTGGGGAACACCACCTGTCATATTCTGACAATCAGAGGACATGTCCTTTATCCCTCTTCTCTGTCTCCTACCTCCCAAAAAATTATCAACCCATGCCCCAAGGTTGCCTCCAATTCCAAGCACTCTCATTCTTGCTGATAATCTCTTTTGCGGAACCGTATCAAATGCCTTCTGAAGTCCACATAGACAACATCCGTAGACTCCTCTGCCCAACTTGTTATGACCTCCTCAAAAATGCAACTGGATTAGTCAGAAATGAACTACCTTTCAGGAATCCATGCTGACTCTCATTGATCAACTCATACTCATACTGCTCAATCACTCTGCCCCTGATGATAGGTCCCAGTAACTTGCCCACAACTGACATTAAATGGACAGGTCTGTAGTTTCCTGGTTTCTCCCTCCCCCATGTCTTAAATAATGGAGTGACATTTGTAATTTTCCAATCTAAGGGCACAATTCTCGAATGTGGAAAATTATTACAAATGCAACTGCAATTTTCCCACCTGTTTCTTTTAATACGCTAGGGTGGAAAACATCAGGTCTTGGAGCTTTGTCTACCTTAAGTCCCATATTTTCTCCATTAATATTTTTTAACTTATATTGAATCCAGTAAGTTTATATCCTTAACTTACATTTAAGCGCCCTGGTATTTGACCATTTCCTCTACTGTGAAAATGGATTCAAAGTATTCATTTAATAAGTCTGCCATTTCCTTATTATCCATTATTGTCTCACCGGCATCTATCTTCAATGGACACATATTTCCCTTATTTCTCTCTTTCTCTTAATATATTTTTACACACTTTTACTGTTAGCTTTGATATCTCTTGCAATTTTTGTTAATACTCCCTTTTTGCACCTCTTATTTCTTTCTTGGTATCCCTTTGTTGTTTTTTTATAGCTATCCCAGTCTGCTGGATTTCCACTTTTCCTTTCATTTGTGTAAGCCTTTTCTTTTCATGAAATACTGCCTCTTACCTTTTTAATTGACCATGATTGCTTAACTGCACAAGTGGAGCTTTTGCTTTTTATGGGTATGTACTGATTTGTATTGTAGCAAACACTTCTTTAAATACTTCCCACAGTTTATCTGTAGGTTTACCCATTTACAGTTAAGCCCAGTTTACTGTGGTCAATTTATTTCACATCTCTTTGAAAGTTACTTAAATTTAAAGCCTTGGCTTGTGACTCTTGATTCTCCCTCTCAAACCTCATATCAAATTCAGTCACATTATGGTCACTATTCGCAAGATATTCCCTTACAGTCAGATACAGACCAATTACCATCCTATCAGTCTTCTTGGACATATATTACCATTCCTTCATCGTCATTGGGTCAAAGTCCTGGAATACCCTACCTAACAGCACTGTGGGAGCGCCTTCACCACATGGACTGCAGCGGTTCAATAAGACGGCTCACCACCAATGGTGAATAGAGATGGGTGATAAATGCTGGCCTTGACAGTGACACCCACATCCCAAGAATGAAAAAAAAATTAAAAACTGTGATGCTACATTTCTATTGCTGAAGACATGTTTGAGACAGACTTGAAGGTGTCTGAATCTTATGATGTATGATTTCAAGGAAAACTATATTTCTGAGGTAAAGTCTGAGAAATATTAAACCTCCAGTATTGCAAGTTTTTGTTATTGTGAATCTCAGCATATATGTAACTTACAAATGCACAAGGATAATACACACAGGAAGTCAAGACCAAATATAGTCTACAGATGACGTAGGGCTTAAGGGAAGGAGATACTTGAACCAGAGTGCATAGACATAATTCAGTCCCCATTTTAAAGTCATACATTCAGTCCATGTTTTCATTATAAATTGCTATGTCCATATTTATAATGGACACTGCCAGCAAACTTCATGCTGTAATTACTCCTTTCTGCCAGTGGTGGTGCTGCAGGGCTTCCACTGGCAGGAGGGTGTAAATACAACAGGACAAGTTTACGCGAACAATTTCGACCATATGTGTGGACGTAGCAATTTATAACGGCAAAAGTTGACAGGACGCGCACGCAAACTTAAGATTTTTAATACATGCAGTCCTGATTTGCTTTCATACCTGTATATGAAAGGATGTCAGGCACACAGCTACTCATCACCACGCACTTCTATAATTTGTCTTCTGAATATCCACATTGTTGTACATAGAAATGCCATGTTATAAATTGCCTCTTCAAAAATACCTGATATCCTTTAAGCGTGATTTGACTGCACAGGTGAGAATATTCACAATGGAAAAGAGTGGGAAAGTGATGAGATATCTATAATAGCCTAAGAGATCTCTGCCAGCAAAAGTGAAAAATTACGGAAAAACAGTTTTCATGTTCTGACAAATGAAAGTGCAGAATATAAAGTAATAATTTGCAGGGGGTACAAATTGGTAAAGTATCTCATATTTTATATAAAATAATGGCTTAGTCAATGGTACAAGGCTAAAAATAATCAAGAGTCTCAACTCTACCTCGTCACCACTTCTCTTGACCTTTCCACTGCCTCTGTGTTATCAGACTGGTTGTCCAATATCCAGTCTTGCATGAGCCACAATTTCCTCCAGTTAAACATTGGGGAAAAAAAGTCATCGTCTTCGTCCCACCCTCGTCAAGTTTGCCACCTATTCCATTGACTCACCGGCCACTGTCTCAGGCTGAACCAGACTGTGCATAACTTTAATACAGAAGCAAAATACTGCGGATGCTGGACAAGAGGCCATCGACCTGAAACGCTCTCCCTCCACAGATGAATATTTCCAACATTTTCTGTTTTTATTTGTGCATAACTTTAGCATTTTATTTTCTGATCCCATATCCTCTCCATCACAAAGACTTCCTACTTCTATCTCCATAACACCACCCGTCTCCATTCCTGCCTCAACCCAACTACTTCCAAAACCCTCACCCAGGCCGGAATTTTACCGGCGCTCAGTGCGGGTTCAGAGGCAGATCCGCTGTCAAAATCAAAAAGATTGACAGCGGGTCAGTATCCCACAGTCAACCCGCCTCCATGTCAGTTTCCCAAGTGTCGGGTCAGTCTTTCCTGAACAGACCCGACACCAAGCGACGGGTCATCCAATTTAGATAGTTACAAGCTTGTTAAAAGGTAGTTAAGCAGGATTTTACCACGTACTTACCATTTTGACCAGCTTATCCATGAGTTTCCCGGTGTGGGGGATCACGTCAGGTAAGTAGGTCGGGTGTTGTGTCAGCATGGAATGATTTACTAAGCTGCAAATGGTCAATGGAAGCTCCCATTTCATAGGTCTTCACTTTCCAAGGTTAGAAGCTGTTGCTTACTGTATTTGGAAGGCAGATTGACCTTAATGCAGCTAGCAAGTGTTTGGAGCAAACTCTCTATCCATTGTCACCTCATTGGAACAACCTATCTCAACATTGACAGATCACTTCTGCCATCTCAACCTCACCTGTCATCTATTCCATCAGCATCGGTGCCCTTGAAAAAATCTCACCTTGGTCCTAAGAAGCCCAATAGGATCAGGCCTAACACCAGCATCACTAGGCACACCAGCAGTACTGACATCCACGCCAACCTTTTCCACAATGGTCTCACCATTTCCAGATTTACTTCACTTAACACTGTACACGCTGGCTGCCACATGATGCACCAGGTTGGCATCTCCCCACGCCAGCACCATAAAGCATCCCTACAATGCCCAAGCCATTCCTTTCACACTCATCACCATTGTGGGTGGGTCGGGGGGTGGTATGTTATACCTCACCATTCACTTGAACTCACTAAGACACTTCCAAAGGTGCACACAAATCTGCCCAAGAAGGCAAAGTGTTGAAAATCAAAATTTCAATACTTGACAACACATTAACAGAAACTTTACATGAACATTGGCTAAAGCACACAGGTGCCTACCCTTGTGTGTTGTTAGTTTGAATGATTGGATAAGGATGAGGGTGAGTGTGAGGGGTGTCTAGGGAGATGGGGAATTGATAACTTAGATAGAGAGGGATGGTTGGAGGTGTAAGGTAAGTTGGTGTGAGTAAGGATGTGCAGGAGTAGGATAGAGAAGGCAGAGTGATGGGGATGTGATGAGTGGCACAGGAGGATGAGGTTGAGTGTGGCTATGCAGTAACATGTTGTGATCTACTGTGATCATTGAAAGGTTTGCGCCACTGCACCCAGGTCATCCTGACAACATCCCTGCTTATGCCCTCCTGTGCAATGTGCAACCAGGCTGTGTTGGTGTCCTGGGAAGGTGTCTTTCGCCCATAAGAAGGGAAGAGAACCTCCCTGCATGCTGTGATTCCCTCCATAAGCATATGGAGGGAGTCATGGGAGAGCCTGGGTGCAGCCATGCACCTTTGTGCAGTGTTTGTCAGTGTTTGCAGCACCTCAATGCTGCAGAACACCGACAGCACAACTGTCAAAATGAATGTGGACATGGTGCCTTTAAGGAAATCGGCTGATGAGACATCATCAAATGATGTCATTGGACACGCTTCCTATTAATTGGCTGGGAAACTCGCAAGCCAGGCTTAACAAGCCCAATCAATGGAAAATCATGTTGGAGGCTGGGATCTAGACAGATGCGGGGTTCCCACATGCTATGGACGTCGCCCGCCACAGACGTGCCAAGGTTGGAAAAATCCAGCCCCCAGTCTTTTGTCACCTCCAGACTCGACTATATCTAATTCTCTCCTCACCAGCATCCCATCCTCTACCTTCCATGAATATCAACTCTCATCCAAAATTCTGCTGCCATATTCTAACCCTCACCAAACTCTGATCTCCCATCACCCCTGTGCTTGTTGACCTACATCGGCTCCCATTCCCCACAAGGCCTCCAATTTATGATCCTCCCTTCATGGCCTCACTCCTGTAACTTACTCCAGCTCTACAACCCTCCGAGAACTCTGCATTCCTCCAGCTCTGATCTCTTATACATCCTCCACTTCCTTTTCCCCACCATTGGTGGCTGTGCCTTCAGCCGTCTAGGGCCTACACTTTGGTATTCCCTCCCTAAACCTTTCTGCCTCTCCACTTCTATCTTGTACTTTAAGACCCTCCTTTAAACCTACCTTGCCGACAAAGCTTTTAATCACCCCTCCTAATATCTCCTCCTTTGAGTCGGTGTCAATTTTTGTCTGATTATGCTTCTGTAAAGCACCTTGGGATGATTTTGTACTTTAAAGGCACTATATAAGTGCAAGTTGTTATCAAAACTATGAGCCTTCAACTTAGGGCATAGGCCATTCAACCCCTCAAGCCTATTCAGTTAGATCATGGATGATTTGTACCTCAACTGCATTTACCTGCCTTTGTTCCATATCCCTTCACATCCTTACTTAACAAAAATCTATCAATCTCATTCTTGAAAATGTCAACTGACCTATCCTCCACAGCCTTTTGGGGAGAGAGATCCAGATTTCCACTAGCATTTGTGTGAAAAAGTGCTTCCTGATTTTGCTCCTAAGTGGCCTAGCTCTAATTTTAAGATTATGCCCCCTTGTTCTGGATTCCTTCACCAGAGGAAATTATTTCTCTATATCTACCCTATCATATCCCTTAAACATTTTAAACATCTTGATTAGATCACCCCTCAACCATCTAAACTAAAGGGAATATAAACCAAGTTAATACACTTTATCGACATCATTCATGTAAACCTAGAAATTAAACTGCAGTTTGTTGTCGTTCACATGCAGTCATTTGTAATGTAATATATTGTTGACCTACTGTTCCCTTTCTTTGTTTATGGATACCCACATTGTGCTGTTTAAATTGTTCGCGTAGAAGGAGGACGATAACAAGAATTGTGAATGTTCAAAAATATCACATTGACAACATTTATAATTGGAAAGGACAGTGTTACAGAGACATTTTTGCAATATCTTCGTGCAAGAGTGAATAACTAGTAGATTGAAACAAAGCAATCCCACAGATGACAGGTTCAAATGACAGAAACCACATCAGTAAAGCTCAAGTGAAGAATGGCAATGCGAGGGAGTAGAATAGTTCTCTGCTATTTGGCACCAAATGTCAGCACTAAATATTTCCAGGTTAGGTAATGCATGGGCAAGATGCAAAGTGAATCTTCCTCTATTCTATCGCAATATGCCATACCAGAACTCAAGAAAAGCACCAATGTGAAATTTGAAATTGACCACATCTACCAGTCACATTACCAACTTAGTGTTATTTTGTACTAAATTTGGGTAGTTTATGTTATTTACTCATGTCCACCAGGAATTGGGTTGAGACTACCCAAATTCAGAAAAGATCTTCATCCTCTCATTCTGAGTTTTGATCTAGGTGAACAAATAACATTTTCAGTGCAGTACTGAGGGAATGCTGCACTGTCGGAGGTGCCATCCTTCGCATGAGATGTTGGCCACGATTTTGTAAGTAGATGTGGGCTGGGAGCAGGTCAGGTGGTTTCCAGCTTCCAGTCCCGCCCCCCAACAGCATCCAGCCCACAGACGTAATTTTACGTTGATTGACCTTGTTAAGCCCACCATGCGGGTTTGCCGGCCAATTAAGAGGAAGCCGGTCAGATGACGTCATTTGATGACACGTCATCTGCCGGTTTTCTTAAAGGGACCACGCACAATTTTTCTTTGACAGCTCATTTCTCAGTGTTTGACAGCATTGAGGTGCTGCAAACACTGACAATCACTGTACATAGGTGAGCTCTTGCTCCCAGGCTCTCCAGTGACTCCCTCCATAGGCTAGAACAAATGGCAACTGCAGGTGAGGTTACAGAAGCGATCTGTCACTAGTGAGAGAGGTTCTCCCAATGAGGTGGGACTAGAAATCGATTTCAAAACTTTTTACCTACAGAAAAGTGTAAAAGCATTAAAAATTATTTCCCCAACATTTCCTTACCTCTGAAACTCACCAGTGCACCATTGGATCGTTCACCCCACTTCTGCAGTTGTCATCAATGCAGAAACACTACAGCAGACTCACAACATGCCACACTTACCTGGCGTGGTGTCCGGACGTCAGGAACCCCGAGGCAGAAGCGGCAAAATTGAAAAAGAGCCTGTTAACTACTATCAAGTATCTGTTAACAGGAAGGTAAGTGGCTTTAATCCTCTTCCCGCCGCTAGGTGTCGGGTCCATGCGCAAATCAGGGACCCGACACTTGGGAAGATCGTTTGGAGGCGGGTTGATGGCGGGATCAGAATCCGCAGTCAATTAAAACAATTTTGACCCTTGACCCACCTCCAAACCCGCCCTCACAGTGCCGTTAAAATCACAGCCGTTAAACCGAGTTCCTGTCTGCCCTCCTTCGAAGAATAGTAGCTGAGTTCTCCCCGGTGTCCTGGCCAATATTTATCCCTCAACCAACATCTTTCAAACAGACAATCTGGCCGTTATCTCATTGCTGTTTGTGGGGCCTTGCTGTGCGCAAATTGGCTGCCATGTTTAATACATTACAACAGTGACTACACTTGAAAAGTACTTAATTGGCTGTAAAGCACTTTGGGACATCCTGAGGTTATGAAAGGTCGTTCTTTTCTTCTTTCAATATCTCCCCCACTCCCACAGATGCCTTGATCAAGTGGATATAAACCTCACCCGAGCTACAAATTTGTATGACCAAGGATGCAGTCAAAGATCGTGTTACTTTATATAAACAACCATTATTGTGCTTTCATGACAGATTAAAAATCTCTGTGACAATACCTCGTGAACTCTGTGGTTTTATTATTCTTTAATGTATACAATCTGCTGTATGACATTGTTGAACGAGAACTGTATTTGTGACATACATGAATACAGAATGTAAAGGTTAATTAACTAAAGGGCATTACAAAGCTATTTTAGTAGTGTATTGTTAATGTCTTGGGTAGAAAATAAAGTGTTACTTAAAACTTGTTCAGAAGAGGTGAAGTGTATTTTTTAATTTGAATATCCCAATTTATACAAAATAAGAACACTTTTCAAAAGTTATTGATAAATGTGTGTATCTGAAAATATTGTGCTACAGCCTTAAACTCTCTCCATTGAATAGGTTCTGTTTACAAACCAGTCCAGAGCTCTGTGATTGCATGCATACCACTTTTTTTTATTCGTTCTGGGATGTGGGTGTCGCTGTCAATTTATTGCCCATCCCTAATTGCCCTTGAGAAGGTAGTGGTGAGCCGCCTTCTTGAACCGCTGCAATTCTTGTGGTGAAGGTACTCCCATAGTGCTGTTAGGTAGGGGGTTCCAGGATTTTGACCCAGCGACGATAAAAGAATGACAATATATTTCCAATTCAGGGTGGTGTGTAACTTGGAGGGGAACTTGGAGGTGGTGGTGTTACATGGAGTGCTAATCAAGCGAGCTGCTTTGTCCTGGATGGTGCTGAGCTTCTTGACTGTTGCTGGAGCTGCATTCATCCAGGCAAGTGGAGAGTATTCCATCACACTCCTGACTTAGGCCTTGTAGATGGTGGAAAGGCTTTGGGGAGTCAGGAGGTGGGACACTCGCCGCAGAATACCACGCCTCTGACCCGCTCTTTTAACCAAAGTATTTATGTGGCTGGTCCAGTTAAGTTTCTGGTCAATTGTGACCCCCCCAGGATGTTGATGGTGGGGGATTCGGCAATGGCAATGCCATTGAATGTCAAGGGGAGGTGGTTAGCCTCTCACTTGTTGGAGATAGTCCTTGCCTGGCACTTGTGTGGCACGAATGTTGCCTGCCCAAGCCTGAATGCCGTCCAGGTCTTGCTGCATGTGGGCATGGACTGCTTCATTTTCTGAGGAGTTGTGAATGGAACTGAACACTGCAATCATCAGTGAACATCCCCACTTCTGACCTTATGATGGAGGGAAGGTCATTGATGAAGCAGCTGAAGATGGTTGCACCTAGGACACTGCCGTGAGGAACTCCTGCAGTGATGTCCCGGGGCGGAGATGATTGACCTCCAACAACCACAACCATCTTCCTTTGTGCTATGTATGACTCCAGCCAGTGGAGAGTTCTCCTCCTGATCCCCATTAACTTCAATTTTACTAGGGCTCCTTGATGCCACACTCGGTCACATGCTGCCTTGATGTCAAGGGCAGTCACTCTCAGCTTACCTCTGGAATTCAGGTCTTTTGTCCATGTTTGAACCAAGGCTGTAATGAGGTCTGGAGCTGAGTGGTACTGGCGGAACCCAAACTGAGCATTGGTGAGTAGGTTATTGGTGAGTAAGTGCCACTTGATAGCACTGTCAATGACACCTTCCTTTACTTTGCTGATGATTGAGAGTAGAATGATGGGTGGTAATTGGTCAGATTGGATTTGTCCTGCTTTTTGTGCACAGGCAATACCTGGGCAGTTTTCCACATTGGCGGATAAATGCCAGTGTTGTAGCTGTACTGGAACAGCTTGGATAGAGGCGCAGCTAGTTCTGGAGTGCAAGTCTTTAGCACTACTGCTGGGATGTTGTCAGGGGCCCACAGCCTTTGCTGTAGCCAATGCGGTCAGCCATTTCTTGATATCACGTGGAGTGAATTGAATTGGCTGAATACTGGCTTCTGTGATAGTGGGGACCTCAGGAGGAGGCCGATATAGATCATCCACTCGGCACTTCTGGCTGAAGAATGTTGCAAACGCTTCAGCCTTGTCTTTTGCACTAGCATGCTGGGCTCCGCCATCATTGAAGATGGGGATATTCATGGAGCCTTCTCCTCCTGTTAGTTGTTTAATGGTCCACCATTCACGACTGGATGTGGCAAGACTGCAGAGCTTTAATCTGATCCGTTGATTGTAGGATCACGTAGCTCTGTCTATAGCATGCTGCTTCCGCTGTTTGGCATGCATGTAGTCCTGTGTTGCAGCTTCCCCAGGTTGGCACCTCATTTTTAGGTACGCCTGATGCTGCTCCTGACATGCTCCTCTGCACTCCTCATTGAACCAGGGTTGATCCCCTGGCTTGATGGTAATGGTAGAGTGAGGGATATGCCGGGCCATGAGGTTACAGATTGTGGTGGAATACAGTTGTGCTGTTGCTGATGGCCCACAGCACCTCGTGGATGCCCAGTTTTGAGCTGCTAGATCTGTTCTGAATCTATCCCATTTAGCACAATGGTAGTGCCACACAACATGATGAAGGGTGTCCCCAGTGTGAAGACGGGACTTCGTCTCCACAAGGACTGTGCGGTGGTCATTGCTACCAATGCTGTCATGGACAGATGCACCTGCGACAGGTAGATTGGTGAGGACGAGGTCAAGTCGTTTTTTTCCTCATGTTGGTTCTCTCACCACCTGTCGCAGGCCCAGACTGGCAGCAAAGTCCTTCAGGACTCGGCCAGCTCGGTCAGTAGTGATGCAACCGAGCCACTCTTGGTGATGGACATTGCTGTCCCCCAGAATACATTCTGTGCCCTTGCTACCCTCAGTGCTTCTTCCAAGTGGTGTTCAACATGAAGGTGTACTGATCCATCAGCTGAGGGAGGGCGGTAGGTGGTAATCAGCAGGAGGTTTTCTTGCCCATGCTTGACCTGAAGCCATGAGACTTCATGGGGTCCGGAGTCAATATTGAGGACTCCCAGGGCCACTACATCCCGACTGTATACCACTGTGCCTCCACTCCTGGTGGGTATGTCCTGCTGGTGAGACAGGACATACCCAGGGATGGTGATGGAAGAGTCAGGGACATTGGCTTAAAGATATGATTCTGTGAGTATGACTATGTTAGGTTTTTGCTTGACTCGTCTGTGGGACAGCTGTCCCAATTTTGGCACAACCAGATGTTGGTGAGGAGGACTTTGCAGGGTCGACTGGGCTGGGTGTGCCATTGTCATGTCCATAGCCGGTGCCATGGTCAATGCCGGATGGTCCATCCAGTTTTATTTTTATTATTGTGTTTCGTAGCAGTTTATTACAACTGAGTGGCTTGCTCGGCCATTTCAGAGAACAGTTAAGAGTCAACCACATTGCTGTGGGTCTGGAGTCACATATAGGCCAGACCAGGTAAGGACAGCAGATTTCCTTCCCTAAAGGATATTCGTGAACCAGATGAGTTTTTACGTCAATCCAATAGTTTCATGGTCACCAATATTGATACTAGCTTTTTATTCCAGCTTTATTTAATTAACTCAATGTAAATACCCCAGCTGCCGTGGTGGGAATTGAACTCGTGTCTCTGGATCATTAGTCCAGGCCTCTGGATTGCTAGCATGCACTTATGCACTCCTCAGTGAACCAGGGATTCAGCATCATGTGATTGGCATCTTGGTAGGCAATTGAGCATCTTTCTTGCATGGTAAGAAATGTATGCACCAAATTAGTGGTGAGACGATGGTTCCATTACTATGTATATAAACCCAAACAAACAAGGGGTCACATAAGCTGTTAAAATTCATTCATAACCACTACTTATTTCAATAAAAGTAAGATTTCTGTGTGACATATTCACACTTACTTTCACCATATAAAATAAATTACTGCCTGACTTGGGTGACATATTCACAAAAGTTATGAAGTGACTGATTCCGAATCAAATGGTGCTGATTGCATTCCCAAGGTAGCTGGCACTTGAAATATCCTCCCATTGTTTCAGAGCAAGTTACATCAGTCTGGCCCAGCCCATTAGCTTAAGTGTCACACAGTCATAGGACACTCCATCTTGAGGGGAGGAATAAACTGGCATAGCTGTCTCACTCCACTGCAGTTAGATCTCTTGTTGGTATTTTATTATTGGTAGCCATAAAGAAATTTACAGAATGGATCACTTGGTCTCCTAGATGAAGATGGCTGTGAAGAAGGGTAAATACCTCCTGTGGAAAAAAAAATTCTCAGAGGGAAAGGAATTTATATTTTCAGCATTATTTAGAGTGAATGAACTGAGCGTAATTCTGATAAACACACTGAATATATTGCATCAAAAAACAAAAGAAAAAAGGAATATTGCACTGCATCAAATTATTTCAGAAATTACCATGGTATTGTATATTATAACCATATATTGAAAAAAAAACACAGCAAAATAATTATCATGCTGGCATCGGTGGCAAGAGAACAGCAAGTTTGAATCTACAATGTTACAAACCCTATTGTAGAAGTACCATCAAGTGTTAAATAAAAATGTTGTATATGTATTACATTAGTTGCACATGAAGGTTAAAATTTTAAACAAAATACCTCAAGTGGCCAGAAGTTTGTTATAATGCCTATAGTCAAAACCAATGGGGATTGCTTTATTGTTAATCACTTCTGTAACTTAGGGGCAACTGGTGGCTTTTTCATAAGAAATTTGTAGTCAATATTTATTTTATATCTGTTAGTAGTTTTGAAATGTATGTTTCTTAGAACCAATTACTGTGTCCCCTTGGAGATCCAACCAATTATTTAAATTGCAACATAAATCGAAGCTGGTGCTTTGGTAACTTTGCCTGCCCATGATTATACTTTCTGCTTCTGTGACTGCCTGTAATGGCTACATTTACAACATAGCAAAGGAGGGGTTAGAGGTGCTGACTTAATTTTCCATAGGTAGGGACAAAATGTTAAACTTTGGACTGGAGGAGACTCAACCATACTCTAGTTGTTCAATACTTTGATAAGCAGGGTCAGTTATAAAGTCCAGTCCAGTGAATCCTGTGCTGTAGTCTGTTGCCCCTCCCCAATTTACTGGGTGCTTGATTAGAAGGAGACGGTTTTTATAACTTGGCTTTGCTGCCAAATTGATCTTGAACCATTAAGTAGCAATCAGCTGTATTGATATAAAAACAGAAAATGCTGGAAATGCCCAGCAGGTCAGGCAGCATCTGTGGAGAGAGAAACAGAGTTAACATTTCAGGCCGATGACCCTTCATCAGAACTGGAAAAAGTTAGAGATGTAGAAAGTTTTAAGCAAGTACAGAGACAGGGAAAGGGGAGATGGGGAGGAAAGAACAAAAGGGAAGGTCTGTGATAAGGTGGAAGGCAGGAGAGATTAAATGACAAAAGGGATGATGGTGCAAGGCAAAAGGAGATGGTAATGGGACAAGTAAAGAAACAAAAGATGGGCAGAGATGAGGTGTAAATAGGAATATCAGAATCATCAACAACAGCTGCCATCCGAAAAATGGGGGCAGAGGTTATGAGCTGAAATTGTTGAACTCATTGAAGGCTGTAAGTTGCCTAATCGAATGATGAGGTGCTGGTCCTCGAGCTTACATTGAGTTCATTGGAACAGTGTGTTAAGTCTGTGTGTTATATTGCGAATTACTACACAGACCACAAGAGTAAACTTTAACAGGACTTTACTATTCGAAGGTCAGGGCGGAACTGCCCAATAAATCATTACACAGCACTTATATACCGGTGTGGTCACCGCCGGTATTACAGTATACAGCAGCCAAGATAAAGTAGTGCAACTCTTAAAATAGTTCTCTTAAAGGTGGAACGGTTACATACACTACAATCCTCCCTTTTTAGCTTACAATATATATTCCCCATTAAACATAACATCATAACATAGATACACAAACTCATGTAAAACAGTTCACAGATTCAGTCTCTGCGGAAAACAGTTCACAGATTCAGTCTCTGCGGTGGCGCCTCCTGCGCTTCCTGATTCGGTCCGGATAACGCCTCAGTGGTGTAGTAGGTTCTTGTTGCTGGGGTGACTCATCTAATAGTCCTTCACTGGACTTAACAGCTTGAACTTCCGTAGCTTCAGAACCAACTTGAACTTCCGTAACTTCAGAACCAGCATTGCTGACTTCTAAAAGCTCGAGTACCTTGGGAAGTTTTTCCACTTCCAAACTGATTTGACTCAGTTCGGAGGGACCACGTGCGTGACCTGGTAGAGGTGATAATGGTTCAGATGGGTCATCATCTTCTGCTTCGTCTTTTCCTTTTCTGCTTCTTGGAGACTCTCTGGGCTCCACTCCCAGCTGCATGCACAGTTCCTCCTCCTCTTCCTCCAGCTGTTGCCGTAGTAGCGCCACCATCTCCCGGTGTTTCTTAGACTTTTCGTGATTCTTCATGGTTTTTGCACTTTGGAAGATTTCCCCACAAGCTGGGCAGAACAGGTCGTGGTAATATTCGGTGTCGTCCTGAGCTAGGCCAGCGAGAGGGTCTTCTATTTCCTCCATACCCAGCTGGACGTTAGCCAGCTTTTGTTCCAAATCCAGACATCTCTCCTGAAGAGACTTCTTCATGTGTTCAGCTTCATCCAGCTTTTTCTGGGCTTCCTGCAAGTCTTTTACTAATGACATCATTTGTGATTTCAATACTTCAACTTCATTCGGAGATTGATTGATCGGACTATTCAATCCCTCTACTGGAGCAGCTGTTTCAGCATTCTGTTGTTCTACATTGACGTGAGTCAGCGTACTCTTGGCATCCAAGGGCTGCTCTGTTGCAATCTTCTCAGTCTGTGTTGCAACCTCAGCTATTTCAATAACTTTTGAGAGCTCCGAACCCCTTTCCTTTGAAGATTGAAGCTCGTGTTCAAGTTTTTCCCATTTCAGAGTCTTGTCCCTCAGCATATGAAGGAGTTGGCTGACCGTTAACTCTTCTGACATCAGACGTTTCCCAGTATCGTCGTCATGTGTTTTTGACGTATAGGCTGCAGGGCTGTTTGTAACCTTGCGCTGGGGCTCCTTTGCTGCTTTTAATTCGCCATCATCCGCAGCCTCCACCATTCGAATTTCAACAAATGAATCGTCCGGTGATGCTGCACCCAACTTCAGTAGGAGCTCAGAATTCAGCCTTTTCTGCCTGCAACCTGCTAACAAGCGCCTTCAGTTGCTGAACATCTTGCTCCACCAGATTAGAGCACGCACCTTCAGAACCCGAATCAGCTTTGATTCGTTTGGCCTCCTCGCGCAGACGGTTTGTGTGCTCCTGCTCCATTTTCTCCATCAGCTGCTTCTGTTGTCTTTCCAGATTCTCCCACTCTGTGTCAAAGAACTTTTTCGTTGCATTCATCTCTTGCTCAAGACGGTGAATCATTTGTTCTAATTGCTGTTGTAGTTTGAAATGGAGTTGAGTTCGAGCCCGGTGTTCCTCAGAAATGTGCATGTCTGTAGACTGGACAGACTCAGAATTCTCTGTCAAACTATGTTGTTGTTGTTCAGTGGAATTCTGTTCTGATACTTTGTTCTCTTCTGAAGCATAAGCATTTATGCACTCCTTCGTTTTTCCATCATTAGTCTGCAAGTCCATTTTAGACTTGTCTTTTGCACATGGGCTGGTCTTACCATCATCAGTTCCAGAGTCTGAGCTGATTGTCTTCACCGAGTTCTCACTCCTTATTGCTTTTAGGGAGTGCCAGTCCATATTTATTTTCCTGATCCACTCCTGTCCCAGAAGTGGTGGACCTCCCTCAGGCAGTACATATAAGTCCATTCCTTGGTGTTCTTTGCCCTTGTGTCTCACCTTGACTTTTATCTTTCCGATGGGATATACTCTTTGCCCCGTGTATGTCTGCAATACAATCTTGGTACCTCTCAAGGGTATATGTGAGAATAGCCGCTTGTAGTCCCTTCGGTTTATGACTGTTAGGGCTGATCCTGTGTCCAATTCCATTTTCACTTGGACTCCGGCTATCTTGAGCGTGACCCAGATAGTTTGTAGGTCAGCTTCCTTACTCACATTGTGCATTCTCAGACTACCCAGTTCCTGGCTGTTGAAGTCTGAATCCGAATTCTGTTCATCCGAACTCTTCTCAGCCACCTTATGTACATTTCTGCACTTTTCCTGCGGTGACTTTTTGTTGCTGGTCTTCTTACCTGACCGGCATACGTTAGCTATGTGACCAAGCTTGCCACATTTTCTACATTCCTGGTTTTTAAACCAGCATTGGTTCTGATCGTGTGTTGTCTTTCCACAATGATAACATTTCATTGTACCCAAAGCCATTTGATCTACGCCGAGTACCGCTGCCTTCAGCTGCATTTCCGCCGTGCCTCTCGCTGCGGCTTCGTGCGATGCTGCAATAGAGACAGCCTTATCAAGTGTAAGATCATTCTCTTCGAGCAGTCGCTTTTGTGTTCCTTCCTTTGACAACCCACACACGAACTTGTCTCTCAGTGCCTCTGTCAGATTTTCCCCAAACTGACAGTATTTCGCTAGCCTACGCAGTTCAACCAAGTACTCCGCGTTGCTTTCCTCTTTCAGTTGCGTTCTCGCATAAAATTTAAATCGTTCCGCTAACATCAGCGGTGTGGGGTTCAAATGATCCTTCAGGACAGCAACAATATTAGTGAAAGTCTGATCCGCCGGTTTAGCTGGTGATAGAAGATGCTTCAATAGCCCGTATGTCTTCGCACCCATTGAGTTTAGTAAGGTTAGTGCTTTATCATCATTTGATATTTTATTTGCCTTACAATATATCTCTATGCGTTCTACATATGTGGCCCAATCTTCCACATTGGGATCGAAATCATTGATGTTACCACGCTTAGGCATCTTCGCAATCTTTTTGAGAAACAACAACGAAATTTTTCTTTAACTTTTTTTTTTCAAAAATGGCGGTTTCCCGCGCTTACCTTCTTCCCCGCCTCCGAGAATGGCGGTTTCCCGCGCTTGTCTTCTTCCCCGCCTAAATGGCGGCTTCCCGCGTTCCTTCCTCTGGCGGGAGGGGTAAAGCTTTGCCCTCGGGCGACGACCGCTGGCTTTCGGGGTTCGCAGCCTGCGCGCCGGCTTCAGTTTATTCTGAAAGCGCAAGAACAGCTGATTGAGTTCCTTGTTCCCTTTCCCGACAGGGGCAACTGGGCGCTGGGGACAACCAGTTGGCGGCGGACAGTTCCAGCTCTTGGTCCTTTACGGAAAGCTGCTGTAAGCCGCTGGGCGGAAATCTCGCTCGGTCTCCCTCGCTCGGTCCCGTTCTCCCTCGCTCGCTCGGTCTCTTCTCTCTCCCGCTCGCTCGGACTCGCTCGCTCTCTCGGGCTCCGTCTCTCCCGCTCGCTCGGGCTCTGTCTCTCCCTCAGCGGTTTTCAATCGCGCCTCCCAGCCCCTCTTGCAGTCCGGTCCTTCCCCCCCCCCGGCTGCGGCTGAGTTCTCCGCGTTTTTTAAATTTTTTTTTGTTTATCCTGTGCCTTACGATCCCAGTCGCAGCGCCTCGCGGCCTCGGTAGCTGCCCGGCCTTTTTCACCGGTCGCGGTCGAGCTGTCTCTCGACGCTGTTGCGTCTCCCAGCCCGCTTGTAGCCCGGTCTCTCACACCAGCTGCGTTCCCGCTTGTAGCCCGGTCTCTCACACCGGCTGCGTTCCCGCTTGTAGCCCGGTCTCTCACACCGGCTGCGTTTGCCTGCACCGCGGCTTCCGTGCCCTACGCTGCCCCAGTCTCAGCGCCTCTGACCCCGACTTCTGTCCGGCTCCTTTCCCCGGCCATGGTCGAGTTCTCCGCCCTTATATCCTCCGTTTTTTTTCTTATTTTCTCCCCTACTCACAGTCAACGTGGCCGACTTGCTTCTCGTGGCTGATCGGCTCACTCACCACCGTAATAGAAGGGACGATCACTGCCTGTTGCTGATGGAAGGCTTCGTGTCAGAATTCTTCCTTCTTCCTTGCTCTGCAGACTCGAGTCTTCTCTCAGCAGAATGACGAGGGCGGATGCCTCTTCTCGACGCCCGTTAAACTGCCTTGGATGTATCTCTGCCGCAGGGTAAGATCGAACTCATCGCCACTGTTAAGTCTGTGTGTTATATTGCGAATTACTACACAGACCACAAGAGTAAACTTTAACAGGACTTTACTATTCGAAGGTCAGGGCGGAACTGCCCAATAAATCATTACACAGCACTTATATACCGGTGTGGTCACCGCCGGTATTACAGTATACAGCAGCCAAGATAAAGTAGTGCAACTCTTAAAATAGTTCTCTTAAAGGTGGAACGGTTACATACACTACACAGTGTAGGAGGCCAAGGACGGAGAGGGCAGAGTGGAAGTGGTCCGGAGAATTCAAATGGCAGGCGGCCGCCAGCTCGGGGTCATGCTTGCGGACTATACAGAGGTGCTCTGCAAAGTGATCACCCAATCTACGTTTGGTCTCCCCAGTGTAGAGGAGACTGCATCGTGAGCAGCAAATACAGTATATTAAATTGAAAGAAGTACAAGTAAATCGCTGTTTCACCTGGAAGCTTTGGGGCCCTGGACGGTGGGAAGGGAGGAGGTAAAAAGGTAGGTGTTGCATCTCCTGCACTTGCATGGGAAGGTGCTGTGGGAAGCAGAGTGGGTGTTGTGGGTGATATAGGAGTGGACCAGGGTGTTGCAGAGGGAACGGTCGCTTCGGAATGCTGAAAGGGGAGGGGAGAGGATAATGTGTTTGGTGGTAGCATCACACTGGAGGCGGCGGAAATGGCGGAGGATGATCCGTTGAATGTGGAGACTGGTGGGGTGGAAAGTAAGGACAAAGGGAACCCTATTGTGGTTCTGGGAGGGAGGGGAAGGGGTGAGAGCAGAAGTGCAGGAAATGGAGCGGACACGGTCGAGGGCTATATTGATATATGCTTAAGAGAGGTAATAAAGGAAAAGTTGAAAAAATATTAACTCTGAATTGCACTTCCAAAATGTGTATGTATATTTGACTTGATGTGCCTAACTTGGTTAAATTAGAAACGTATTCTATTGTATATTTGAGATCAACTCCATAACATGAGAGACGATGATTTATCAATTACATCCTTGAAATCCCAGTTAGTTTTTAAATCCTAGGACTAAATATAGTTTCAAGTGATAATCATTTCATCAGCTTAGAAGTGACAGTGCTTCGTGATGTTTGGCAATATTCAATTTGTGCTCTTAAACCAATCAGCAATTATGTTTCAGTCCAAAGGTGTATTACTTAAAACTGAGTGGAAAAAAGTATCACTACAGCAGGTAGGATTACTTAATTGGACTGATATCTAAAAAAACAACCATGTTGGTTACAGAATACTGTTTAATTCAGATTAGTAATTGGAATTGAATATGAATCAAAATTATTTTATGGCCAGAATTTTTCAGGGTGTCAGTGGGTGGGATTGGTGGCGGGTCGGGTGGGAAAGTTTTTTATTGACAACGGGTCGGGAAGCCGCTGTCATCCCACCATAACGCACCTTTCCCAATGGCACGTCTGTCATCGCTGAGCAGACCCGACAGGCAGTGGAGGGTGACCCAATTAAACTCATTATAATCTACTTAACAGGCTTTTTTAACTTACTTTTTAACTTTTACTTCATGGCCACGGGAACTACGTTTTCGGGGACCACGTCTTTCAACTGAAGGTGGGAGTTCAGTGGCCATGGCTCCAGCTGATTCCTTGACAGCTTCAAATGTGCAGTAAAAGCTCCCACCTGTCAGAGATCACTTTCCTCAGCCACAAGCTGCTCCTCACTGCATTTCCAGAACAGAATCAGCAGGCTGCAAGTGTTTCCACCAAAGTCTCCACCCAGTCTCACCTCATCCTGCTGTGGTTACTTCGCTCACTGTTGAGAGATCACTTGTGTCATCTGTATTTCATCTGCCATCTATTCCATCAGCATGGGTGCCCTTTATACTGTCTCACCTTGGTCTTCAGAATCGGACCACGATCAGCCCCAACAACAGCAGCACCAGGCACACCAGCAGCACCAACAACAACACCAACCTTCTCCGCAATCACCTGATGCTGCACAGGACAGAGGGCATCAGCACCCGAGCACATTGCTGCCTGGGAGGCCAGGAATAGCCTCACTGTGGAGGAGACCACATCGGGACAGTAACACAATTCACTATGTATAGCCAATGTTGTTATTGCTCCACGTTATGTACGGAACTTGGTTGGGTTATCGGGGCAGGGTCCCTTTAAGAGTCGTCGATTGTGTGATGACGTCATAGCCCTGCGACGAGGCTGAGTCCCTCAGTCCAGGCGGAGAGTTAATAAAGCTAACACGCGTTTTTCTTTGCTGCTATGAAAGTCTCGCAGTCTGTTTATTTCCAGCGTCTCCTACATTGGTGACACCATTTCTCTTTTGGACGTTTCCAAAGACTTTATCCGAGATGGCGACGAACGCCGTTTCTCTCAAATTACCGGAGTTTTGGGAACGGCAGGCTGCCGCTTGGTTCGCCCAGGCCGAGGCTCAGTTTGCACTCCGGGACATCACCGCGGATGACACGAAGTATTATTACGTCGTCTCTGCTCTCGGCAGCTCCACCACAGCCAGAGTCATGAGCCTGCTCGAGGACGCCCCAGAGCACCACAAATTTGCGACGCTGAGAATGCACCTCCTAGAGACTTTTGGACTAACTGAACCTGAGTGCGCATGCCAGCTTCTATCTCTACCCAGGCTTGGCGACTCCAAGCCCTCAAAATTGATGGACCACATGTTAACCCTGCTGGGCAAGCACAAGCTGTGTTTCCTCTTCAGAGAACCGTTCCTACAACAGCTGCCAGGGCAGGTACGGTCGGCTTTAGCCAACTCTCATATTAGTGATTTCTGCGCCCTGGCCAAGGAGGCCAACAAATTTTTCTCCGCCGGGCAACAGTGCTGCGCGGCCATGCGGGGCCCTGCCCCCACCGCCACAGCCCAATGGCGGCAGCCCCCAAGCATGTGCTTCTACCATGCGCAATTCGGCCCCAACGCTAAGAAGTGCCGGCCCCCGTGCAGCTTTACCGTGTCGGAAAACGTGAAGGCCCACTCATTAGCTACCATGGCTGTCGGCCGTTCAGGTAGTCTGTTATTCATTACGGACACTGACTCTGGACGTCATTTCCTCTGCGACACGGGTGCCCAGGTGAGCGTCCTGCCCGTGTCAACCGTAGACATACAGGGGGGGCTCCACGGCCCCGCCCTCGATGCTGCCAATGGCAGTCCCATCCGTACTTTCGGGAAACGGAGCGTGGCGCTGTGTTTTGGCGGGCAGCATTTCGCTTGGGACTTTGTTACAGCGAAAGTGTCCACCCCCTTTTCGGCGCTGACTTCCTCTGCGCCAATGGCCTTTTGGTGGACGTCAAGAACCGACGTCTCGTCAATGCTGAGACTTTCAGTTCGCTCCCGAGTTCGCTCAGTGGTTCCGGCATGACGAAGTTGTCCAGCGCACTCTTGGCCTCCGACGAGTTTTCCCGCCTCCTCGCCGGGTTCCCGGGCCTCACGAAGCCCACTTTCTCATCCGCCGCCACCAAGCATGGGGTAGAACACCACATCCCAACCACCGGTCCGCCTGTCTACGCCCGCGCTCGGCGCCTCGACCCGGGGAAACTCGCCATCGCTAAAGCCGATTTCAACACGATGGAGCGTCTTGGCATCATTCGCCGGTCGAACAGTCCGTGGGCCTCACCCCTCCACATTGCACCAAAACCAGGCGGCTGTTGGCGCCCGTGCGGCGATTACCGGCGCCTCAACAATGCTACTATTATGTCCGTGTATAATTGAGACACGGACTGCAGGAGTTGATTATAACAAGTCTTTACTGAATGGAGACAACCTGGAAACTGAAACTACAGAAGCCTGCTAGGGCCTTTTATACAGGGGTGGTCACTGCCGGTACTGCAGTCTGAGACCAGTTATTCCCTTAAAGGTACATACACAACAATTCCTCCCCTTTTAGATAAACAGTACATAACATTCATTTAACAACTAAATAATAACTAATTACAATTACGGTTGCTAGATACATTGGTTGAAGTTAAGCAATTATAAGTTCAGTCTTTGAGGAGGCTTCCTGATTCTGTCTGGATAACGCCTCTTTGGGATATCAGGTTCTTCTGGCAAGGTTGCGTTGGGATCAATGTCATTGTTTGGTTTCTCTGCTTCCAATATCACCGATTCTGCGGTAGATGCAATTGGTACTTCGGTTTCATCGCCAGGTGTATCAGATCGTGGTGTGGAGTTGACGTTTTCCAGTGACTCTAGAATCTGGTCAGCATGGCGTCTTACAATGCTCTCTCCAATGTCCACGGTATACATTAGAGGTCCTTGCCGTGTACAGATCGTTCCTGGCTGCCATTTCTCTGTGCGGTAGTCCCGGGCCAAAACTGGTTGACCTATCTTAAAACTCCTGGTCGGCCTTTCATTCATATTCTGAAACTGCCTGTTCTCCACATCTCTTCTGATGTTTGGCTTAACCAAATCCAAGCGGCATCGTAGTCTTCGATTGAAGAACATCATGGCTGGAGTTTGGTTGGTAACCGCATGTGTCGCATTCCGGTAGGCAAACAAGAAGTTATCCACCTTGTGTTGTAGGGGTATATCTTCATTACACATTGCCTTGATAGCCTTCTTGAATGTTTGAACAAACCTCTCGGCCAATCCATTAGTGGCTGGATGAAATGGGGTGGATGTGTAATGCTTAACACCATTGTTCTTTAAGAACCTCCGGAACTCTTCAGACACAAACTGTGGTCCATTGTCAGAGCAAATCTGTTCAGGCAGCCCATTCCTGGTGAATATGGTTCGTAAGACTGTGATAGTTTTTTTCTGTGGTGGTTGAGGACATTTTTATTACCTCTGGCCACTTTGAATGTGCATCGACCACAATTAAAAACATCGAGTCCATAAAGGGACCAGCAAAATCAATGTGCACCCTTTGCCATGGAGATGAGGGCCACTCCCATGGATGTAGAGGGGCTTGTGGTGGGGCGTTTTGGACCTTCTGGCATCCTGTACAGCTCTTGGTCATCTCTTCAATTTCTCTATCGATTCCTGGCCACCACACAAACGCTCTGGCTAAGTTATTCATTTTTACCCCTCCCAGATGACCCTCATGAAGCTCATTGAGCACTCTATCCTTCAATTTGGGTGGAATTACTACTCTGGATCCACACATCAAGGTTCCTCGGCACACTGACAGCTGTTCTCTTCTCGGCGAGAATGCTGGCAGCAGTGGTTCGCCATGTACTGGCCATCCCTTCACCGTTAAATCATAGACCCAGGAGAGTGTCGGGTCATTTCGTGTTTCCTTTTCTATGTTTGCATTCGTCACAGGGAGACATTCGACTATAGTCAAGTGGAATAACTCCACTGGATCCACTGCCAGTTCTTCTTCCACCGTCGGCAATGGTAGGCGCGACAATCCATCAGCATTCCCATGCTGTTTAGTTCCTTTGTACTCGATGTCATATTGGTGTGCCCCTAGGAAAAGGGACCACCTCTGTAGCCATTGTGCCGTCATTATCGGTACGCCCTTCTGAGGGTTGAAAATGGAGACGAGAGGTTGATGATCAGTTAGTAGAGTAAATTTCTGACCGTGCAGGTAGTGATTGAACTTCTTCACCCCCCACACCAGGCTGAGGGCCTCTCTGTCAATCTGGGCGTAGTTATGCTCGGCTGAAGTTAACGAGCGTGACACAAAAGCTATCGGCCTCTCTGAACCATCAAGGAATTTATGTGACAGTACCACCCCAACACCGTAGGGAGACGCATCACACGCCAGTCTTATCGGTCGTGATGGGTTGTAGTGAGCCAATACTTCTCTTGAAGTGATTAGGTCCTTACTCTTCTGAAAGGCCCGCTTACATTCATCGCTCCATTTCCATGCTACTCCCGTTCGTAGTAGGGCGTTCAGTGGATGCAGAATTGTGGACAAATTCGGCAAAAACTTAGGGTAGTAATTCACCAATCCGAGGAATGACCTCAGTTGCGACACATTTTCAGGCACTGGAGCCTTAACTACCGCTTCAATTTTGTCAGGGGACTTATGCAACCCCTCTTCATCAATCACGTGGCCACAATACGATATCTGTTTCTTAAAAAACTCGCACTTAGGGCGATTGGCTTGTAACCCATGTTCACGTAGTCTAGTGAGCACCTGCTCTAGGTTGGCAAGGTGTTCACTGTCATCTTCACCTGTCACTAGGATGTCGTCCAAGTAACACTGAGTCCCCGGAATCCCTTGCAGGACTTGTTCCATCGCTCTTTGCCATATCGCCGGAGCTGATGCTACTCCGAATACCAGTCAATTATACTGGTAAAGACCTTTGTGAGTGTTTATCGTGAGATACTTCCTAGAGGATTCTTCAACCTCCATCTGCAAATATACTTGTGCTAGGTCAATTTTTGTAAAACGCTTCCCTCCAGATAGTGAGGCGAAGATATCTTCTATCCTTGGAAGAGGATATTGTACTGTGTGAAGGACTGGGTTCACCGTCACCTTGAAGTCCCCACAGATGCGAACATTCCTTGGCTCCTCAGACTTATTGTTTAATGTTTTCTTCATGACAGGAACGATGGGTGTCGCCCACTCGCTCCAGTCTACCTTAAATAACACGCCTGCCTTCTCCAGATTCTCCAGCTCTGCCTCGACGGCTGGGCGAATTGCATATGGTACCGGTCTTGCTTTGAAAAACTTGGGAATTGCATTCTCCTCTATTTTTATCGAGGCGGTTACGCCTTTAAGAGTGCCCAGTTCTTGTTGAAATACCTCTTTGGCGTCAGCTAAGATTGTTGACAATCGTCCAGGAGTGACGTCGTCATCCTTTTTACCAGCCACCATCAGTGCCTGAATGGAGTGCCAGTCTAAACTTATCTTTCTGATCCATTCACATCCCAATAACGGTGGTCCACCATCTTGCAGAATGTAGAGATAACATTTCCGTATTTTCTTGCCGTTGTATTCGACAGGCACCCTTATTTTTCCTCTGGGGTATACTTTTTGCCCCGTATACATCCTCAAGACAATGGATGTCTCTCTCAAGGGTATGTGTGAGAATAGCCGCTCGTAGTCTCATCGATTCATGATGGTTAGAGCTGATCCTGTATCCAATTCCATTTTGACTTGGGACCCTGCTATCGTGAGGGTGACCCAAATGGTTCGGTGATCCTCTTTTGTGATTACGTTGTGAAGTTTGAGACAGCTTAGTCTCTTGTTCCCGGATTCACTATCGCTCATCTGGTCTTCGGAACTACTGTCCGTCATCTTTTGTACTTTCCTGTACGGTTCCTTAGTAGCCTTTTTGTTGTTGTTGGTCTTCTTCCCAGACCTGCAAACTCGTGCAATGTGTCCCATCTTTCCACATTGCCTGCATATTTTGTCCTTGGACCAGCAGTCCTTCTGGTCATGGTTTGTTCTGCCGTAGCGATAACATTTTGCAAATCCCCGTGTCATTTCGTGGGTGCCGTATTCCTGTGGCTTTTTCTGTATTTCCACAGCTCCCCTTGCTGCTGCTTCGTACAATACTGCCACGCTGAAAGCCTTATCTAGTGTCAGTTCTTCCTCTGAGAGTAACCTTTTCTGGGTTCCTTCACTCAGGAGTCCACAGACAAATTTGTCCCGTAAGGTATCTGCCAGTCCTGCTCCGAACTGGCAGTGCTTTGATAGCTTGCGTAGTTCCGTAAGGTAATCAGCATTGCTCTCATTTTTATGCTGATTTCTCCTGTGGAATTTAAATCTTTCTGCTATCAGCAGCGGTGTAGGATTTAGGTGTTCCTGTAGGATAGCAACAATTTCGTTAAAACTCTTCGCCTTCGGTTTGGCTGGAGTAACCAGGTCCTGCAATAGGCCGTACATTCTTGCGCCCATTAAATTTAGCAATACCGATGCCTTTTTCTCATCGGCTATTTCATTTGCCTCGCAATATACCTCGACTCTTTCCACATACGTGATCCAGTCTTCTATTGCATTATCGAAGGCAGTGATATCGCCAGTCTTTGGCATCTTGAAAATCTAAGATGCACCTCTCGCGCTTTGCCTTTGTCCCCGATGGATCAAAATGGCGCCTCCCGCGCTTTTCCTTCTTCCCTGCCGAGTTAAGATGGCGCCTCCCGCGCTTTCCCGCCGCTGCCGCTGCTGCCAACGCTGTTGCTGGCAATTATATTTATTTTACTATCCTGTAATGGCGACGCCCTATAGTCTTCGCGCCTCCCCGATCGCTGCTGCCAACGCCGCTCTCTGCGGTATTTTTATTTTTCTATCGCGCTTCAATATTTGCTCCGTTAATTGAAGAACTGTTCCCGTCGTGGAGTGGACCCTCTGGGACACTTCCCTCCCTCTTCTTAGGTCCGAACGCTGCCCAGCTGCGAAGCACCGGCCGCGCCCTGTGTGCTCCACCCTCTCTCTCTCTCTTTGCTTCTCGACTCGCTGCCCGGCCCCGTTGCAGAGCCACCCGATCGAGCTCTAGCCCGCCACAGCCCAGGAAGGATCAGTGCACTACCTGCCAGCAGCCCGATTAGCTGGGAAACCACAGACTGGAGACCAAGCCTGGCTCTCGACAGTCTCTCCTGCACGTTTCAATTCGATGATTTGGAGGGCGGTTGCCCACGGTCGATGCCCGTTTCTCGAGTTTCTTTGGATTATTTTTTTTTTTCTTTCTTCTGGCTTCAACCTTCAATAACGTCATCTGAGGTGCTGCCGAGTTGCAGGTAAGTTCGTTTCTTACTCGTCACCAGTATTATGTCCGTGTATAATTGAGACACAGACTGCAGGAGTTGATTATAACAAGTCTTTACTGAATGGAGACAACCTGGAAACTGAAACTACAGAAGCCTGCTAGGGCCTTTTATACAGGGGTGGTCACTGCCGGTACTGCAGTCTGAGACCAGTTATTCCCTTAAAGGTACATACACAACAGCTACGACCCCCGACCGCTACCCGATTCCACACATCCAGGACTTTTCCACCCGCCTGGCCGGGAAAGTTGTTTTCTCTAAAGTGGACCTCGTTCGAGGTTACCACCAGGTCCCCGTTCGGCCGCAGAACGTCCCGAAATCTGCGGTGATCACCCCGTTCGGGCTGTTCGAATTCCTCCGCATGCCATTCGGTCTCAAAAACGCTGCTCAGGCTTTTCAATGCCTAATGGACACTGTGTTACGGGACTTGCCATTCCTGTTCGTCTACCTGGATGACATTCTCATTGCCAGTGCCTCCAGGACGGAGCATGTGTCCCACCTTCGGACTCTCTTTGAATGCCTCAGCCAGCACGGCCTAATCGTCAATCCGGCCAAGTGTCAGTTCGGGCTGTCCTCGATCGACTTTCTCGGGCACTGCATCACGAAGGGCGGGGCGGTGCCACTGCCGTCGAAAGTGGAGGCCGTGAAGGATTTTCCGCGACCCCTCACCGTGAGGGCCCTGCAGGAGTTTTTGGGCATGGTGAACTTTTATCATCGCTTCGTTCCCCGGGCAGCCCAGCTTATGCGGCCCCTTTATGAGGCCCTCAAAGGCAAGCCCGCCAAGCTCGCCGTCGACTGGTCCGAGGAGATGGCCAATTCTTTCACGGACACGAAAAGGGCCCTGTCTAACGCGACCATGCTGGCGCATCCATTGCCCGATGCGCCGATCGCTCTCACCACTGACGCTTCAGACTATGCTGTCAGCGCCATCCACGAACAGTGGGTCAATGGCACCTGGCAGCCGCTCGCCTTCTTCAGCCGGCAGCTCCGCCCCAATGAGCGGAAGTACAGCACCTTCGATCGCGAGCTTCTCGGCCTCTACCTCGCCGTCTGACACTTCCGTTTCCTGCTGGACGCCCGCCCGTTCACAGCGTTCGTGGACCACAAGCTGTTGACCTTCGCCATGGCCAAAGTTTCCGAGCCATGGTCGGCCCGTCAGCAGCGCCAGCTTTCCTTTGTCTCCGAGTTCACGACGGACATCCAGCATGTGGCTGGGAAAAACAACCCCGTCGCTGACTGTCTCTCCCGGGCCGTCGCCAGCGCCGTACACCTCAGCATCGACTACACTCACATGGCAGCCGACCAGGCCTCCGACCCAGACATCCAAGCCTACAAGACGGCTGTCACGGGCCTTCAGTTAGCGGACGTCGCGTTTGACGATGCCGGCACCACGCTCCTGTGCGATGTCTCCGCTGGGCAGCCACGCCCCGTCGTGCCTGACGGGTGGAGACGGCAAGTTTTCGACGCCGTCCATAGCCTTTCCCACCCGGGCAGGAAGCCGTCACAGAAGCTGGTGGCAGCTAAGTTCGTCTGGCATGGGCTCAAGAAGGACGTTCGCGACTGGACCAATACCTGCGTGGTATGCCAGCGCTCGAAAGTGCATCGCCATACTAAGGCCCCGTTGGCACCTTTCGCGGTGCCCGAGAGGCGGTTCGACCATGTTAACGTGGACCTGGTTGGGCCCCTGCCTCCCTCCCGTGGGTTCACCCACCTCCTCATGATGATCGACAGAACCACCCGATGGCCGGAAGCCATCCTGCTGTCATCAACAACGTCCGCCGATGTGGCTCGGGCGTTCATCAACACTTGGGTCACCCGGTTCGGTGCCCCATCTGACGTCTCCTCCGACCGGGGGCCCCAGTTCACGTCTGAGCTCTGGAACGCTGTCGCCCAAGGCCTCGGGTTGAGACTCCACCACACCATCGCATATCACCCTCAGGCTAACGGGCTGAGCGAACGGTTTCATCGCTCCATGAAGGCCGCGCTCTGGGCCAGCCTCTGGGACGACAGTTGGATCGACAGACACCCGTGGGTCATGCTGGGACTCAGGACCGCCCCCAAGGAGGACCTCCAGTCCTCGTCCGCCGAGCTCATCTACGGGCAGCTGCTGCGGGTTCCCGGGGATTTCGCCCCCAACGCCATGGACCCTTGGTCCGCAGCCCATCAGCGGTCTGCCCTCCTGGACAACGCCAAGGTTTTCACGCCGGTGCCCACGTCGCAGCACGGTCTCCCTCAGCCCCACGTTCTGCCCGACCTTTGTGCGACGGAGTACGTTTTCGTCCACCACGAGGCCCACCGGGGACCTCTTCACCCACCCTACGATGGACCATTCCGTGTCCTGGAAGCCAGGGACAAGGCCTTCATGGTGGATGTCGGCGGACCGTCTTAAGCCGGCCCACCTGGATCTGGACCGACCCGTTGGGTTGGCTCAGCCCCCACGGCGGGGCCGACCTCCGGCTTCTGCACCCTCAGTCCACCACCGAGTGCCCGGGGACCTTCCTGCAACCACCCCGGTCCCCGCCCCGGACTTAAGGAGCTGTTTCAGCCGTGTGATCCGGGCCCCTCAATGACTGACATTGCCAATTCTAGTGAATTCTGGGGGGACGTATGTGGCGGAGACCACATAGGGACAGTAACACAATTCACTATGTATAGCCAATGTTGTTATCGCTCCACGTTATGTTGTCAGATTTACTTCACATGACGCTGTACACCCTGGCTGCCACATGATGCGCCAGGTTAGCACTACCCCACACCAACACCATAAAGCATCCCTACAATGCCCAAGCCATTCCTTTCACATTCATCACCAGTGCGGGGTACCGTTAGGTCTTCCCACTTACTGCAACTCACTAAGCCACTTACAAAGGTGCACACAGATCTGATCAAGAATGGAAAGTGTTGAAAATAAAGATTTCAATGTTTGACACCACATTAACACAAACTTTACATAAACATTGGATAAAACATCCAAGTGGCTACCCTTGTGTGTTGTTAGTTGGTGTGATTGCACTAGGATGAGGGTGAGTGTGAGGGGTGGCTAGTGATAAGGGATGTGATAATGTTGATAGGGAGAGAGGGATGGGTGGATGCGCAAGGTAAGTTGGTGTGAGTGAGGATGTGCAGGGGTAGAGTAGGGTAGGGAAGGCAGAGTGATGGGGATGTGATGAGAGGCACAGCAGGATGAGGTTGAGTGTGGCTTTGTACTAACATTTTTTGTTCTAATGAGATCATTGAAACGTTTACGCCACTGCACCCAAGTCCTCCTGACCACATCCCTGCTTGTACCCTCCTCTGCAATCTCCAACCAGGCTGTTTTGGACTCCTGGTGAGGTCTGGTCCACCCATCGGAAGTGAAGAGGACCTCCCTGCATGCTATGACTCCCTCCATCAGCATATGGAGAGAATCATGGGAAAACCCCATGGGTGCAGCCCTGCACCTCTGTGCAATAAGAACATAAGAAATAGGAGCAGGAGTAGGCCAATCGGCCCCTCGAGCCTGCTCCGCCATTCAATAAGATCATGGCTGATCTGATCCTAACCGCCAATCTACTATCACTGTCAATGTTTGCAGCACTTCAATGCTGTAGAACACTGACAGCACCAACATCAAAAGAAATGTGGCCATGGTCCCTTTAAGGAAACTGGCTGATGATGCGTCATGAATGACGTCACCAGACCACTTCCTCTAATTAGACCGGGAAATGCGCAGGGCGGGCTTAACAAGCCTTATTAACCTAAGTTCATTTTGGACAGCGGGATGGAGCCAGCAGCAGGGCCGCGACCCGCCACCGACATCGGCCACACCGGATCCAACGAGGTGAGCAAAATCGCGGCTTATGTGTCAGCTTGGCTCAGTGTGGTACTCTTACCTATGAGTCAGAGTCCCACTCCAGACTTGAGCACATAAAAATTTAGGCTGACACTTCAGTGAAGCACAAAGGAAGTGCTGCATTGTTGGAGCTGCCATCTTTTGGATGTTAAACTGAAGCCTCAGCTATTTATTCAGGTGGACACATTTTGCTGAACAGTTTTACCAGTGTCCTCATCAACATTCATCCCTCAACCAACATGACCAAAACCACAGATGAACTGGTCATTCAGTCCAATACTGTTTGTGGGACCTTGCTGTGTGCAAATTGGCTGCTGCATTTGCCAACAAAGCAACAATGACTACAGTTTAAAAAGTAATTCACTGGTTGTAAGGTGCTTTGAGACAGCTTGAGGACATGAGAGGCATTGCAAATACTTTTTTCTTCTATTTTGGCTTATTTAATAATAGTTCAATTAATCATGTAAAGATAAATTAATCTCAGCAAGTTAATATAATCTTTCTTAATGCTATTCCATTTTTGCTTGAAATACTAATAGTTTATGTTAGGGTGCCTAAGCTTTCATCTCTGTGGGCCATATATGTGTGTACCATGGAGCTTGGGGGAGCCACATGTAACTTTAAATCAACGTTCCCACTAATTTGTGCATATTTCAAGTTGTGAAATGGATCTTAGTGTTCTGACATAGAGTTTATCTACTAATGAGACAACAAACCCCCAAACCCACAAAATTCAAACAACAGCCCAGCAAATAAGCAATATAGAAGCAAATAGGATTGAATTGCCTGGGATTTGCGTAAATATGGACACTCCAGTGTCTGTAATACCAGTTGATCTCCCATGTCCCTGTTTACAGTGAAATATAAGAAATATGTCTCTCTTTCAGTAACCGTGTCTCTGTTCCTCTCCAGTTCTTTCTGAGACCTTCCCTATCTTTTGTTTCTCTTCCACTATTTCTATATCTCTATTCATGGCTCATGCACACTTTCCCTCATCTCTGTCTTCCACTCTTCTCACTTTTTTGTGTCCTGCTTTTGAAAAGATTATGTATCTGTCTGTATCCTCTCTCTTCGCTTTTGTTTCCCACAATATCTGCATGTATCTCATGTATGCCCCTTTACTGATTTGCTGAAATTTGTATTTTTTAAAGGGTACAACACACTTTAAGATGAGAGACAAACTATGTATGGTTGGAGGTGGGGTTCAACCCAGACTGAAGCTAATCCGGGAGGGGCTGTAAGAGAAACTGAGAGATTGTACCCAGGGCCTGGGGGGAATGGGAAACTCAGACCAGGAGGAGTTGGGGAGGGCTGGCTGTAGTTGGGTTTGGCGAGATCAGCAGGTGCCAGATGCTGCCTGGGAGAGAGCTGGAGTGGTGGCTGGGTTTTGGTCTGGGAGGAAGCGCCGGATCCAGGACTCCAGATTTCCTGTTGATGTTGCAGTAGATCCAAAGTCATGACCCTCACCTTAATGTCACACCCCCGAGCTGCTGCATCGCATGTGGGAGAGAGGTAAGCTGGAATTTAATGAAATGGGCCTGGGTTGCGGCCTGGAGCAGGGAGCCCGTAGGTTGGAGGAAACCTGGCTGCGGGTGAGAAGAAGGTTGGTGGGCCCTTAAACTGGAGCGCACTGGGACCCAAGCCTGCAGGGGACAAGGAGCAGAGTTGAGCTCTCAGGCCAAAATGTCAGAGTGGGGGTTAGGGGGACTTTGTGATGCTGATCTCTTTTTATGTGAGTCTGTTTGAGTGTTGCCACAGATTTGGTGGTTGAGAGGGAACAGACCTGGAGCTGAAGTAGTCCGAGTGGGCTTGGGAGGGAGTGAAACTGAACTGGAACACTCAGAATAAGCCTCACTAGGAGGGAGCGAGCAGAAGCTGGAAACGGATTTGGGAGATAGTGAGCAGAGCTGGAGCACACAGGCAGGGCTGTGGAGGTTCCAGTGACAAAAAGAGTGGATAAGAATCCTAGCTGGAAACACCAATCTGATTGGTCAATGCCATCACAAACTTAGCATGACCAATGGTGGTACCTGATTGGGCCCTGGTGTCAATTAACCAATCAGCAGGGTCAGGACAATATTGCAATAAAACAATATCGCACAGACTTATGTTTTACTATGTAATAGATATACTCACGAATTAAGACATCGCTACAAGTGTCATTAAAATTAAATGTTAAAGAATTTCTGTAGCTGTGGATAGCAATCTTCCCAACAGGAAAATATCACTCAGCCTTTGCTGTAGGATAATAGAAGTTGCTGAAACATCTGTTTTCGGGAATGGGTTTAGTTACAGCTTGGCTGCTATTAAGGACAAACTCTGTCATCCTTACTTTAATCCACTGCCTTCCGGTTCTTACCTAGAACTTTAAACATGACAGGTTAATGGCATTGCCCGAAAATAAATTAAATTCTATCTGATGGCAACGTTGCTTTCAAAAAACTGCTCCTGGAAGTTTTTGAACGCATGATAGTGCTGTATTCGCTTGAATTATTCGCTGAGAACCTGGCAGCACAAATATTTTTTCACTTTTGGAAAATTGTTGCAGCTACCTTTTAAAAAATCCGCTTGTATTTCGTTACCCACGATCCTTATGTAGTGTTTAGTTAAGAGGTTTCGCCAGCAGTGTGAGAACTTATTATCAGTGGTCACCGTTTTGATGAAAGAAGACAAAATCCCTTGTGGCATTGATCTATAATGTTATTTTAAGACGACAGCGGCTAGTTGAGCAACCGGGAGGTAGGATCAAACATTAACCGATTAATCAGACGGGAGATTTTCGTGTTGGTATCATAATTATATTATGTGTTGTTAAAATAAAGGTATTAGGGTACCCTTGTTGTTGACGCACGCCTGTAATTCTTTTTCAACAGAGGTGCATGCAGTTCAAGAAAAATATTCTAGCACTATTGCCAGAAAACAAATAACTTATATTGTACTTTGTGTTACAAATAACTTTCTTGCATGTTAGAACGGGTAAAAATCTATCAATTTTCATAACAGAGGGCAAGAGATTTATATTCTTCGTTCCATTCCCACCTTTGTATTTACTTTGATAACTGTTTGACGATAAGATCACATTAATATTGGGAGCTAATGTTCTGGTCCAGAACCGTGGCAGAGAGTATCATCCGATAAGTAGTGTGTCTGTGATACGGCAAAGTATTGAATGTATTCGGCCTCATGGTGATAGATATCCCACAGTCTTCAGACAGTTTGTGAACAGGTTGCTTTTAACCGCAACCATTACCTTGCTAACGTTTTTAGGTAAATTATATCGCCACTGGACACGATTCTGAATGTAATAGTAAGACGTACTATCACGTGAATACATCTACACGGAGTCGTTCGAGTTCGTAGTTCATAGGTAAGGTATTATTTAACTGATATCCGATATACCAAAGGATTCAGTTTCCCTTTATAGGAGGTAAAGAGACATTTTATAAGATCATTTTTCTCTCTCGCTTTAATGGACAACATTGATTGGTGGACAGTATTATACCATCTTGAAGAAAATTATCTTGTTGAAATCATTCTTTATATCTAATTCGGTGGATGCCTAGCCTGAGACTTGAGAGTCATGCAACCATCCTTATATAGCAATCACTGATACTTATGTGATTAGTAATCGCGCCTAGTTTATTGTAAATAAAGAACATCCTTGCGTAAATAATACGTTAAAATGACCCATAGCATTGTCTTAAAAAAGTATATTTTAAAGTGTTCATAGCAAGTTTAACGAGAACAATTAACAAAAACTTCATCAACGGTACTTTCGAATATATTACAGTACCAGAACACGTCTGGCTAATATCGCCGTTATCGTGACCTATTCATTGAAATGCAAGTTATGTAATATATCATCAGTGTGCCTGGAGATGTACCAGAATTAATCACTCTTAGCACCAACAACAACTCTATGCTGGTATCGCATGTTTACAGTTAAATATTAAATCTGGCTCATTATAGATTAATTGGATATACTAATTGCACAGTGCACTTGAGAGCAAGGTTTCAAAGTACTTTTTTGTTCCATCGACAACAGGAAAAAATGAAATACACATATATAACAAGGAGCGATTAGTTTCTGTACCTTGGCAGCAAGAATATTTGCAGGTGCAAATAACTGTTCAACACATAAGAAGCGGAGAGAACAAAAATTTGACACTTTTATGTAAAAATGTGACAGCTGTGCCTTTCAGGACTGAAGTTAAAGCGACCAAACGAAAAGATGCAATGTTGACAATGGTTATAAGGTGGAAACACAGTCTCCAATAGAACTTTTATGATAATAGACTAACCACATTAGATTGATTATAACTTGCGTTTACCGTCGATTATGTTGGAAAGTATATGTAAGATACAAAGATAAGCTTAATCTTGGAACGCTGATATTTACAAAAAAAATCATTTTTGGAACCGAACTCTTTCCTGGCAGCTATGTTTTCTTTGTGTATATGAATTTGGTACAGGTCAATAAATAATAAAAAAGCTGGTGGGTATGCTGGAGGCGGGTCAGGGATCGCACCTTCACGTCAGTTATATATTGAGCCCAGCGTTAAGACTGCGGGCACAATGCGGGAACGTCCTTAACAAGCAGCTCTTTTATTTTAATTAACAGGAGCAACCCGCTCGCGAGACACAAGCTCAACCCCGAGCAGTGGCAGGATAATTCCCATCGACTCCATCCCAAGACCAGATCTCCACCATCAGCATCCATTTTCATGCTGGAACCGAGCCGGTAAAGGTAAAGGTAAGTTGCACTTCTGAGATCTTTCCGATTTATTGGTGAAATGCAATTATAAGTCAGGCTTAATGTACAGCATACTTGGAGCTTTCTTAACAAAGGGCATTAATATTTCCCCATCTGAATTGCCTAGCAACGCGATTCAGATTCCCGAGAGCTGCAGACGGCGAATTCTGTCGGGATCTTGATTAATAGCAGGTATTGTGAAGAACACCTAGCTGGTTCACCTGTTTCTAACACAAGGTGTAATTGTTAGCATCTTCAGACCTAAAGCTGTGTCGGTTGTGTATGATTCCATGGCATTTTGTGTGCTCGTACATTTATAGGCTGAGTTAAAATATATAACAATTCGCTTATTTTACCGAGGACGCCATAAAATTAATTTCAGTCTCAATAAACAAGATTAAATGTTTGCAAGATTATATGTAAATAAGAATGAGCAAAACAAAACTCAATGTTTTCTCATACAAGCTTAGTCAGGTGTTATTTTAAATCATCCATCTATCGTGCAGTATTGTTGAGGAACGCCCAACATTTTGATCATTTTTTTCATCAATTTGGGAACAATAAAAATATTTGCCTTAGACATAGAAACATTATGTGACTTGCGACCGTGTAATATTGCTAATGTAATGAATACTTTATACTGTAGAAGAGCAACAGCAAGCATGCAATGTCATCATAATCTTTTGCAATATGGAAACGGAAATATTTCATGGCTTTTTGGGAGTTGTGTAGGAAACATTAAATACTGTGAAAATAAATAGTATGGACACTTACATACCCAAATGTTTTTGAAAACAATGTACTTTTTATGAAGCATATTTCGTAATGTTTCTGCACTAGTTGTTCAATTCATTAATTACATCATTTTATAGTTAGGAACTTGCAAGGCAGCTGAGTTGAAGGATTTACTGAAATGAATATGGCACACAGAACAAACATTCAGCGTGATCCGTGTATGCAGTGCTTAGAGGGTTTTTTTTGGTGGGGGCGGGCGGGCGGGGGGAGGGCGGGGGTGGTGGTGGCAGTCCATACTATTCTTTAATATTCCGAAGGGCATTATGTATAGTTTCACATTAAAACAAATTGGAAAGCCCATAACATGTTTAGCAAAAAGCACACTAATAGAAACGGTATAAAATTGTGGCAGCTTAAAGGCCTGTGACAGTTATGTTAATTATTCTTTGAAATATATGAAGTGTATGCCAGGCCCATACTTAAATATGGCACCACATTTAGCCTTTGTGTGTAGAGATAGCTCTTCCATTTTGGCCTTGTTTTTGCTCGCGCGTTTATCACGCACGGCACCAATCTGTTCTTCAACAGAAATCAGTCAAGTAAGATGAAGCACCATTCCAAAGTATAGCGTTTTTGGCTGAACAATTCAACCAATATGTATGCCATTTTGTCCTATTTAAGGACTTGATTCCATTTTTCACGGACAAGGCATATAGAGCAATTTCAACTTTTTTTGTCTATGAATCCTATAAGCCTTTCTTATGTTGTAATTGCTGAAATAAGAGATCCACTATTTGCCCGGATTCACCTGTTACTTAATGAGCTTTCTCTTCACACTCTGGACAACGGCGGTTGCCTCCGGAACTTGGATGCAGTAAGATTTTGACTAATCATCAGTGACAACGCTTCTGAATTGTTACTTCTCTGTCTACACTATAAATTTGCACTTTATTTTTTCAGATAAATATTATAATCAAACATATTTTAGCCTAATGACGATATATTTGCGTTCTCAATTGTATATTTAATATGTAAATCTATCTTAGCCACTGTACTTTCCGTACCTGGCATGTAATCACACATAATAGTTATTCTTGAATGCCAAGGTTATCAGGTGGGACGTCTTGATGGCAAATATTAATGTAAGGCAGTGACACCGAATAAAAACCGTACGTTGACTGCTTTTCCTGAAAACATGATAATTGTATACTAAAAATCGTTCACGCTGTAATAGGCTAATTCGGTAGCCCATGGCCAAAAATATGGGCCCTTGAACGTAAATCTAATGCAAATGAATGAGATATATATATATATAATGTATAGATAGACATACACACTCAAAAAATAATTTCGTGATTAGGAAAATCTAAATAGGATTGCAAAGAAGAACATTCAGTATGTTAGATACTGACTTTTTAATTTTAGTTTGTGCGTGATTTATGGTGAAATACTAATTTATCCTCGGTTTATATCGATTGTGATTAAGGTGCGTTCGTAATCTAACATTCAAATTTTGTTAATACCTGCAGCTACATCAGCAGCTTTCACATTTTAATTCACAAAGTCTGAGTGTCAGCATATTTATATTCTATTCAACGCATCTTTTATTGTACGTCCTAAAATCGTTTGGTTTGCACCGTTTCCCCACAGAATATTCATTTCATCGTAATAAAGCTGGTTATTTTTCCTAGAATTCAGTTTTCTCGCTTATCCTGTATTGAATATTAATTAAAGCGGAATCGAGAGAAGTAAATAAAATCGACAAAGGGTGGCATATGATTTATGAGTTCTAAATAAACTTAAGAAACGTTAAATAAAGAGTATTATAACCTCCGTTTTTTTAAACATTTACACGGTGCAAATGATATTTACAGTGAACTATAGCTTCCAAAAAGCACTGCACATATGAATATAACAATACACAAATCGCATTTAACGCATTTATTTTTTCGACGTATTTTAACTACACAGGAAAGTACTGCAGTGACAAGAAACGGTGTAGTTCACTGCCTTAAATGTCTAATATCTGAATGGATTCTGTCTTCTGTAATGTATCTGGCTGATTTCCGCGGCTGTTAGAATATAAAACAATGCCCAAAAGCTGTTGACTAAGAAATCGAGCACCAAACATGATCCCAGCCCACGTGTTGTAGCAACACACTGCCATTGACGCCAGTTAACTTAATTTGTATTACTGTGTTGTATAATAAGAACGTGCAAGGGTAAACTGCAAATTAAATAGAAGATATCGACAAATGGAACCGAGATGAGTCGCATTTTAAAAAGTTATAATTTTAGTATTGTTTGGTACCAGGATTACAAAAAATCTGCTCCCCTTGTCAACAGCTCATCACCCCGTGTACCTTACTGCGCCTGATGGAGCGAACCAAGAGATCACATAATTAATTAAATGAATACAGATGTATGGGTTTAGCCATTTTTGAGTTATGTTATTGTACCCGGCCAATTACTGGTAATAGTGCCATTGAGCAGAGATAGATATGTAAATTTAACACCGTTTTTTCCCCCTCAAATGGAAAAATAGCTCCTCAGCTCTTATGCACCTGCAGGTTTGCATAGAACTAGAGGAAGTGCATTATGCAACAAATGGAAAAGAAAGTACTCCAACTTCAGAGCACGTTCATTGAATTCATTCAATCAAGCTTGGGTTATGTTTGAGCTTTTATCTGCCAGGTCGGGATGCACAGATAGAAGACTTCTGCATCAATTCATTATGCCGTGGCACTGCGTTTAGAAAGCGTTTACAGCTGTGTTGCTGGATACCTTAGATCTGGGACTAGGAAATGGAGAAAAACGATGCAGAAATATAAAATTGCTATCCTGTTGTGCCAATTTGACATTACTAAAGCTGTAAGAACGCGTTACTACGTAAAAGATAACTCGGCTTCAGGCGGATAGAAGGTGCTGATATTTAATGTTTGTTTGAATTTACATAAGCCCTCATTAGATAGTCGTTAATTAGAGTTAAACACGTATTCATTAGTTGAATTTAACGGGCTCCTATTGGTTGGGTTTATTACCTTAGAATAATATTTGCATATGTGTACTTTATTTTGTTCCATTAGTATCCATATGCAAGTGAAGGGAATCGAACCAAAACATTTAGAATCCGCCCCCATAAAATGGCCACTTGTGCAAAACTTGTGCACGAACAGATGAGATTTGATAAATAATAAACTGCGCAGTAGCACATAAAACAAAATGTATTGAATACATTGACTTCCAGCTCAGCACTTACAACTGCTCCACGTGTCAAAGGGCTATGAACTCGGGAGTGTGAATATGGGTCTCTATTTGCTTGTAGCCACATACAATAGTTTAATTCTGAAATAACACTCATCCACAATACATTAGGTGTGATACGATTGGATAACATACGCGATTAGATCACATAACAATATGCTGGGGGCGAGAACGTGTTATGTAGTCAGAGCACCCTAGACAATTTGTAATGACCATTAACAGATTTACAGATACGCTAGTCTGATCACAAAATCACAACTCGAGCTCAAGACGTAATTTTCTGTATATTTTTTGTTGCTTTCGTCATCTATTTTAAATGGATCGCGTGGGCAATAATAGCAGTGAGGTGTGTTTTATACCTTGCGCTTGTACTTCTGTGTAAACGGTGATCTGGTGGCAATGAACGAGTCTTGCTTCACAATTGCATTTTACAAAATTATAGCAATGAAAATCATTGTCGATAGCTATTAGCATGCGGTAGCAGCATGAAAAACATCCGCAAGGATAATGGGGATTTCCTTTTGAGTATTTCTGCGCACATGTATAGCTATCACTGCTCTATTTATAAGCCATTGATTTCTGTACAAAACGGCTAATTACATTACTTACAGCAAATAGCAGCCCTGCTGCACATACTATAGCGTGCCAGCAACAAACAAATCACTGCTTATTTCACTTGATTGACTTCATTTTCACATGAAATTGTGCCTTATGAGCTAAACTCTGGCAATCTGGCTCGTGTACGTACCCGCTAAGCAGCGCACCCGCTAATTGAATCTGTTTAAAGTAAAAGCTCTTCCATGTAGTAAATGTTCATCTTTCAGCTGTAACTAAGGGACAAAGAGGGGGCTGTCAGTTAGTTTACAGGTACGATGCTGGCTATGAGTTTGCATCTTGCTGGGAAATTTAATCTGTATGTTTTGCACGCGATCTAACGGTTGTATGTGAGATCCCAGAGGGACTTGAGAAGAGAAACTCCATAGACAGGAACCCCCCATATAGACCGGGCTATAGGTGTGATCAAACACGCGGCAGCTGGCACGGCCAAGACTGGGGCTAAAACAGCGAGTCAGAGGATTTATTCTAAACCAATTAGTTTAAACTGTATATCAGGACAAGCATATGGGGTGTGAGGGAAAGGCAGAGAGAGGCAAAGACAGAAAAAGAAACAAAGACATAGAGACAGAAAGCCGTAAGAGACAGAACTGACAAAGGCGTCAGAGGCAAAATTGAGTTCCTCGCATCAATAATGTACTTAAGGATAAATAAGTGTTGGCTTTTGATAACCAGTAAACATTTGCGAATGGGCATATACTGTAATATTTCATTAATATGCTCAGTCATTTTGAAATACAGTTAGCAATTCCACAGAGCACGATTAGGTGTTGTCAACCAACAGAACCAGTCTGCATATTACAAGAAAACGTCCTATTTCCCTCTATAAAAGCCGATAGTATGTCTCCCTCTGTCAAATGTATCACAAAACTGTCAAAGTTCTGATGCCTTTTTAAAAAAAAAGTAATTTAGTATGTATTCAGAAAGGTGGTTTAGATTTCATGGAATGGAAAGCAGAGCTATAAACTCATCCAATCAAATTATGGAATAATGTATTAAGACACATTTAAAACAGATTTACCTGGCCAGTTAACCAAAAGCTTAAAATTGTTTAAACAACGGCCGCCGTACGTGTAAAAAACGTTCAAGGAACGATCAATTTTAGAATATTTCCCGCAGAGGATATCAATTATGATTCTAAACTACAAACATAAAAGGCCACTTCTGCATACAGCACATTCCAAATATAGAGCATCTGCTTTGGTGTCATTACAACTGTTATAAGATACAATCAACAAGGGAAAGGAGGTAGATTCAAATCAGATATCCGTCCGCTTTCGCGTCATTGGTGTATTTATACATTGGAATCTGATACAGGGGAGTATTAAAATCCATCTGTAGCCCAGACCTGCTGCTTCATATGTTGTGCCATTCTTTCCATACCTGTGCAGCTCCCCGCATGGATTTTAACACCTCACCGAATCAGAAGCTATTTTGTTACTAAAATAGACTTGAAATTGGGTCCTTTCGTCAAGGCCATAGAATTTGAAAAAACAAAATAGGTGGAAAGGCCCGAGATACCAGGCGATATGGTGAATTTTGATGATAAAATATAGACGTTGCATATGTGTTGGGGCAGGAATCCACGGAGGCCTACACTTCTCCATTTTCTAAACAGATTTGTGGTCACACCCTCTTGCAGCGTATGCTTTCGCAGACATGTCTGGAGACTTGAACTATAAGGTATTCACAATGTTGAAAACACATACATCGGGGTCAGATTTGTTTCAGCGATCGGCTGAAATGACAGAACTCCTTCATTACCAATGCGTATCAATACAGGCTTCAGCAAAACCTTTGTGGCCGTTGAATTATTACGTACTTATTAATAGTAGTGTTGATAATGTAATTTAAAGTTATGAAATATAAAAGTTTATGTTGACTTTAAACGCACGTGCGTTCTCACGCAGGCGCGCACCCCGGCTCCAGGAAATTAGCTGAATGAACTCCAACCCACATGCAAAAAAAAATCCAATTTTAACAATGGATATTTTGTAACAAATGCCTTGCTCTTTGAAGATCATTCTCTGAACAGTTTGATTTCAAACTGGGAATCGCAGAGAACAGTTGCAAAGGATGGGATTGCTTGTTAATTTCAGAATTCCAGCCATTTGAGTCATTGCAGTGAGAGAATGGGCTTTTTGCTGATCAAACGGATAGTTACTATCACGGATAGTTATGAGCCTAGGGCTCCTTATAAATGTGTATATCGTATATATCTTACATTCGTAAATGCGAACCTACATCCCGATAGTCACAGGAGGGAAAAAACTGCAAAATAAACTTACAAAGTAGAAACTATCACTTTCTTTGGTTCAATGCTATGAGAATGTTGCTGTCTAATTTAGCCTTTACTCCCAAAAATCATTGCTGTGGGTTGTGGGACGATGAGTGAACTATGTGATGACGTAGACGTGCTGGATGTGCTGAACTTTTTGGAAGGTCTGTCTGTCTAATGCTGGCAGCAGCGACTGATTTTTACAGCAAAGCTGTCACTCAGTGTGACCACATACAATAAAATGCTTTGAACTTCAGGACAATACTGACCTAAGAAATGCATCGTTGTACTGACTTCCTTTCTAGACCCAAATGACCTTTAAAATCGTGGTTCTTTTACTTGTGGGGGCGGGCGGGGGTGGGGGGTGGGAGCAAGAAAAACACTGCCTAATCAAGCAAACACCATCCATTTTTGCGAGACTACCTGAACTGTATTTAAAATATAAAATATCAACAGGCAACTTTAATACCCCTCAGGCTTTTCGGAAGAAATGTCTTTATGAACTTAACTTAAAGACTTCAACTAGATCTGACGTGTCATTTTGAATGTGGCGCCTATTTTGCAGAAAAGGTGCATGGTTGGTGAATACTGCACTCCAACCTTTGCTTTCAAAATGAACTGCTTTCATTGTTCACACAAAATGACCACTTTCCTGTCCAGGTTAATTTTTGGTATTTGCACGAAGTAAACAAGTGAAGTTTATTTTTGAATTGAAAATACATGATCCTATTCAAGAATACCTGTTGCTCTGGAGAGAGAAAAAAAAATAACCTCAGATTGCTCGCTTTACCCAATCGGAAAGTCGCATAAACTAACCACATTGGAAAATCGAACCCGCCTGGAGCTGTCATTGACCGTCCGTCAATAGCCAATGAAAAGAGTATGACAGGCCTTTGTAATGAAAAGGATTAGGTGGCAGTCTATCGAACTCCTCCTACCAAATTATCCAACTGTGCCCTGGCGAGAGGCAGCAACAAATAGGCAAAACTGTGTGCTCCCAGCCAGCAAGCTACAATCGGATCAGCAAGGACTTGGAGCTAAGGAGTCAGGGGAATGCTGCTAAAATCACCCTAACATCATTGTTTACCCATTATTTAAAACCAATCTGCAGGGACTCCCTCTCTCAGAAACCTTGGCACTGTCTGGTCCCCAGCAGCAGCCAGTAATGACTATTTCCCCCGCGCGCTGAAGAATTTGATGTGTTGTATTTTCCCCATAAGAGATTAGCAGTTTATTTTTTTTTGTAATTGTCTTGTGGCAGTTTGTTCCATGGTTTAAGCTGGGGTCTGTATGGAAGTACTAAGAGCCAGGTCCGAGGAAGACACGTGTACTTTCCGTCAATCCGCAATGCTTTTCCACGGAATCTCTGGGGGCGAGATACAGGGAATCATGGAGGAAATGGAAAGGAGATCCAAGACGGATTCCCGTCTGGCCAAAGGAGTGCAGATGAACGGAAGGGAAACGGTAAGAGCGAAAACAAAACAAAAATACTTTTGAGACACAAACAATTAACGTACGTCCTTAATCCTCAACAGTTCTCGCGCAGCAGTTGTTGAGAGACTCGGTTAAGCTTTATTTAAAAAAAATCTCAGTTACATTGAATACACAAACGTCGTAATTTTAATACATCGCAGTGACAAAAATATACTTGCGTTTGCTAGCCAATTTGCTTTGGTGTATATATCTGCATATATAAAATTAAAATTCTACATGCAAACACACTTTTTTATATCAATATAAGCAATCGCCTTGTGAATTTAGGCAGCTCCATACTTTATGCCGTTCCTCATCCGGTTGATTGACAATTGCATTGTAGCAAAGGAATTAAATATCAATTAATGTGCCGATTTAACTTTTTAGTAATCGCGAAAGGAAAATTGTATTTGCGATGCGATTATTTGCAACCTTTTAGCAAAAGGGACTCGCGCTTTAATTAAATGCGCGCGCGTAAGATTCGTTTTAATAATTGAAAATGACGCTTGAAAGGTTTAGCTGAGTAACTTTTACTTTATCCTGTCCTATATAATGTAAAATATGATAACTTGGGAGTCTAAACTGTTGCACTGGGGGATTTATCAGGTAGTGCAGATGATACATAAAACATACTTACATAATGCTTAAAGCCTTTTTTATGCAAATCGTTGGACTCTTTTTGTGTGCGTTCGCTTGCTGTTTATTAGCCTTGTGCAATATCTGTGTCTACATTTGGCTATGGTGACGTTTTAACTTGACATTCACTGTTTTTTTAAAATCTGTTTGCAGACCATGCCTTCTATTAATTCGGATAAACCCGCCTTGTGCGCTGGCTGTGGTGGTAAAATAGCCGATAGATATTACCTGCTGGCTGTAGACAAGCAGTGGCACCTAAGGTGCCTCAAGTGCTGTGAATGTAAGCTCGCTCTGGAGTCAGAATTAACTTGTTTCGCCAAGGATGGCAGCATTTATTGCAAGGAGGATTACTACAGGTAATCATGGACACGCGCTTGATCCAGGTTCTGAAAATAAGTAGCGCAAATTGTTCTGTAACTTGTGCTCACGTAAAGATTACTAACGCACGAGTTAACCTGATCACGTTAGTGTCGAATTTGATCTGCTGAGCTGCAGTAAGCCGTATTTATTTTCCAACGATCTACTACTTACCAGTTCAGTTTTACAAATGGCCAAATAAGACAGCCGGTTATCTCTTTGTATTTAAACAGATTCAGATGTTGGGGCCGCCACCTAATAGACTGCCGCAGTAATTGCGAATCGCCGTTAAATCAGACGTGAAATGGTAGCGGCGGTTTGACAGAGAAGCTGTGCTTTTTTCTTTCTTTGTTGTGGGCCTGTACGTGGCCCAGGAGAAGAATGCAGCAGTTTAAACTGTAACTGTGCTGTTTGCTTACTAATATCTATTACTGCATGTTTGCTCATGTGTTATTTAGCTTGAGGTAGAGCTTTATAGAAATAGATCAGATCTTGGGCCCGCAGCATCCCAAACTGCTACAATAGAGATACAAATGAGTATTTTTTTTTAATTATGTGAATATGAAGCCCACGCATCGACAATGGAAAGTATTGAGGCCCATTTTGCTAGATTATTGGTTCATAAAATGTGATTATTATTTATTTTAAAACGATGAAATCAGCCAATATTGGTCCCATAATCTGAATGCTATTTGCCCGATAGGATCAGTAGTTAGGACTTTCATACTTATTTGTTAGTATATTGACTGTGAAGAAATGTGCCAACTACAATTGCAGGGAGGAAAGACTCCAAGTGGTACGCTGCAATGCAGGTCCCTTTAACATGCTTCGCTGGCAACTGGTCAATTTGTTGTTCAAAATTCTTCCAGATTGCATTATTTTCACACATTTATATATATAGAGAGAAAATTTACCGCTGATCATGGAGCTAACGTTTTGTGAAATGAGTTCATGTAAACCATGTGGTCCATGTTGTTTAAATGTGAAGAAAAAGTTGTAATCCATGATTAAATATTAATAGATCAATATCATTTATTGTTGTTCTTTGACAATTATGTCATTGGTAATGTAATACAATGCACATATACATCTATTTCTAAACGTCGTGTCCTTTGTTTTTACAGGAGGTTCTCTGTGCAACGCTGTTCCCGCTGCCACCTCGGAATATCCGCCTCTGAAATGGTTATGCGAGCCAGGGACTCAGTTTATCACTTGAGCTGTTTCACGTGTACAACTTGCAACAAAACATTAACCACAGGCGATCACTTTGGCATGAAAGATAATTTGGTTTACTGCAGAGTTCACTTCGAGTCCCTGGTGCAGGGAGACTATCACACGCAACTTAACTACTCGGAGCTGGCTGCAAAGAGCGGCGGACTCGGTTTGCCTTATTTCAACGGAACAGGCACCGTTCAGAAAGGACGACCCAGGAAAAGAAAGAGCCCTGCCCTCGGAGTGGATATCCCAACTTACAATCCAGGTGGGAAACGATAACATTTATCAGGAAAATGACATGTAAAAAAACAATCGTTGATATAACGAAGACTTGATTTTGAAACACATAGGCAAAACATCAGCTGTTGGACAATTTGTCCATAACGCATCTACATAGGGAAAGTTTTATTTAACTTTTAAAGTTCCACTAACAGATACACTAATCTAGAATAATATTCAGAATGAGTTTGCAAAAAAACAGATATTGTTCCAAAGGTCCACTAGAACCTAAAGAATGTTGCAAACACGTGTAAACTAAGATTTAGAATTGCTTGGGTTCTGCAGGCTGCATCTTACAAAGGCCTAACGCAAAATATTCTTAGAAGTTGAGTCCTCGTTATCCATGAGTTTATTCTTGGCAGACCTCTTAAGCTATTTGATTTTTAATTGGAGTAATCGTGCTGTCATACATGCTAACTTTCTGTATTTGGTGGCTCAAAAAGCATTCTGTAGCTCTCGATTTTTTTAATATAACTAAACATGATTTCATACCATTTTTCAAAAAATAAGAATAAACGCTTTGTGGACGTTCCACACACTGGACCCAATTATATACTGGTTCATTGTGTCCCTTTGTAGTTGTTTCTTAATTGCGATTTTTCTTCAAAGCAGTTTGGCGCGCACGCTAGATTCTGATGTTCAAATGAATGGAAGAAGAATCACGTAATCTGGAGGTTAATTGTTTTGTGTTAATTAGACGTGACATAGGAATCCCTGGTTTCCAGTCACGCATAAATCACCCATGCGAGCTCAAAATGTACCGTAAACCTACCTTGAACTAACATACTGTATATACTCTTTGGTGTATTCCAAATTGTCATTAGCATTTATTTTAACACCAACGAAATTTAATATATGAAACCTTCAATGTGTTTATACATTTAGTTACAAAAAAGCATAGCCTTTTTATTTGACAATAAGGAAATAATATTTTATCCACTTCGTATGAAAATCACAATATTAACATATAATAAAAATGTAACAACTTTGTTGGAGACTGTCGGTATTGTCCATGACAGGGTTACTTTTAAAGATTGATTTGAATATAGTTAAAACAATCAGATTGTAAAACTGAAGCAGTCCATACTAATTTCTGTGTCTGTAACGGGAAATTGTTTAGATTTACCTATAACTTCAGTCTCTATCCAATGGCTGGAAATAATTAGGACCATTTACTGAGAAGTGTGAGATATGCAGTAATCGTGGGTAACCTAAAAACTGATGTAGGTTTTCTGCCTGCAGTCTTAGACTTGGTTTAGATACAGTAGTACACATACCCCCCCCCCCCCCCCACCCCCAAAAGCCGCAAGGCAATCTTAGTCGGTTTGGATACAAGAATTATTATTTAAAACATATTAACTGACACAGTACCCGGCATTTCTCTAGCCAGAAAGTTCTTCTATTTGGATCAACCAGTTGCACAGAAAAAAATATTATAAAGGGAACAACATAATGTCTGTCACTCAGAAAATGTATGATTTTATTGTAAAATTAAATAAACGGTATGTAATATAAACCTTCTCATAAAACGTCAAGAAACATGCAATAATTCTATCCAATCTTTTTTTAAATGGTACAAAGATTTGTTTGAAAGCGTGGTGTCGAGTTTACTTTTGAAAACCACGAATGGTGTGCATTTTTCAGAATGCTTTGTTTTTCTTGACTTTGGCAGCATAATGGGCAGAAAGGTGACCTTCAATTTCCAAAACAAGGCATCTTCTTGCATTTACACTTCAGGGTGCTGAAGGGTTATCCAGATTAATAAGTGTGTCCGAACGTTATAATAAACTGTGTGGGAATTTGTTTTCTCATGATAGTTACGACTACATTTGAAATTTTTTTATCACTGGCGGTAGCACTAAATTAAAATTAAAAGCGGCAAATGTACTCACCGAAATGGATTCGTCCCATGGGTTTGGTATCAAACATGTTACTGAACCCAAAGCACAAGGCCATTGCTTTTTGTTTTCAGACTATTTGTAACGTTATATTTTGAGGAGAGCTTTTAAAAAAACGGAATCGAAATTCCTGGGAGCTGGTAATCGTTTCTATGGGAATAGTTGAAGGTGACTTTAAGAAGGAACTTCAAATATTGTGCAGTCAACAGAAACCCAATCATAATTGATATCGATAACAATTTTATATTACTGAAACACAATTTCCAGGGCTAAGTGTTTAGCGCCCTCTAGTGAAGAGGGTTGTACAAGGAGTAAATTAAAGAACGTGTACATGAAGAGTGAGGGTAATCCTATAGCCCGGTGTGAGAGGTAATTAATAAACAGCACGATTCTATTTGTAAATCCTAGGGTGCAATGAAAACGACGCGGACCACTTGGACAGGGAGCAGCAGTCATACCCGCCAACCCAGAAAACCAAGCGCATGCGCACATCCTTCAAGCATCACCAGCTTCGCACCATGAAGTCCTACTTCGCCATAAATCACAACCCAGACGCGAAAGATTTAAAGCAACTTGCTCAAAAAACTGGGCTCACCAAAAGAGTTTTGCAGGTAAGAGGCGTTCATATTGATATATAAAAAAAGTTATGCACTGTAAGCCCTCTGATCCCCCCTCTTAATGCTCTGTATTGACCAATCAGAGAACTCTTTCTTTTCATTTGGAAATACTGACACATGGACATGGTAGATTCTGGCAGAGACAAATGAGTTAAAACAAGAGCCGAAATAGCTAAGGGGTGGTATACCACGAGGGTTTACAGTGGAGAGTCAGTGTCTATGTTTCATCCACTCTCAGGTACCATACATGTTAGATGAACATCTTTAGTGTTTATATATGTGGCAGTTTGAAAACTTGTAAGAATCTTTACTGATCACCGAATGGATGTCACATTTTATCCTTACCTATAGACAATCGAGTATCAAGGTATGATATACATTTCAGGACTTTGGCATTAAATGCACAATTCAGAACAGATATTAATCACTGAACTACAGAACTTCTCTAAAATTATGTTTTTCAGACTTGCTAACATTTAGTACAAAAATACAATTTTAATCGGCGCACACCTCTCATTCCCAATTAACTTCTTAAAATTGATTTTGATATTAAATAGTCAGTTGCATCCAAAGCATGATAAAATGGCCAATCCGCACGCTCGGGACCAGTGGCTGAAATGATTTACATTATTATCGGAAACCTTGTCAAGTGTAGCAGCTTAGCACAGGGAGATACTGATTGACGTTTCGTTGCCTGAATTGATTCGATCATTGATTTAATTTCCTATGGCGATGAGGAACACTTCATGGAACGTACAATTGAGAGGGACAGGTTACCAGAGCAAGCAGCCGGAACGCACTCCTCCAAAGCTTTCACCACCCTGGTATATGCTACAATTACCATGATGTTCTCAGTGGATGCAACATACGACTTGAATAAACTCAATTTAAGTTTTAATAATTTTAGTTTATAACTCGTTAAGCAGTTTTTTTTGTGTGCGGTGTTATGAACTTGTTCCTAGTATTGTGTAGGGGAATCAGTGGTATTAAATGTTACCAGTTTCTGTTTGCATTGTCACAATCAGCATCCCCAATCAATTTAATGCTGGTCTATTTAATTCTGCATAGTATTAGCTGTTTAAATAATTTATCTTTATATATTTCTATATCTATATATCTATATCTATCAATAATTTGTGGTTTGTGATTAGATAAAAGGATCAAAAAATCGGTAAAAAGATTACATGGGATTGGTTTGCAGGTTTGGTTTCAAAACGCAAGAGCCAAATTCAGAAGGAACCTTTTGCGACAGGAGAATGGGGGTGTTGATAAACCTGATGGCACAGCACTTCCTGCCCCGCCCCCAGCCGACAGGTCCGGCGCCGCTCTAAGTCCAAGCAGCACTTCGACCACTTTAACAGACTTGACCAATCCCACTATGTCAGTAGTGACGTCTGTGACCACTAACCTGGACGTGCACGAATCCGGGAGTCCGTCACAAACTACCTTAACGAACCTTTTCTAACATTTTTAGCAGATTCCTTTACAACAGATCAAAAAAACAAATCCCTGGGAAGTAAAAAAAATAAAAATCCTGTTGTTGTGTAGGATGACTTTGTTAAATAATTGATATGAATATATATTTTTTGTTTATTGACGAATTCTAGTTTACAGCAGTAGAAAAAAGAGCAGTTTACAAAAATAAATGTCAATGGACTGTGCAGTGGTGACTGCGCATGCTCGAATATAATTCCAGCTTCCAGTGATATTTTCCTAAAGGCTTCCAGATTAAAAATTTAAAGCTCCGTTAATCTTACACTTTAGTTTTCCTCTACACTGGTCATGTAAACATACATTTTTTTTTACTTCTGCTAAACTTACCCACCATCTATTATTACTGTCTCGACAACTGCAGGGTTGTCTTTAGGGAGAGAGAGACAAAAATCAAATCAAGTTTTGGTAGAGCTAATTCCATGCGCACTCACCAGTGAACATCTGTTCAGGCTACGAGTTATTGTCATATGTACTGGTACCAACAATAATAAATAAAACTCGCCAATATTTTAAACTACCGTTCTTTGGCAGAACGAAACATGGTACTGGATCTACTTTTATCAAGTGGGATCCATCACAGCTTTATCATGTGCCTTATGATATTTCTGAAGAAAGTCTGTGACGTGGTGTAGATTCGTGTTTCCCTTGTTTGGAAAAAAAATTCAATGCCCTTCTGACACCTCACAAGTTTTGTATTGTTACCTCCTTTTCTGATAACTTTTTTATGGGAAAACTGTTTTAAAAAAAAGTGTTTGGACTTGTCCTCGAAGGCAACCATGAACACTGTCTCACTAGAGTAGTTGGTATTCCCGATGTGAAGTGCTGAAAAGTACATTCGAGGTCCTTCTGTTGATCTTCGTGTTTATGATTAGTACAGTAAGTGGTTTGATGAGATTGTTGATGTTACTTTGTTTTAAAATGAATACATTGTACAGGCGCGTTCTCCCCTTAAATATTTATGGACCAAACGTTTGTGATATCTTATTAAAAATGTGTCATTAAAGCAGTTTGTTTGATCGTTTTCAGTTTAGCCTTCTTTCATGCGGCGCTTATATTCCGATATCAATTAAGTTCCTCATGCTATGTTTATGTGCATTATCTATGGACGAATGACCAATACGTGTAAAACTCGTTTGAAACCAGAAAATTGCGGTAATAATACAAACAATGGTAGATGTAGTGACATAACACCTTTTTTTTTAAAAAGAAATAAATCAGGATCTAAACATTTTGTCAGTTGAAGCAAAAAGCACTAATGTTATGAAAAGTGCCTGAAATAAATACACAACACATAAAAGCGAGAACACGGGACTTCTTTCAGAAGTTATAGATTGTATGTTTATACCAGCATTGCTTTTCAACGATCTCTATTTTTTCAATTGTCTTACGACTCTAGAACGCCTACTTATTTAAAATAAATGACAGATGTTTCAGGGACAAAAACATAGGAAACAATTGTGTTTTAAAATGGCAAATGAAACACGACTGTATATAATCAGGAAGAAAATATACAAATAAGGTCAGGTTGTGGACTAGAGATACCTAAAACGGCTTAAATACTCACTCAAGTAGGACAGGGACACCACAAGTTTTTTTTTAAAAAGGGGAAAATAAATCGCCAGAAACGATATAAATTCAGGGAAGACTAAAGCCAAACAGTCAAAATCCAAACAATGTAAATTTACCTTTTCAAAATAGTTTTTCACGAAACGTTAGAAATATTTTCCTTGTAAAAACATAACAAAAAGACCCCGAAAGAACAGGTTGCTCTGTAGTTTAATGAACTGTTACTATGATTTCTTTCAGGGAGAACAAATCTTGGGGCATTACAGCCACACTTCCCGACGTTTGAAAATTCCCTAGGTATTTTAAGAAGGGGAAAGGTTGATCGGAATTCAACAGCAGTGAAGACAAAGACTATATTAACACACAATTAAATATCCTAAAACTTTACTCAGATACATAACTACAATAAGCCTCCAAAATGTCATTTGCTTGAATGTTTAAGCTAATGTAGGACGCAACGTGTTGTATATCTTTTACTTTTAAGCTATCAGTGGACATACATGTAGAGAAAAAATAAAGTATGCGCTGGACTTAATTTGAAAGAATTAGGATGTGATTAGGACAGGCCAGTCTGATTTCCATCTCACAGCCGAGCTGACCAATTAAATTAACAGTTTTTCGGACATCAAACGCAAGGCTTTGTCTGTATTCTACAATTCTAAGTGTATAATTAATTTGATATCCATTTGTAATGTGGAGACTTGGTTATGATGATTATAAGCGACATTCTTATAACAGGGATTATCGATGTAAGGTATTTTGAGACTAAATTCGCAAGTCCTTCAAGCCCACAGGCGACATTTTGGTGTTTCTGGTTGTAAAACAAAATTGAGAAACGTTGTGCATGCTATTATAATACTTTCTCTAAATTCTTTTAAATATCAAAGGGTCGGATGTGATATTGTCGGTACTGTTCTTGGGTGATGTGTACATTTTCATTGGTTGATGTTAATTGTAATAAACAGCTTTCAGTATTGAACACGATCGCTTGCTTAATGCAACAAATTATTATTTTTCTCTAAAAAGTGCTTTTTTATACAAGATAGCACACGGACTGAATTAACACATGTTTTGAATAAATTGTTATCTTCCTGTAAATACAACGGATTAATTTATTGGAACTATTATCTACAAAGCACGGTTATTTTTTTCTCAAATACTGGTATCTTGTCTTTCGAGATTAAAACGAAACATTTCGACACCAACACCCATGGAGGTTGTATTGGGGAGATTTCCCATGGAGGTTGTATTGGGGAGATTTCCCATGTAATCAATACAGAATGCACATCATAGAGTGTAACAGGCGATTTATTGTGGCTCGCGACTGTTCCAATGTTATACAATGTCTTACATAAAGAAGCAATTTGTAAATCCCTGAGTAAAGTCGAGGAACAACCTGGAAATAAAAGCCAAAAGGAACTGCAGGAGCTGTGCTATTTTGCTTTCAAAATGTACGAACACATTTCACAGAAAAACGGAGTATTTCTGCATTGCACAAAGTCATGTTGAGTAGCGGTGCGCTTTATATATATTACATATATATATATATATATAGACTTATGAGCCAACTATAAAGTTAATTTGTCAGCTCTAACATCCACACAAAACACTTACTGAATTTATTTTGTAAAGAGCATAGCCGAACTAGTAAATTACCTTACTGTCAAAAAAAAAACTTGTGCAAAACGAAATACTATTTGTGGAAAACAAACACTGAGGCCCATATTAGATATCATTATCATTAGTTTATCAATTATGTAAATACGGACACTGTTGTAGTTATGTGTGTCTGGAAATCTTTTCGCATAACGCGATCACAAAAGATTACCCGCTCGCTGGCCAGGCGATGTTGAAAACGAACTGTTCTAGTTTTACCTCCATTGCACAGCACATTTGAAATAGGGATTAGGTGTTCTTTTTAAATTCAGTCCATTTTCATCCAGGGATGACTGTACTTCAGATTGGCAATGTACCATAGTTAACAGTTGGACGATTCAGTGTGACTGCATTGGAAACTAAACTACATCTCGCACTTTATATCAAGCCATGCCTAATTAGGATACAATCGGCCAACAGCTTTAACAAACAATTTATATTAAGAAAGGGCAGATTTAAAACATGGAAAATCCTGGAAGTAAACAACAGGCCCGCCAGCATCTGAAAATAGAAAGTTTAAACAAAAATCAGATTTCCTGATCACACGCTGCCACGCTGTGTAAAAGTGAACATTGCTGCAAAATAATGAACGGTCTCTTTCAGCAATAGCACCGCGCTGGAAGGATTGGAATACAACACTAATATTAAAGGATTGGAATACAACACCCATTTTAAATGGCACTACTCCGTTGTTTTGCCAGGTTTTAGCAGCGGGAACTGAAGCGGCAGTATTTAATGCTTGCTATTATTAATGTACATTTTGAACATTTCCCGGTCTCTTGCGTGCAAGTATTTGATTCTCATGGTGTCAGGCGGGAGATCAAACGGCGGATTCCACTGTTTTATGTCACAGCGGTGGAATGTAAGAATAGTTACTGTTCGGAATAGTGGATACCACAATACCCATTATCTTTTATAATATCGGCTTTCCGAATTGGATCTGAAATGGTAAAAAAAAAATCAAAGACGGGTCCAGTTTGATTTTCCCTGTTGTCGACAACTGACAATAGTTTTACAACCTTTCTGTGTGCAGAATGCTATTTCTTGCAGAGGGTGAGAAGTTGAAAGCTGCAGTCCTTTCCATTGAGCGTTGCTGAGATGTTTGAGAGCGCAGTCGTGGTAAATAGCAAACACCCTGCTTTGATTTGCAGCCTGTTAAACGGACTAATATCTGAAATTAAACACAGGGAAATGAAATAGCAGCGGACAAGTGGAAGGTAACTGTGACACGGGCCCACTGCATCACTGACCTTGCACATATCCTGAAGCCTGATTGCTTGGGTCAGTTTCCGAGAGCAGTGGATGTTGATGCTGCGGTTTCCAGATCAGCAAGACACGACACAGCGACAGAGAAAACATCTCCTACAAAAGAAAATGTTATTATTTGTAGAAACCTCCGCTGTGGTCCGCCTTATCTTAGTCACATTTAGAATTATTTCAACAGTAATGCAAGCACTGAAACTAATATGTCATGTGTGGTATCTTTTCACATCACACGGTAACATGGAAACAAGAAGCGTTTCTGTGTTTTATTCTCCATCACACAACACATTTGAAATAGCGGTTAAGTGTCGTTTTTAGATTTACTTCATTTTCATCCATGTAACTTCATGTTTCAAATTTACCGATCGTAAACTTTTCTGTTGAGGTTTTGGGGTGCGGTGGTGGTGATAAAATATAGCCCACCCCACTGGAAGCCGCCTCTCGCCTCTCCGGGAGTAGATTAATGGGAGTTCACCGTCACCACTGATGCCGAGAAAATAAATCAACTGAAAATCGTTCAGCAAAAACAAGACGAGTGGACAGGGTATGTCAAAAGAACCGGCTCTAAATTTAGAACATAAACCGATCGATTACAAAGTTCACCATCTCCTTAACAGTAAAATGCATTTTATTCCCACATGTACACGGTGATATCGGGGCTGCAAAGTCGAGGGAAACCCACTTCATAGCGAATGTAGTTTGATTCCGAGTGAGACACATCCACCACTTCAAGTTTTGCGACCTGGATGAGTCTGTTTTCATTTACACCCAGTGCCAGAGGTTGCAGCCCTTGTTTCACTATTTGAGAGGGCTGCTCCTCAACTTCTGGCTCCACTTCCGTGCCACGCTTCTGATCTTTGATTTCACCACCCTGTGCAGGGGGGACAGGGGGGTGGACACGCCAGAGGACCACCTGGTGGGTCTCCTCCTGGGCCTGGCCATGGTGGCCATCCACAGGTCCAGGCTGGATGCGGCCCGTGGGGGTGGTTGCGTGGGCTTGTCCCTGCCGGGGTGGCCCTGGAGAAGGAGCACACGGTGTCTGCCGATACACTTTGAGGCCTTCCGCGACTGGTGGGCACTGCAGGGGCTGGGGTCTTTGGTGGATAGTGTAAATAATATTATTACTTAAGTTTTAAGTTTTCACAGAATCACAGAATCACAGAATCCCCACAGTGCAGATGGAGGCCATTTCGGCCCATCGAGCCTGCACCGACACATATCCCACCCTATCCCCGTAACCCCACGTATTTAATCCCCTAACACTAAGGGTCAATTTATCATAGCCAAATCAACCTAACCTGCACATCTTTGGACTGTGGGAGGAAACCAGAGCACCCGGAGGAAACCCACGCAGACACAGGGAGAATGTGCAAACTCCACACAGACAGTCGCCCAAGGCCAGATTTGAACCCAGGTCCCTGGCGCTGTGAGGCAACAGTGCTAACCACTATGCCACCGTTTTATTTGTATTAGGATTTAATTTAAAAGATGACACTTTTGCTTGTTCTTGTTTGATGACACTGGGCAAACCTGTGTCTCCTTATAGTTAATTAAAGAAAAGGCAACCACTGTTTAATTTGTGGATCTTCCTGAGCGAAATGTGCCTTCCAGAGGTTAAGGCCCCAGGTTACTTGAGAGGTCATTATAATGCAGCTTGTTGTATACAGTATGCACATTTCAGTACCATGTTATTAAATTAGTTTAGTTTTGTTAGTAATTGTTTTTTTTAATTCTAACGCCGCGCAATCCTGCTGCTGCCTTTGCAATTGGAACTGTCAGAATAACTTGGAATTCAGCAATGAGACCACCCTCCTTGGGTTGCCGCCCCTCCAGGATTGACGCTGCTTCATTTATTTTGAACACTTTCATTTATTAGTTCTAAAAAATTTGGAGATAGGGATAAGTTTGTTTGACTGACAGTCCAATCCATAACAAAGAGTCTTTTCACTTTCCAATTGGCCTGTGAAGACGTTGCGCCACGAGGATGGACATGTCGGGCAACCAATGGCAGGAGTGTGG